>NC_136264.1:29359860-29367360 GCF_964187855.1 Myxine glutinosa
TAAGGACTCGTTTACATTAATTCTGACCCTTCGTTGCACCAGAATGTGATTGTATGGCACCGTTAGGAAGTTTAGGACCTCCCAATACCTCCCCGCAGCTCTTCCTCACAGTTCAACAACAACAACAACAACAACAACGAGCACAGGAAGTGCGCGTCCTCACTCCGGCTTGGTTGGTAGGGGGTGTTGGGAGGGCACCAGGCCTTCCCAACGAGCCGCCATCAAACATGTGCTCGACGGGGTTACCAAATAGGGGCTCCCTGTCAGCTCCTCGTCAAGGGCGGAGCCCGCTAACCCCCGCACCCAATGGAAGCGGCGGACCGGCCCCAGTGGGGCGGAACCAACCAGCCGAGGGCGTGTCACTCCCCGCTGAGCATGCGCAGTGAGGGGGAGGTGACGTCAGATGCGCGCTGAGCTTGGAGAAAGAAAGACGTCCCCTCCGAGCGCTGTGACACCTCCCCGCATCTTCTGGACCGTGCTTTATCCTGTCCCCGAGCCAAGGTGCACCTTGTGCTATCGACCTACCTGTCCCTTCCTGCCATCAATCCCTGTGTAAGTCTGCCTTGTTCCGTTTGTCTGTAGTCTGTCTGGGATAAGATAAGACAGTAATTAAGTGCCCATCTCTTCTGTGTCTTCACCTCACTGCCTTGTAATCTACCCCTTTTCTCCACCACTGTAATTATACCCTCCTCCGGAGGTCTTGAGAACTGTACCCCTTGCGTCGTTTCCTCTTTCCCAGTCGTCGTGTCCTTTCTATCATTGTTTTGGCATAGCGCGATTTGGCCAACGTCTGGGTGAATCGGGTGAGTTGGGGAAGAATCGGGGGAACTGTTAGGTCGCGGCAATACCACCGCTCGGTAAATAACATCTAATCCGCGGACCGTAACAATATATATATATATATATATATATATATATATATATATGTATATATATGTATATATATATATATTATATACATATATATATGTTGCTCGGCTTGGCTCCGCCCCTCCCGAAAGCGTGCGCTGTGTCGCACTTTTGACGTTCGCAGACGAGGCTGAGGGCATGCGGTGCGGCTTGAGGAGAACTCTAGAATAAACAAGAGATATCCATTTTTTAATTAAATATTTTCGTTTAATTAACGATATCTGCCAAACCACGTGCCCTATCGCAAATTCCAAAAGGACATTTTGGTAGACTAACATGCTGAACAGATCTGTGAAGTTTCCCCTCGATTGGATCAAAAATGAGGGAGCGGCTCGGTTTTAAAGGTTCATGCTTGAAAACGTCATAACTCTGAAACCATGTGACGCATGACGTCATTCTCGCTGACTTTTTTGTTCGTCATGGGTATGCAATTCTGCCTGCAAAGTTTGGCCTCGATCTGTTCAGCCGTTGCAGAGAAAAAGGCGTTTTCGTGTTTTCACGAAAAACAATATGGCGGCCGAACCACGTGACCTGTGACGTCATAATTACCATCAAAATATTCTACAGACCCAGTCCCCCCTACCGTGTTAATTTGATCTCAATCGTTCCTATTATTGCAGAGAAATTGGTTTTTAAAGGAAATTAAAATTTAAAATGGCACTGAGTTAACGATCATCAGAATTATCAGAATTCCCAAAGTTCAAAGTGCCATAACTTTGTCAAAAATGATCGAAACGTCGTGAAGTTCGAACTCGATCTGTAACTTATCATGAGGAAACCATGTGCCAAGTTTGAAATCATTAGCATTAAGCGTTTAGAAAATAAAGTCCTGAAAACTTATTTGCGTGACGGACTGACGGACTGACAGACTGACGGACTGACAGACGGACAGACGGAGGGACGGCGTGCAAACCTATAGTCCCCTCCGGTGCACACCGGTAGGGACTAATAACTGGCAAAACTCAGGAAAGAACGCAGTTCAGCCAGATGAGAGGGGCGTTTTCATTCACGCACCACAGCCACTTTGTCCGGGTCTGTAGCCACGCCCTGTTCAGAGACACCATGTCCCAAATATTTGACTTGTTTTGGAAAAAGTGACATTTGGAAAGCTTTGCCTTCAACACTTGTTGTTTAAGTCTGGAAAATACCTCTTCCAGACGATCCAGGTGCTGGTGTACTGTAGATGAAAAAACAACAACGTCATCAATGTACAACAGGACGGATTGGAAACGTTGGTCCCCGAACATGCGCTCCATGAAGCGCTGAAAGATCCCGGGCGCATTACATAAACCAAATGGCATTCTATTAAACTCAAACAAGCCAAATGGGGTACAAAACTCCGCTGCTGCGTTCCCTAATTATTTGACTGTCCAGCAACTGCTTGATGTGTGCCCTAAATGCTTCTTACTGCGAGGGGGGAATGCGCCAATAAAATTGGCGCACAGGCACGTCGTCTAAAAGCGGGAACTCATGTGTAATTAAGAGTGTTAATTAAGAGGGTGGTAATTTAATTTGAAGAGGAAGAAGACGTTTTCGTGTCATATAAACATAACGACATAACGACATAACCATATACATTTTCTCTATTATAATAAGATTACAAAACAATATTAATACTAATAATGTCCCACTTCCCCGAGGCGTTTTTCCTGCAGTGATAACGTGTATAAATAGCTTTTAGTTCTGATGGCGTTTCCGTGGGAGCAACAGCTTCTGCAGGAAGTAAAAATATAATAAACCACAAACACGTATGCTTAGATTTTTAAACAGTCGCTAATGCTCTTTATAACACGAAATGAAGAAATTTGGAGGAAATCCCGACATCCGTGAGGTAAATTTTACTTACAAAACTGAGCGAAGATCTACTGTACTCTATGTACGCCACAATGTTTGGGTAACTAACATGACCCTTCCTGGCGCTAACATGGCGTTATTCATGGCGGCCTTTTGAAACTCGCTCCTGCTGTTCAACACGAAACTGAAAGGGAGGAAGCCCGGGTTGTGCTGATTTACCAAGCAGCTAGCTAGCGCTTGCCGAGCCAGCCATTCCTTAACAGTTTTGAATGGAGTATTTGCTCGAATGCTTAAACCACTTGGCAATCTATCCACAAGAAACTTGGTAAATGAACACACCCAATGTTCTTGAGACCCGACCATAGATCGACTGTATTTTATATACCTCAAAGAGGAATGACCCTTCCTGCCCCTTTGTGTGCGGGTGTACTAGTTATGAAAATTCTTAAAATTGCAGGTCATTCAGATGAAAATTGATGATTTTATGCGACGCTGACCTTTGACCTTTTGACATAATTAATAATTTGCCTCCTCCATATTCTCGTGATAAACTTTGTTGAAAATTAGATGCAAAAAGCTGAAATGGTAAAAACGTTACGGCCCAGACAGACACACAGAAGTGATTGCAAAACCCCGTATCCTGCTGTGCGGGGTATGGGATAATGAGATATCTGAGGATCCCTTATGTGTTGAGTGTGTCACCCCAGGGTCTCTTACCATAAACACAACAATATACAGTACTTGTAAAAACATTCACTGCCCAAACAATTCCCACACCCGCCTAGTGTGGTACAGTACAGTACCTAATCTTACTAGAATTCACCAAATGTCCGTCCGTCCGAAGGTACCGCAAAAACGGCTGAACCAATCGCAACGATATTTTGGGTGGGTAATCCTGGGATCCCCTGGAGTAAAATTGGCTATGTTATTTTTCCAATTTCAGCTTTGGCCTCCAGCATTTTCAGGTTTGGACTCCCACATAACGTTATTTTCCCGGGTGCTGCACAAAGGGCTGCACCGATCGCTGCATAGCTGCACCGATTGGACTCGGTGACCTCGGACAAAGACCTTTTATAAGGACATGGGTTGAATCCCTGCTTGAGAGAATGCCAACCGCCTCCCCGCCACCACGGTCGTCTTTCCAACTCACAATCCCATGAGACATGCAGAAAGGATGACCCAAAACCAATTATCTTCTTTTAAATTCGTATATAAACATCATTAAAAGCAAATAATGACCTCGGCCAAAGTTCAAACGACGTGGGTTTAATCTCTACATGAGAGAATTCCACAAAACTATTTGGGCGGTGTATAAGCTAACAGATCGCTGTCTCCATCGATCTTGCCAAGGCCGTAACACCTATCGGCTTTTTAACTGTTGACTTGGTAGTTTTTACAATGAAGGAAACACGTATGGGGAGTACATACGACATAGCGATTGTGAATGTGACAGCTCTGAGGCGTCTTTCGCTTCGCATCAAATTATTCAATACATTCATTCATTCATTTCATGATTATTACGCTCATTATTACGCTCATTAAACGTTCATTAAACATTAAATGTTCATTAAACGATTATGAAAATAAAAACGAAAAACATTACGAAATTACATTCACACCGTCACATCAAACACTACCGCGAACACAAACATCGTCACAACATCGTCACAATGAAAACATCATCACAAACGTTACGTTACATAATTCAAACTGTGAGCACATCGAATATTGGAGAGCCCATTGCCCACATTTGAAACACGATGGAATAATATTTACCGATATGAACAGTGATGTGGCTTTCATTGAAATTCTACAAATGCTGTTTAGATTTTGATGATTTGCGTGTGATATGATTTAACGGATGTTTATATAAATCGTTTAAAATAAAATAAAAAGCCTTCAAACGACGTGGGTTTAATCTCTACATGAGAGAATTCCACAAAACTATTTGGGCGGTGTATAAGCTAACAGATCGCTGTCTCCATCGATCTTGCCAAGGCCTACCATTGACATTGATCTCTACCACCCATTGACAGGAATTCATCCAGAAGGAGCATCTCTAAGCATTCCACCATTGTCTTGTGGCAGTGCAGACTTCTGTCGTAATTCCTGTCAATGGAATTCTTGTCTTTTTGCAATTGTTGTTTTCATGTATTGTTATGCATTATGTTTGCCACTCTGTCAAAGTGCCTTTGGGCTTCTGGAAAAGCGCTATACAAAATAAATGAATTATTAATTATTATTATTATTAATTTCTGATATTTTGCTTTTTCATTTGGGCCTCCCAATTGAAGCCCCGCCCGTAGGGCGGGTACCGTTGCTAGTAACTATATAATTTGTGAAATTCAATGCTTTGATTCAGCACCTTGTCAAACTAATCGTATTAATTAATTAATCAATGGTTGGAAAAATATTTTTCTTTTGAAGCACGTCTTGGTTTCGTATTTTACAGGTAAATATAAAACTAGATGGTATTCTTCGAATACTTACCCTGCGCAGTCAAACTGGTGCGAGTCAACTTTTGTTTTTGAACGTTTTTTTTTACTTTGATCCAAATGGATGCCAGACCACATGAGTGATGACATCATTCATTTATATTCTCTAATATAATTGTTGCAGAGATTACGCTGAATAAATTTCAAACTGATCAGACTAAGCATTGCCCTGTCAAATTATGACATCATAATTATGACGTCATAGTTAAACACATATTCCCCATGCGGAGTTCTTCACAATGAGCCACGTTTCAATATTTTCCATGGAGCGGTTATGGAGCTATTAGTCATGTTCACCATGTTTTTTCGTTCAAAAATTTTGGAGATTAGCAAAATTATACATTTTTGGAATATTCAGAGCATGAGAAATCCAAAAATTAATGTTAGCATTTGCGTAGACACATGCATTGGATTTTCAAAATGGCCACCATAAAATACATAATTTGCGCTATCTCGGCTTATTGTCAACCTCGAAACTTATTTAAATATGCTAATCCTATGTTTTCTGCGCCAAGAAAACCATTGGTGGGATCATTAGACTTATAATTCAAACACTTGCTTCACTTTTAGGACTTTCCAGATGTTCATGATACAAAAAATATTCCGCATATTCCTGAACGGTATAGACCGAGTAGATCCTGTGTATAGGACTTACAGTTCAATCTGATACTAACAAGGCTGCTTTATTGCTTTATAAACCCATAACTATTGTTGTAAAAGCAGAGATACAACATTGTCTCAAGTAGCGTTTAATCGTGATCGATCTCAGGTAGCATCTAGAAATAGAATCAACATTCATAGTATTCGTATTACTTCAGGTACATACAGGTAATCTCTAGTCAAGCAAGCATGCAGCGCACAATACAGAATCTTTACCATTCTACGGAAGCCCGGAGGTGCTATAGAGTTACATGGCACAGAACTGCCCTCTGCGCGGAACGACAGTCTCTTTATAGTCAGCCGCAGAGGAGTCGCGTAGTGGCAACTCGTAGAATAACATCAGGGTCGTAACTTAGGACAATTTCTTCACATTCTCCCCACGTTTAGAACTTTACTAGCAGGTCATGAACGGTAGACACATATTGATAAACAGCAGATGAATATATAGAAATGTGAAGAATCGAAATGCATCTGAAAGGATGTTACTGCCAGTCGAAACGTCCGGGCGTCGTCAATCCCGATGACAAGGTTACTGCAATTCAACCACGCACTCATAGTCTGATTAGCAACCAGTTTGTGGATATATGTATATATATATATATTGTTACTGAACCCACCGTCGGCCTCTCTTCCCCTTATCGAGGGGGGATTAATCCCCTCGTCTTATGACGGACCGATGTGGCCCCGGGGGTATGACGTCACGCCCGGTCAGCGCTGGGTAGGGTATTAGGCCCAACCGTCCTATGACCTAAATACCAGTGCCTCCCGGTACAAAAGGAAACACCCCCCCCCCCCCTCGCTCACGGCCGCAGCGTAATGGACTGGTTGCGCCGAGCGAAGCGAACTGCGGCGTGAGTCGTTTATCAAAGGGGCTAAACCCGATTCATATGTGTTGGCCGAATCGCGCCACGTGCACTCAATGTGGAAACCTCTAAAGCGACCGAATGTGAAGAAGAAGACAAGGTAGGAAGAACAGGGATTTATTATTATTTACACACAATCAAAAAGAACCAAGGAGAAGGAAAGATAACGAAAGTAACTGGAAGAAGAAGAAGAAGAAGACACAGTGCAAATATTAACTTATACTACAGTCTTACTTATACCCCAGGACAACATGAAAGACAGACGACAATCACACTTACACGGGGGATGAAGGCAGGAACGACTGGCAGGTGGATGGCTGGACGGATGAGGTGGAATCTCGGGGCGGGAAGGATGCGGGTCCGGTTCGTGTGTGCTCGATGGTGTGCAGCCGCCGTTAAAGCTCAAAGCTGCGGCGGTTCAAGCTGCGATGGCTCAAGCTCCGGTGGTTCAAGCTGCTGTGTCTGCCGCATCTGACGCATCCCTCTAATCTCTCCCCGCAGTCCTTCCGCACCTCCTTTTATCAGGTGCGTTGCGATCAAGCCGCCGGCCTCTTAGGAACGCCCATCGGTGAGGTCGCCTCGGCCTTAATTGGTTGCGAGGGCTCACCGATCCCGCCCCTCAAGGAGGCGTTGGCAAAGCCACGCCTTGTTCCTGGCGGTTTGCTGAATCCTCCCACCTTCGGCTCCGAGATGACCTCGTGTGCAATGGAGTCTTGGGGTGAAGGTGATGCCAAAAACCTCACCCAAAGTTACTGGCGCTTTGAAGAGGCCATGGGGGT
>NC_136264.1:29368974-29666474 GCF_964187855.1 Myxine glutinosa
ACTAATACAAGTGCAAAAGTGGCTTCCTGCACCATCACAAGTGCGAAAAGTGGTTTTTCAACACTAACACAAGTGCGAAAAGTGGTTTTTCAACACTAACACAAGTGCGAAAAGTGGTTTTTCAACACTATCACAAGTGCAAAAAGTGTTTTTTCCACACGAATACAAGTGCAAAAGTGGTTTCCTGCACCAACACAAGTGCGAAAAGTGGTTTTTCAACACTAACACAAGTGCAAAAAGTGGTTTTTCCACACTAATACAAGTGCAAAAGTGGTTTCCTGCACCAACACAAGTGCGAAAAGTGGTTTTTCAACACTAACACAAGTGCGAAAAGTGGTTTTTCAACACTAACACAAGTGTGAAAAGTGTTTTTTCCACACTAGTACAAGTGCAAAAGTGGTTTCCTGCACCATCACAAGTGCGAAAAGTGGTTTTTCAACACTAACACAAGTGCGAAAAGTGGTTTTTCAACACTAACACAAGTGTGAAAAGTGGTTTTTCCACACTAATACAAGTGCAAAAGTGGTTTCCTGCACCAACACAAGTGCGAAAAGTGGTTTTTCAACACTAACACAAGTGCGAAAAGTGGTTTTTCAACACTAACACAAGTGTGAAAAGTGTTTTTTCCACACTAATACAAGTGCAAAAGTGGCTTCCTGCACCATCACAAGTGCGAAAAGTGGTTTTTCAACACTAACACAAGTGCGAAAAGTGGTTTTTCAACACTAACACAAGTGCGAAAAGTGGTTTTTCAACACTATCACAAGTGCAAAAAGTGTTTTTTCCACACTAATACAAGTGCAAAAGTGGTTTCCTGCACCAACACAAGTGCGAAAAGTGGTTTTTCAACACTAACACAAGTGCAAAAAGTGGTTTTTCCACACTAATACAAGTGCAAAAGTGGTTTCCTGCACCAACACAAGTGCGAAAAGTGGTTTTTCAACACTAACACAAGTGCGAAAAGTGGTTTTTCAACACTAACACAAGTGTGAAAAGTGTTTTTTCCACACTAATACAAGTGCAAAAGTGGTTTCCTGCACCATCACAAGTGCGAAAAGTGGTTTTTCAACACTAACACAAGTGCGAAAAGTGGTTTTTCAACACTATCACAAGTGCAAAAAGTATTTTTTCCACACTAATACAAGTGCAAAAGTGGTTTGCTGCACCAACACAAGTGCGAAAAGTGGTTTTTCAACACTAACACAAGTGCGAAAAGTGGTTTTTCAACACTAACACAAGTGTGAAAAGTGTTTTTTCCACACTAATACAAGTGCAAAAGTGGTTTCCTGCACCATCACAAGTGCGAAAAGTGGTTTTTCAACACTAACACAAGCGCGAAAAGTGGTTTTTCAACACTATCACAAGTGCAAAAAGTGTTTTTTCCACACTAATACAAGTGCAAAAGTGGTTTCCTGCACCAACACAAGTGTGAAAAGTGGTTTTTCAACACTAACACAAGTGCGAAAAGTGGTTTTTCAACACTATCACAAGTGCAAAAAGTGTTTTTTCCACACTAATACAAGTGCAAAAGTGGATTCCTGCACCAACAAAAGTGCGAAAAGTGGTTTTTCAACAATAACACTAGTGCGAAAAGTGGTTTTTCAACACTAACACAAGTGCGAAAAGTGGTTTTTCAACACTATCACAAGTGCAAAAAGTGTTTTTTCCACACTAATACAAGTGCAAAAGTGGTTTCCTGCACCAACACAAGTGTGAAAGTGGCTTTTCAACACTAACACAAGTGCGAAAAGTGGTTTTTCAACACTAACACAAGTGCGAAATGTGGTTTTTCCACACTAATACAAGTGCAAAAGTGGTTTCCTGCACCAACACAAGTGCGAAAAGTGGTTTTTCAACACTAACACAAGTGTGAAAAGTGGTTTTTCAACACTATCACAAGTGCAAAAAGTATTTTTTCCACACTAATACAAGTGCAAAAGTGGTTTGCTGCACCAACACAAGTGCGAAAAGTGGTTTTTCAACACTAACACAAGTGCGAAAAGTGGTTTTTCAACACTAACACAAGTGTGAAAAGTGTTTTTTCCACACTAATACAAGTGCAAAAGTGGTTTCCTGCACCATCACAAGTGCGAAAAGTGGTTTTTCAACACTAACACAAGCGCGAAAAGTGGTTTTTCAACACTATCACAAGTGCAAAAAGTGTTTTTTCCACACTAATACAAGTGCAAAAGTGGTTTCCTGCACCAACACAAGTGTGAAAAGTGGTTTTTCAACACTAACACAAGTGCGAAAAGTGGTTTTTCAACACTATCACAAGTGCAAAAAGTGTTTTTTCCACACTAATACAAGTGCAAAAGTGGATTCCTGCACCAACAAAAGTGCGAAAAGTGGTTTTTCAACAATAACACTAGTGCGAAAAGTGGTTTTTCAACACTAACACAAGTGCGAAAAGTGGTTTTTCAACACTATCACAAGTGCAAAAAGTGTTTTTTCCACACTAATACAAGTGCAAAAGTGGTTTCCTGCACCAACACAAGTGTGAAAGTGGCTTTTCAACACTAACACAAGTGCGAAAAGTGGTTTTTCAACACTAACACAAGTGCGAAATGTGGTTTTTCCACACTAATACAAGTGCAAAAGTGGTTTCCTGCACCAACACAAGTGCGAAAAGTGATTTTTCAACACTAACACAAGTGCGAAAAGTGGTTTTTCAACACTATCACAAGTGCAAAAAGTGTTTTTTCCACCCTAATACAAGTGCAAAAGTGGTTTCCTGCGCCAACACAAGTGGGAAAAGTGGTTTTTCAACACTAACACAAGTGCGAAAAGTGGTTTTTCAACACTATCACAAGTGCAAAAAGTGTTTTTTCCACACTAATACAAGTGCAAAAGTGGTTTCCTGCACCAACACAAGTGCGAAAAGTGTTTTTTCAACACTAACACAAGTGCGAAAAGTGGTTTTTCAACACTAACACAAGTGTGAAAAGTGATTTTTCCACACTAATACAAGTGCAAAAGTGGTTTCCTGCACCAACACAAGTGCGAAAAGTGGTTTTTCAACACTAACACAAGTGCAAAAAGTGGTTTTTCAACACTAACACAAGTGTGAAAAGTGTTTTTTCCACACTAATACAAGTGCAAAAGTGGCTTCCTGCACCATCACAAGTGCGAAAAGTGGTTTTTCAACACTAACACAAGTGCGAAAAGTGGTTTTTCAACACTAACACAAGTGCGAAAAGTGGTTTTTCAACACTATCACAAGTGCAAAAAGTGTTTTTTCCACACTAATACAAGTGCAAAAGTGGTTTCCTGCACCAACACAAGTGCGAAAAGTGGTTTTTCAACACTAACACAAGTGCAAAAAGTGGTTTTTCCACACTAATACAAGTGCAAAAGTGGTTTCCTGCACCAACACAAGTGCGAAAAGTGGTTTTTCAACACTAACACAAGTGCGAAAAGTGGTTTTTCAACACTAACACAAGTGTGAAAAGTGTTTTTTCCACACTAATACAAGTGCAAAAGTGGTTTCCTGCACCATCACAAGTGCGAAAAGTGGTTTTTCAACACTAACACAAGTGCGAAAAGTGGTTTTTCAACACTATCACAAGTGCAAAAAGTATTTTTTCCACACTAATACAAGTGCAAAAGTGGTTTGCTGCACCAACACAAGTGCGAAAAGTGGTTTTTCAACACTAACACAAGTGCGAAAAGTGGTTTTTCAACACTAACACAAGTGCGAAAAGTGTTTTTTCCACACTAATACAAGTGCAAAAGTGGTTTCCTGCACCATCACAAGTGCGAAAAGTGGTTTTTCAACACTAACACAAGCGCGAAAAGTGGTTTTTCAACACTATCACAAGTGCAAAAAGTGTTTTTTCCACACTAATACAAGTGCAAAAGTGGTTTCCTGCACCAACACAAGTGTGAAAAGTGGTTTTTCAACACTAACACAAGTGCGAAAAGTGGTTTTTCAACACTATCACAAGTGCAAAAAGTGTTTTTTCCACACTAATACAAGTGCAAAAGTGGATTCCTGCACCAACAAAAGTGCGAAAAGTGGTTTTTCAACAATAACACAAGTGCGAAAAGTGGTTTTTCAACACTAACACAAGTGCGAAAAGTGTTTTTTCAACACTAACACAAGTGCGAAAAGTGTTTTTTCCACACTAATACAAGTGCAAAAGTGGTTTCCTGCACCATCACAAGTGCGAAAAGTGGTTTTTCAACACTAACACAAGCGCGAAAAGTGGTTTTTCAACACTATCACAAGTGCAAAAAGTGTTTTTTCCACACTAATACAAGTGCAAAAGTGGTTTCCTGCACCAACACAAGTGTGAAAAGTGGTTTTTCAACACTAACACAAGTGCGAAAAGTGGTTTTTCAACACTATCACAAGTGCAAAAAGTGTTTTTTCCACACTAATACAAGTGCAAAAGTGGATTCCTGCACCAACAAAAGTGCGAAAAGTGGTTTTTCAACAATAACACTAGTGCGAAAAGTGGTTTTTCAACACTAACACAAGTGCGAAAAGTGGTTTTTCAACACTATCACAAGTGCAAAAAGTGTTTTTTCCACACTAATACAAGTGCAAAAGTGGTTTCCTGCACCAACACAAGTGTGAAAAGTGGCTTTTCAACACTAACACAAGTGCGAAAAGTGGTTTTTCAACACTAACACAAGTGCAAAATGTGGTTTTTCCACACTAATACAAGTGCAAAAGTGGTTTCCTGCACCAACACAAGTGCGAAAAGTGATTTTTCAACACTAACACAAGTGCGAAAAGTGGTTTTTCAACACTATCACAAGTGCAAAAAGTGTTTTTTCCACCCTAATACAAGTGCAAAAGTGGTTTCCTGCGCCAACACAAGTGGGAAAAGTGGTTTTTCAACACTAACACAAGTGCGAAAAGTGGTTTTTCAACACTATCACAAGTGCAAAAAGTGTTTTATCCACACTAATACAAGTGCAAAAGTGGTGTCCTGCACCAACACATGTGCGAAAAGTGGTTTTTCAACACTAACACAAGTGCGAAAAGTGGTTTTTCAACACTAACACAAGTGCGAAAAGTGGTTTTTCCACAGTAATACAAGTGCAAAAGTGGTTTCCTGCACCAACACAAGTGCGAAAAGTGGTTTTTCAACACTAACACAAGTGCGAAAAGTGGTTTTTCAACACTATCACAAGTGCAAAAAGTGTTTTTTCCACACTAATACAAGTGCAAAAGTGGTTTCCTGCACCAACACAAGTGCGAAAAGTGGTTTTTCAACACTAACACAAGTGCGAAAAGTGGTTTTTCAACACTATCACAAGTGCAAAAAGTGTTTTTTCCACACTAATACAAGTGCAAAAGTGGTTTCCTGCACCAACACAAGTGCGAAAAGTGATTTTTCAACACTAACACAAGTGCGAAAAGTGGTTTTTCAACACTATCACAAGTGCAAAAAGTGTTTTTTCCACGCTAATACAAGTGCAAAAGTGGTTTCCTGCACCAACACAAGTGGGAAAAGTGGTTTTTCAACAGTAACACAAGTGCGAAAAGTGGTTTTTCAACAATATCACAAGTGCAAAAAGTGTTTTTTCCATGCTAATACAAGTGCAAAAGTGGTTTCCTGCACCAACACAAGTGGGAAAAGTGGTTTTTCAACAGTAACACAAGTGCGAAAAGTGGTTTTTCAACAATATCACAAGTGCAAAAAGTGTTTTTTCCACACTAATACAAGTGCAAAAGTGGTTTCCTGCACCAACACAAGTGCGAAAAGTGGTTTTTCAACACTAACACAAGTGCGAAAAGTGGTTTTTCAACACTATCACAAGTGCAAAAAGTGTTTTTTCCACACTAATACAAGTGCAAAAGTGGTTTCCTGCACCAACACAAGTGCGAAAAGTGGTTTTTCAACACTAACACAAGTGCGAAAAGTGGTTTTTCAACACTATCACAAGTGCAAAAAGTGTTTTTTCCACAATAATACAAGTGCAAAATTGGATTCCTGCACCAACACAAGTGCGAAAAGTGGTTTTTCAACACTAACACAAGTGCGAAAAGTGGTTTTTCAACACTAACACAAGTGTGAAAAGTGTTTTTTCCACACTAATACAAGTGCAAAAGTGGTTTCCTGCACCAACACAAGTGCAAAAAATGGTTTTTCAACACTAACACAAGTGCAAAAAGTGGTTTTTCAACACTAACACAAGTGCGAAAAGTGGTTTTTCAACACTATCACAAGTACAAAAAGTGTTTTTTCCACATTAATACAAGTGCAAAAGTGGTTTCCTGCACCAACAAAAGTGCGAAAAGTGGTTTTTCAACACTAACACAAGTGCGAAAAGTGGTTTTTCAACACTAACACAAGTGCGAAAAGTGGTTTTTCAACACTAACACAAGTGCGAAAAGTGGTTTTTCAACACTATCACAAGTGCAAAAAGTGTTTTTTCCACACTAATACAAGTGCAAAAGTGGTTTCCTGCACCAACACAAGTGCAAAAAGTGTTTTTTCAACACTAACACAAGTGCGAAAGGTGGTTTTTCAACACTAACACAAGTGTGAAAAGTGGTTTTTCCACACTAATACAAGTGCAAAAGTGGTTTCCTGCACCATCACAAGTGCGAAAAGTGGTTTTTCATCACTAACACAAGTGCGAAAAGTGGTTTTTCAACACTATCACAAGTGCAAAAAGTATTTTTTCCACACTAATACAAGTGCAAAAGTGGTTTGCTGCACCAACACTAGTGCGAAAAGTGGTTTTTCAACACTAACACAAGTGCGAAAAGTGGTTTTTCAACACTAACACAAGTGCAAAAAGTGTTTTTTTCACACTAATACAAGTGCAAAAGTGGTTTCCTGCACCATCACAAGTGTGAAAAGTGGTTTTTGAACACTAACACAAGTGCAAAAAGTGGTTTTTCAACACTAACACAAGTGCGAAAAGTGTTTTTTCCACATTAATACAAGTGCAAAAGTGGTTTCCTGCACCAACACAAGTGCGAAAAGTGGTTTTTCAACACTAACACAAGTGCGAAAAGTGGTTTTTCAACACTAACACAAGTGCGAAAAGTGGTTTTTCAACACTAACACAAGTGCGAAAAGTGGTTTTTCAACACTAACACAAGTGCGAAAAGTGGTTTTTCAACACTATCACAAGTGCAAAAAGTGTTTTTTCCACATTAATACAAGTGCAAAAGTGGTTTCCTGCACCAACACAAGTGCGAAAAGTGGTTTTTCAACACTAACACAAGTGCGAAAAGTGGTTTTTCCACACTAATACAAGTGCAAAAGTGGTTTCCTGCACCAACACAAGTGCGAAAAGTGGTTTTTCAACACTAACACAAGTGCGAAAAGTGGTTTTTCAACACTATCACAAGTGCAAAAAGTATTTTTTCCACACTAATACAAGTGCAAAAGTGGTTTGCTGCACCAACACAAGTGCGAAAAGTGGTTTTTCAACACTAACACAAGTGCGAAAAGTGGTTTTTCAACACTAACACAAGTGCGAAAAGTGTTTTTTCCACACTAATACAAGTGCAAAAGTGGTTTCCTGCACCATCACAAGTGCGAAAAGTGGTTTTTCAACACTAACACAAGTGCGAAAAGTGGTTTTTCAACACTATCACAAGTGCAAAAAGTGTTTTTTCCACACTAATACAAGTGCAAAAGTGGTTTCCTGCACCAACACAAGTGCGAAAAGTGGTTTTTCAACAATAACACTAGTGCGAAAAGTGGTTTTTCAACACTAACACAAGTGCGAAAAGTGGTTTTTCAACACTATCACAAGTGCAAAAAGTGTTTTTTCCACACTAATACAAGTGCAAAAGTGGTTTCCTGCACCAACACAAGTGTGAAAAGTGGTTTTTCAACACTAACACAAGTGCAAAAAGTGGTTTTTCAACACTAACACAAGTGCAAAATGTGGTTTTTCCACACTAATACAAGTGCAAAAGTGGTTTCCTGCACCAACACAAGTGCGAAAAGTGATTTTTCAACACTAACACAAGTGCGAAAAGTGGTTTTTCAACACTATCACAAGTGCAAAAAGTGTTTTTTCCACCCTAATACAAGTGCAAAAGTGGTTTCCTGCACCAACACAAGTGGGAAAAGTGGTTTTTCAACACTAACACAAGTGCGAAAAGTGGTTTTTCAACACTATCACAAGTGCAAAAAGTGGTTTTTCCACACTAATACAAGTGCAAAAGTGGTTTCCTGCATGAACACATGTGCGAAAAGTGGTTTTTCAACACTAACACAAGTGCGAAAAGTGGTTTTTCAACACTAACACAAGTGCGAAAAGTGGTTTTTCCACACTAATACAAGTGCAAAAGTGGTTTACTGCACCAACACAAATGCGAAAAGTGGTTTTTCAACATTAACACAAGTGCAAAAAGTGGTTTTTCAACACTATCACAAGTGCAAAAAGTGTTTTTTCCACACTATTACAAGTGCAAAAGTGGTTTCCTGCACCAACACAAGTGCGAAAAGTGGTTTTTCAACACTAACACAAGTGCGAAAAGTGGGTTTTCAACACTAACACAAGTGCAAAAAGTGTTTTTTCCACACTAATACAAGTGCAAAAGTGGTTTCCTGCACCAACACAAGTGCGAAAAGTGGTTTTTCAACACTAACACAAGTTCGAAAAGTGGTTTTTCAACACTAACATAAGTGCGAAAAGTGGTTTTTCCACACTAATACAAGTGCAAAAGTGGTTTCCTGCACCAACACAAGTGCGAAAAGTGGTTTTTCAACACTAACACAAGTGCAAAAAGTGGTTTTTAAACACTAACACAAGTGCGAAAAGTGTTTTTTCCACACTAATACAAGTGCAAAAGTGGTTTCCTGCACCATCACAAGTGCGAAAAGTGGTTTTTCAACACTAACACAAGTGCGAAAAGTAGTTTTTCAACACTATCACAAGTGCAAAAAGTATTTTTTCCACACTAATACAAGTGCAAAAGTGGTTTCCTGCACCAACACAAGAGCAAAAAGTGGTTTTTCAACACTAACACAAGTGCGAAAAGTGGTTTTTCAACACTAACACAAGTGCGAAAAGTGGTTTTTCAACACTATCACAAGTGCAAAAAGTGTTTTTTCCACACTAATACAAGTGCAAAAGTGGTTTCCTGCACCAACACAAGTGCGAAAAGTGGTTTTTCAACACTAACACAAGTGCGAAAAGTGGTTTTTCAACACTATCACAAGTGCAAAAAGTGTTTTTTCCACACTAATACAAGTGCAAAAGTGGTTTCCTGCACCAACACATGTGCGAAAAGTGGTTTTTCAACACTAACACAAGTGCGAAAAGTGGTTTTTCAACACTAACACAAGCGCGAAAAGTGGTTTTTCCACACTAATACAAGTGCAAAAGTGGTTTCCTGCACCAACACAAGTGCGAAAAGTGGTTTTTCAACACTAACACAAATGCGAAAAGTGGTTTTTCAACACTATCACAAGTGCAAAAAGTGTTTTTTCCACACTAATACAAGTGCAAAAGTGGTTTCCTGCACCAACACAAGTGCGAAAAGTCGTTTTTCAACACTAACACAAGTGCGAAAAGTGGTTTTTCAACACTAACACAAGTGCGAAAAGTGGTTTTGCCACACTAATACAAGTGCAAAAGTGGTTTCCTGCACCAACACAAGTGCGAAAAGTGATTTTTCAACACTAACACAAGTGCGAAAAGTGGTTTTTCAACACTATCACAAGTGCAAAAAGTGTTTTTTCCACGCTAATACAAGTGCAAAAGTGGTTTCCTGCACCAACACAAGTGGGAAAAGTGGTTTTTCAACAGTAACACAAGTGCGAAAAGTGGTTTTTCAACAATATCACAAGTGCAAAAAGTGTTTTTTCCACACTAATACAAGTGCAAAAGTGGTTTCCTGCACCAACACAAGTGCGAAAAGTGGTTTTTCAACACTAACACAAGTGCGAAAAGTGGTTTTTCAACACTAACACAAGTGCGAAAAGTGGTTTTTCAACACTAACACAAGTGCAAAAAGTGTTTTTTTCACACTAATACAAGTGCAAAAGTGGTTTCCTGCACCATCACAAGTGTGAAAAGTGGTTTTTGAACACTAACACAAGTGCAAAAAGTGGTTTTTCAACACTAACACAAGAGCGAAAAGTGTTTTTTCCACATTAATACAAGTGCAAAAGTGGTTTCCTGCACCAACACAAGTGCGAAAAGTGGTTTTTCAACACTAACACAAGTGCGAAAAGTGGTTTTTCAACACTAACACAAGTGCGAAAAGTGGTTTTTCAACACTAACACAAGTGCGAAAAGTGGTTTTTCAACACTAACACAAGTGCGAAAAGTGGTTTTTCAACACTATCACAAGTGCAAAAAGTGTTTTTTCCACACTAATACAAGTGCAAAGTGGTTTCCTGCACCAACACAAGTGCGAAAAGTGGTTTTTCAACAATAACACAAGTGCGAAAAGTGGTTTTTCCACACTAATACAAGTGCAAAAGTGGTTTCCTGCACCAACACAAGTGCGAAAAGTGGTTTTTCAACACTATCACAAGTGCAAAAAGTATTTTTTCCACACTAATACAAGTGCAAAAGTGGTTTGCTGCACCAACACAAGTGCGAAAAGTGGTTTTTCAACACTAACACAAGTGCGAAAAGTGGTTTTTCAACACTAACACAAGTGCGAAAAGTGTTTTTTCCACACTAATACAAGTGCAAAAGTGGTTTCCTGCACCATCACAAGTGCGAAAAGTGGTTTTTCAACACTAACACAAGTGCGAAAAGTGGTTTTTCAACACTATCACAAGTGCAAAAAGTGTTTTTTCCACACTAATACAAGTGCAAAAGTGGTTTCCTGCACCAACACAAGTGCGAAAAGTGGTTTTTCAACAATAACACTAGTGCGAAAAGTGGTTTTTCAACACTAACACAAGTGCGAAAAGTGGTTTTTCAACACTATCACAAGTGCAAAAAGTGTTTTTTCCACACTAATACAAGTGCAAAAGTGGTTTCCTGCACCAACACAAGTGTGAAAAGTGGTTTTTCAACACTAACACAAGTGCAAAAAGTGGTTTTTCAACACTAACACAAGTGCAAAATGTGGTTTTTCCACACTAATACAAGTGCAAAAGTGGTTTCCTGCACCAACACAAGTGCGAAAAGTGATTTTTCAACACTAACACAAGTGCGAAAAGTGGTTTTTCAACACTATCACAAGTGCAAAAAGTGTTTTTTCCACCCTAATACAAGTGCAAAAGTGGTTTCCTGCACCAACACAAGTGGGAAAAGTGGTTTTTCAACACTAACACAAGTGCGAAAAGTGGTTTTTCAACACTATCACAAGTGCAAAAAGTGGTTTTTCCACACTAATACAAGTGCAAAAGTGGTTTCCTGCATGAACACATGTGCGAAAAGTGGTTTTTCAACACTAACACAAGTGCGAAAAGTGGTTTTTCAACACTAACACAAGTGCGAAAAGTGGTTTTTCCACACTAATACAAGTGCAAAAGTGGTTTACTGCACCAACACAAATGCGAAAAGTGGTTTTTCAACATTAACACAAGTGCAAAAAGTGGTTTTTCAACACTATCACAAGTGCAAAAAGTGTTTTTTCCACACTATTACAAGTGCAAAAGTGGTTTCCTGCACCAACACAAGTGCGAAAAGTGGTTTTTCAACACTAACACAAGTGCGAAAAGTGGGTTTTCAACACTAACACAAGTGCAAAAAGTGTTTTTTCCACACTAATACAAGTGCAAAAGTGGTTTCCTGCACCAACACAAGTGCGAAAAGTGGTTTTTCAACACTAACACAAGTTCGAAAAGTGGTTTTTCAACACTAACATAAGTGCGAAAAGTGGTTTTTCCACACTAATACAAGTGCAAAAGTGGTTTCCTGCACCAACACAAGTGCGAAAAGTGGTTTTTCAACACTAACACAAGTGCAAAAAGTGGTTTTTAAACACTAACACAAGTGCGAAAAGTGTTTTTTCCACACTAATACAAGTGCAAAAGTGGTTTCCTGCACCATCACAAGTGCGAAAAGTGGTTTTTCAACACTAACACAAGTGCGAAAAGTGGTTTTTCAACACTATCACAAGTGCAAAAAGTATTTTTTCCACACTAATACAAGTGCAAAAGTGGTTTCCTGCACCAACACAAGAGCAAAAAGTGGTTTTTCAACACTAACACAAGTGCGAAAAGTGGTTTTTCAACACTAACACAAGTGCGAAAAGTGGTTTTTCAACACTATCACAAGTGCAAAAAGTGTTTTTTCCACACTAATACAAGTGCAAAAGTGGTTTCCTGCACCAACACAAGTGCGAAAAGTGGTTTTTCAACACTAACACAAGTGCGAAAAGTGGTTTTTCAACACTATCACAAGTGCAAAAAGTGTTTTTTCCACACTAATACAAGTGCAAAAGTGGTTTCCTGCACCAACACATGTGCAAAAAGTGGTTTTTCAACACTAACACAAGTGCGAAAAGTGGTTTTTCAACACTAACACAAGCGCGAAAAGTGGTTTTTCCACACTAATACAAGTGCAAAAGTGGTTTCCTGCACCAACACAAGTGCGAAAAGTGGTTTTTCAACACTAACACAAATGCGAAAAGTGGTTTTTCAACACTATCACAAGTGCAAAAAGTGTTTTTTCCACACTAATACAAGTGCAAAAGTGGTTTCCTGCACCAACACAAGTGCGAAAAGTCGTTTTTCAACACTAACACAAGTGCGAAAAGTGGTTTTTCAACACTAACACAAGTGCGAAAAGTGGTTTTGCCACACTAATACAAGTGCAAAAGTGGTTTCCTGCACCAACACAAGTGCGAAAAGTGATTTTTCAACACTAACACAAGTGCGAAAAGTGGTTTTTCAACACTATCACAAGTGCAAAAAGTGTTTTTTCCACGCTAATACAAGTGCAAAAGTGGTTTCCTGCACCAACACAAGTGGGAAAAGTGGTTTTTCAACAGTAACACAAGTGCGAAAAGTGGTTTTTCAACAATATCACAAGTGCAAAAAGTGTTTTTTCCACACTAATACAAGTGCAAAAGTGGTTTCCTGCACCAACACAAGTGCGAAAAGTGGTTTTTCAACACTAACACAAGTGCGAAAAGTGGTTTTTCAACACTATCACAAGTGCAAAAAGTGTTTTTTCCACACTAATACAAGTGCAAAAGTGGTTTCCTGCACCAACACAAGTGCGAAAAGTGGTTTTTCAACAATAACACAAGTGCGAAAAGTGGTTTTTCAACACTATCACAAGTGCAAAAAGTGTTTTTTCCACAATAATACAAGTGCAAAATTGGATTCCTGCACCAACACAAGTGCGAAAAGTGGTTTTTCAACACTAACACAAGTGCGAAAAGTGGTTTTTCAACACTAACACAAGTGTGAAAAGTGTTTTTTCCACACTAATACAAGTGCAAAAGTGGTTTCCTGCACCAACACAAGTGCAAAAAATGGTTTTTCAACACTAACACAAGTGCAAAAAGTGGTTTTTCAACACTATCACAAGTGCAAAAAGTGTTTTTTCCACATTAATACAAGTGCAAAAGTGGTTTCCTGCACCAACACAAGTGCGAAAAGTGGTTTTTCAACACTAACACAAGTGCGAAAAGTGGTTTTTCAACACTAACACAAGTGCGAAAAGTGGTTTTTCAACACTAACACAAGTGCGAAAAGTGGTTTTTCAACACTAACACAAGTGCGAAAAGTGGTTTTTCAACACTATCACAAGTGCAAAAAGTGTTTTTTCCACACTAATACAAGTGCAAAAGTGGTTTCCTGCACCAACACAAGTGCGAAAGGTGGTTTTTCAACACTAACACAAGTGTGAAAAGTGGTTTTTCCACACTAATACAAGTGCAAAAGTGGTTTCCTGCACCAACACAAGTGCGAAAAGTGGTTTTTCAACACTAACACAAGTACGAAAAGTGGTTTTTCAACACTAACACAAGTGTGAAAACTGTTTTTTCCACACTAATACAAGTGCAAAAGTGGTTTCCTGCACCATCACAAGTGCGAAAAGTGGTTTTTCAACACTAACACAAGTGCGAAAAGTGGTTTTTCAACACTATCACAAGTGCAAAAAGTATTTTTTCCACACTAATACAAGTGCAAAAGTGGTTTGCTGCACCAACACTAGTGCGAAAAGTGGTTTTTCAACACTAACACAAGTGCGAAAAGTGGTTTTTCAACACTATCACAAGTGCAAAAAGTGTTTTTTCCACACTAATACAAGTGCAAAAGTGGTTTCCTGCACCAACACAAGTGCGAAAAGTGATTTTTCAACACTAACACAAGTGCGAAAAGTGGTTTTTCAACACTATCACAAGTGCAAAAAGTGTTTTTTCCACGCTAATACAAGTGCAAAAGTGGTTTCCTGCACCAACACAAGTGGGAAAAGTGGTTTTTCAACAGTAACACAAGTGCGAAAAGTGGTTTTTCAACAATATCACAAGTGCAAAAAGTGTTTTTTCCACGCTAATACAAGTGCAAAAGTGGTTTCCTGCACCAACACAAGTGGGAAAAGTGGTTTTTCAACAGTAACACAAGTGCGAAAAGTGGTTTTTCAACAATATCACAAGTGCAAAAAGTGTTTTTTCCACACTAATACAAGTGCAAAAGTGGTTTCCTGCACCAACACAAGTGCGAAAAGTGGTTTTTCAACACTAACACAAGTGCGAAAAGTGGTTTTTCAACACTATCACAAGTGCAAAAAGTGTTTTTTCCACACTAATACAAGTGCAAAAGTGGTTTCCTGCACCAACACAAGTGCGAAAAGTGGTTTTTCAACACTAACACAAGTGCGAAAAGTGGTTTTTCAACACTATCACAAGTGCAAAAAGTGTTTTTTCCACAATAATACAAGTGCAAAATTGGATTCCTGCACCAACACAAGTGCGAAAAGTGGTTTTTCAACACTAACACAAGTGCGAAAAGTGGTTTTTCAACACTAACACAAGTGTGAAAAGTGTTTTTTCCACACTAATACAAGTGCAAAAGTGGTTTCCTGCACCAACACAAGTGCAAAAAATGGTTTTTCAACACTAACACAAGTGCAAAAAGTGGTTTTTCAACACTAACACAAGTGCGAAAAGTGGTTTTTCAACACTATCACAAGTACAAAAAGTGTTTTTTCCACATTAATACAAGTGCAAAAGTGGTTTCCTGCACCAACACAAGTGCGAAAAGTGGTTTTTCAACACTAACACAAGTGCGAAAAGTGGTTTTTCAACACTAACACAAGTGCGAAAAGTGGTTTTTCAACACTAACACAAGTGCGAAAAGTGGTTTTTCAACACTATCACAAGTGCAAAAAGTGTTTTTTCCACACTAATACAAGTGCAAAAGTGGTTTCCTGCACCAACACAAGTGCAAAAAGTGTTTTTTCAACACTAACACAAGTGCGAAAGGTGGTTTTTCAACACTAACACAAGTGTGAAAAGTGGTTTTTCCACACTAATACAAGTGCAAAAGTGGTTTCCTGCACCATCACAAGTGCGAAAAGTGGTTTTTCAACACTAACACAAGTGCGAAAAGTGGTTTTTCAACACTATCACAAGTGCAAAAAGTATTTTTTCCACACTAATACAAGTGCAAAAGTGGTTTGCTGCACCAACACTAGTGCGAAAAGTGGTTTTTCAACACTAACACAAGTGCGAAAAGTGGTTTTTCAACACTAACACAAGTGCAAAAAGTGTTTTTTTCACACTAATACAAGTGCAAAAGTGGTTTCCTGCACCATCACAAGTGTGAAAAGTGGTTTTTGAACACTAACACAAGTGCAAAAAGTGGTTTTTCAACACTAACACAAGTGCGAAAAGTGTTTTTTCCACATTAATACAAGTGCAAAAGTGGTTTCCTGCACCAACACAAGTGCGAAAAGTGGTTTTTCAACACTAACACAAGTGCGAAAAGTGGTTTTTCAACACTAACACAAGTGCGAAAAGTGGTTTTTCAACACTAACACAAGTGCGAAAAGTGGTTTTTCAACACTAACACAAGTGCGAAAAGTGGTTTTTCAACACTATCACAAGTGCAAAAAGTGTTTTTTCCACACTAATACAAGTGCAAAAGTGGTTTCCTGCACCAACACAAGTGCGAAAAGTGGTTTTTCAACACTAACACAAGTGTGAAAAGTGGTTTTTCCACACTAATACAAGTGCAAAAGTGGTTTCCTGCACCAACACAAGTGCGAAAAGTGGTTTTTCAACACTAACACAAGTGCGAAAAGTGGTTTTTCAACACTATCACAAGTGCAAAAAGTATTTTTTCCACACTAATACAAGTGCAAAAGTGGTTTGCTGCACCAACACAAGTGCGAAAAGTGGTTTTTCAACACTAACACAAGTGCGAAAAGTGGTTTTTCAACACTAACACAAGTGCGAAAAGTGTTTTTTCCACACTAATACAAGTGCAAAAGTGGTTTCCTGCACCATCACAAGTGCGAAAAGTGGTTTTTCAACACTAACACAAGTGCGAAAAGTGGTTTTTCAACACTATCACAAGTGCAAAAAGTGTTTTTTCCACACTAATACAAGTGCAAAAGTGGTTTCCTGCACCAACACAAGTGCGAAAAGTGGTTTTTCAACAATAACACTAGTGCGAAAAGTGGTTTTTCAACACTAACACAAGTGCGAAAAGTGGTTTTTCAACACTATCACAAGTGCAAAAAGTGTTTTTTCCACACTAATGCAAGTGCAAAAGTGGTTTCCTGCACCAACACAAGTGTGAAAAGTGGTTTTTCAACACTAACACAAGTGCAAAATGTGGTTTTTCAACACTAACACAAGTGCAAAATGTGGTTTTTCCACACTAATACAAGTGCAAAAGTGGTTTCCTGCACCAACACAAGTGCGAAAAGTGATTTTTCAACACTAACACAAGTGCGAAAAGTGGTTTTTCAACACTATCACAAGTGCAAAAAGTGTTTTTTCCACCCTAATACAAGTGCAAAAGTGGTTTCCTGCACCAACACAAGTGGGAAAAGTGGTTTTTCAACACTAACACAAGTGCGAAAAGTGGTTTTTCAACACTATCACAAGTGCAAAAAGTGGTTTTTCCACACTAATACAAGTGCAAAAGTGGTTTCCTGCATGAACACATGTGCGAAAAGTGGTTTTTCAACACTAACACAAGTGCGAAAAGTGGTTTTTCAACACTAACACAAGTGCGAAAAGTGGTTTTTCCACACTAATACAAGTGCAAAAGTGGTTTACTGCACCAACACAAATGCGAAAAGTGGTTTTTCAACATTAACACAAGTGCAAAAAGTGGTTTTTCAACACTATCACAAGTGCAAAAAGTGTTTTTTCCACACTATTACAAGTGCAAAAGTGGTTTCCTGCACCAACACAAGTGCGAAAAGTGGTTTTTCAACACTAACACAAGTGCGAAAAGTGGGTTTTCAACACTAACACAAGTGCAAAAAGTGTTTTTTCCACACTAATACAAGTGCAAAAGTGGTTTCCTGCACCAACACAAGTGCGAAAAGTGGTTTTTCAACACTAACACAAGTTCGAAAAGTGGTTTTTCAACACTAACATAAGTGCGAAAAGTGGTTTTTCCACACTAATACAAGTGCAAAAGTGGTTTCCTGCACCAACACAAGTGCGAAAAGTGGTTTTTCAACACTAACACAAGTGCAAAAAGTGGTTTTTAAACACTAACACAAGTGCGAAAAGTGTTTTTTCCACACTAATACAAGTGCAAAAGTGGTTTCCTGCACCATCACAAGTGCGAAAAGTGGTTTTTCAACACTAACACAAGTGCGAAAAGTGGTTTTTCAACACTATCACAAGTGCAAAAAGTATTTTTTCCACACTAATACAAGTGCAAAAGTGGTTTCCTGCACCAACACAAGGGCAAAAAGTGGTTTTTCAACACTAACACAAGTGCGAAAAGTGGTTTTTCAACACTAACACAAGTGCGAAAAGTGGTTTTTCAACACTATCACAAGTGCAAAAAGTGTTTTTTCCACACTAATACAAGTGCAAAAGTGGTTTCCTGCACCAACACAAGTGCGAAAAGTGGTTTTTCAACACTAACACAAGTGCGAAAAGTGGTTTTTCAACACTATCACAAGTGCAAAAAGTGTTTTTTCCACACTAATACAAGTGCAAAAGTGGTTTCCTGCACCAACACATGTGCGAAAAGTGGTTTTTCAACACTAACACAAGTGCGAAAAGTGGTTTTTCAACACTAACACAAGCGCGAAAAGTGGTTTTTCCACACTAATACAAGTGCAAAAGTGGTTTCCTGCACCAACACAAGTGCGAAAAGTGGTTTTTCAACACTAACACAAATGCGAAAAGTGGTTTTTCAACACTATCACAAGTGCAAAAAGTGTTTTTTCCACACTAATACAAGTGCAAAAGTGGTTTCCTGCACCAACACAAGTGCGAAAAGTCGTTTTTCAACACTAACACAAGTGCGAAAAGTGGTTTTTCAACACTAACACAAGTGCGAAAAGTGGTTTTGCCACACTAATACAAGTGCAAAAGTGGTTTCCTGCACCAACACAAGTGCGAAAAGTGATTTTTCAACACTAACACAAGTGCGAAAAGTGGTTTTTCAACACTATCACAAGTGCAAAAAGTGTTTTTTCCACGCTAATACAAGTGCAAAAGTGGTTTCCTGCACCAACACAAGTGGGAAAAGTGGTTTTTCAACAGTAACACAAGTGCGAAAAGTGGTTTTTCAACAATATCACAAGTGCAAAAAGTGTTTTTTCCACACTAATACAAGTGCAAAAGTGGTTTCCTGCACCAACACAAGTGCGAAAAGTGGTTTTTCAACACTAACACAAGTGCGAAAAGTGGTTTTTCAACACTATCACAAGTGCAAAAAGTGTTTTTTCCACACTAATACAAGTGCAAAAGTGGTTTCCTGCACCAACACAAGTGCGAAAAGTGGTTTTTCAACAATAACACAAGTGCGAAAAGTGGTTTTTCAACACTATCACAAGTGCAAAAAGTGTTTTTTCCACAATAATACAAGTGCAAAATTGGATTCCTGCACCAACACAAGTGCGAAAAGTGGTTTTTCAACACTAACACAAGTGCGAAAAGTGGTTTTTCAACACTAACACAAGTGTGAAAAGTGTTTTTTCCACACTAATACAAGTGCAAAAGTGGTTTCCTGCACCAACACAAGTGCAAAAAATGGTTTTTCAACACTAACACAAGTGCAAAAAGTGGTTTTTCAACACTAACACAAGTGCGAAAAGTGGTTTTTCAACACTATCACAAGTGCAAAAAGTGTTTTTTCCACATTAATACAAGTGCAAAAGTGGTTTCCTGCACCAACACAAGTGCGAAAAGTGGTTTTTCAACACTAACACAAGTGCGAAAAGTGGTTTTTCAACACTAACACAAGTGCGAAAAGTGGTTTTTCAACACTAACACAAGTGCGAAAAGTGGTTTTTCAACACTAACACAAGTGCGAAAAGTGGTTTTTCAACACTATCACAAGTGCAAAAAGTGTTTTTTCCACACTAATACAAGTGCAAAAGTGGTTTCCTGCACCAACACAAGTGCGAAAGGTGGTTTTTCAACACTAACACAAGTGTGAAAAGTGGTTTTTCCACACTAATACAAGTGCAAAAGTGGTTTCCTGCACCAACACAAGTGCGAAAAGTGGTTTTTCAACACTAACACAAGTACGAAAAGTGGTTTTTCAACACTAACACAAGTGTGAAAACTGTTTTTTCCACACTAATACAAGTGCAAAAGTGGTTTCCTGCACCATCACAAGTGCGAAAAGTGGTTTTTCAACACTAACACAAGTGCGAAAAGTGGTTTTTCAACACTATCACAAGTGCAAAAAGTATTTTTTCCACACTAATACAAGTGCAAAAGTGGTTTGCTGCACCAACACTAGTGCGAAAAGTGGTTTTTCAACACTAACACAAGTGCGAAAAGTGGTTTTTCAACACTAACACAAGTGCAAAAAGTGTTTTTTTCACACTAATACAAGTGCAAAAGGGGTTTCCTGCACCATCACAAGTGTGAAAAGTGGTTTTTGAACACTAACACAAGTGCAAAAAGTGGTTTTTCAACACTAACACAAGTGCGAAAAGTGGTTTTTCAACACTATCACAAGTGCAAAAAGTGTTTTTTCCACATTAATACAAGTGCAAAAGTGGTTTCCTGCACCAACACAAGTGCGAAAAGTGGTTTTTCAACACTAACACAAGTGCGAAAAGTGGTTTTTCAACACTAACACAAGTGCGAAAAGTGGTTTTTCAACACTAACACAAGTGCGAAAAGTGGTTTTTCAACACTAACACAAGTGCGAAAAGTGGTTTTTCAACACTATCACAAGTGCAAAAAGTGTTTTTTCCACACTAATACAAGTGCAAAAGTGGTTTCCTGCACCAACACAAGTGCGAAAAGTGGTTTTTCCACACTAATACAAGTGCAAAAGTGGTTTCCTGCACCAACACAAGTGCGAAAAGTGGATTTTCAACACTAACACAAGTGCAAAAAGTGGTTTTTCAACACTATCACAAGTGCAAAAAGTATTTTTTCCACACTAATACAAGTGCAAAAGTGGTTTGCTGCACCAACACAAGTGCGAAAAGTGGTTTTTCAACACTAACACAAGTGCGAAAAGTGGTTTTTCAACACTAACACAAGTGCGAAAAGTGTTTTTTCCACACTAATACAAGTGCAAAAGTGGTTTCCTGCACCATCACAAGTGCGAAAAGTGGTTTTTCAACACTAACACAAGTGCGAAAAGTGGTTTTTCAACACTATCACAAGTGCAAAAAGTGTTTTTTCCACACTAATACAAGTGCAAAAGTGGTTTCCTGCACCAACACAAGTGCGAAAAGTGGTTTTTCAACAATAACACTTGTGCGAAAAGTGGTTTTTCAACACTAACACAAGTGCGAAAAGTGGTTTTTCAACACTATCACAAGTGCAAAAAGTGTTTTTTCCACACTAATACAAGTGCAAAAGTGGTTTCCTGCACCAACACAAGTGTGAAAAGTGGTTTTTCAACACTAACACAAGTGCAAAAAGTGGTTTTTCAACACTAACACAAGTGCAAAATGTGGTTTTTCCACACTAATACAAGTGCAAAAGTGGTTTCCTGCACCAACACAAGTGCGAAAAGTGATTTTTCAACACTAACACAAGTGCGAAAAGTGGTTTTTCAACACTATCACAAGTGCAAAAAGTGTTTTTTCCACCCTAATACAAGTGCAAAAGTGGTTTCCTGCACCAACACAAGTGGGAAAAGTGGTTTTTCAACACTATCACAAGTGCAAAAAGTGGTTTTTCCACACTAATACAAGTGCAAAAGTAGTTTCCTGCACCAACACATGTGCGGAAAAGTGGTTTTTCAACACTAACACAAGTGCGAAAAGTGGTTTTTCAACACTAACACAAGTGCGAAAAGTGGTTTTTCCACACTAATACAAGTGCAAAAGTGGTTTACTGCACCAACACAAATGCGAAAAGTGGTTTTTCAACATTAACACAAGTGCGAAACGTGGTTTTTCAACACTATCACAAGTGCAAAAAGTGTTTTTTCCACACTAATACAAGTGCAAAAGTGGTTTCCTGCACCAACACAAGTGCGAAAAGTGGTTTTTCAACACTAACACAAGTGCGAAAAGTGGTTTTTCAACACTATCACAAGTGCAAAAAGTGTTTTTTCCACACTAATACAAGTGCAAAAGTGGTTTCCTGCACCAACACATGTGCAAAAAGTGGTTTTTCAACACTAACACAAGTGCGAAAAGTGGTTTTTCAACACTAACACAAGCGCGAAAAGTGGTTTTTCCACACTAATACAAGTGCAAAAGTGGTTTCCTGCACCAACACAAGTGCGAAAAGTGGTTTTTCAACACTAACACAAATGCGAAAAGTGGTTTTTCAACACTATCACAAGTGCAAAAAGTGTTTTTTCCACACTAATACAAGTGCAAAAGTGGTTTCCTGCACCAACACAAGTGCGAAAAGTCGTTTTTCAACACTAACACAAGTGCGAAAAGTGGTTTTTCAACACTAACACAAGTGCGAAAAGTGGTTTTGCCACACTAATACAAGTGCAAAAGTGGTTTCCTGCACCAACACAAGTGCGAAAAGTGATTTTTCAACACTAACACAAGTGCGAAAAGTGGTTTTTCAACACTATCACAAGTGCAAAAAGTGTTTTTTCCACGCTAATACAAGTGCAAAAGTGGTTTCCTGCACCAACACAAGTGGGAAAAGTGGTTTTTCAACAGTAACACAAGTGCGAAAAGTGGTTTTTCAACAATATCACAAGTGCAAAAAGTGTTTTTTCCACACTAATACAAGTGCAAAAGTGGTTTCCTGCACCAACACAAGTGCGAAAAGTGGTTTTTCAACACTAACACAAGTGCGAAAAGTGGTTTTTCAACACTATCACAAGTGCAAAAAGTGTTTTTTCCACACTAATACAAGTGCAAAAGTGGTTTCCTGCACCAACACAAGTGCGAAAAGTGGTTTTTCAACAATAACACAAGTGCGAAAAGTGGTTTTTCAACACTATCACAAGTGCAAAAAGTGTTTTTTCCACAATAATACAAGTGCAAAATTGGATTCCTGCACCAACACAAGTGCGAAAAGTGGTTTTTCAACACTAACACAAGTGCGAAAAGTGGTTTTTCAACACTAACACAAGTGTGAAAAGTGTTTTTTCCACACTAATACAAGTGCAAAAGTGGTTTCCTGCACCAACACAAGTGCAAAAAATGGTTTTTCAACACTAACACAAGTGCAAAAAGTGGTTTTTCAACACTATCACAAGTGCAAAAAGTGTTTTTTCCACATTAATACAAGTGCAAAAGTGGTTTCCTGCACCAACACAAGTGCGAAAAGTGGTTTTTCAACACTAACACAAGTGCGAAAAGTGGTTTTTCAACACTAACACAAGTGCGAAAAGTGGTTTTTCAACACTAACACAAGTGCGAAAAGTGGTTTTTCAACACTAACACAAGTGCGAAAAGTGGTTTTTCAACACTATCACAAGTGCAAAAAGTGTTTTTTCCACACTAATACAAGTGCAAAAGTGGTTTCCTGCACCAACACAAGTGCGAAAGGTGGTTTTTCAACACTAACACAAGTGTGAAAAGTGGTTTTTCCACACTAATACAAGTGCAAAAGTGGTTTCCTGCACCAACACAAGTGCGAAAAGTGGTTTTTCAACACTAACACAAGTACGAAAAGTGGTTTTTCAACACTAACACAAGTGTGAAAACTGTTTTTTCCACACTAATACAAGTGCAAAAGTGGTTTCCTGCACCATCACAAGTGCGAAAAGTGGTTTTTCAACACTAACACAAGTGCGAAAAGTGGTTTTTCAACACTATCACAAGTGCAAAAAGTATTTTTTCCACACTAATACAAGTGCAAAAGTGGTTTGCTGCACCAACACTAGTGCGAAAAGTGGTTTTTCAACACTAACACAAGTGCGAAAAGTGGTTTTTCAACACTATCACAAGTGCAAAAAGTGTTTTTTCCACACTAATACAAGTGCAAAAGTGGTTTCCTGCACCAACACAAGTGCGAAAAGTGATTTTTCAACACTAACACAAGTGCGAAAAGTGGTTTTTCAACACTATCACAAGTGCAAAAAGTGTTTTTTCCACGCTAATACAAGTGCAAAAGTGGTTTCCTGCACCAACACAAGTGGGAAAAGTGGTTTTTCAACAGTAACACAAGTGCGAAAAGTGGTTTTTCAACAATATCACAAGTGCAAAAAGTGTTTTTTCCACGCTAATACAAGTGCAAAAGTGGTTTCCTGCACCAACACAAGTGGGAAAAGTGGTTTTTCAACAGTAACACAAGTGCGAAAAGTGGTTTTTCAACAATATCACAAGTGCAAAAAGTGTTTTTTCCACACTAATACAAGTGCAAAAGTGGTTTCCTGCACCAACACAAGTGCGAAAAGTGGTTTTTCAACACTAACACAAGTGCGAAAAGTGGTTTTTCAACACTATCACAAGTGCAAAAAGTGTTTTTTCCACACTAATACAAGTGCAAAAGTGGTTTCCTGCACCAACACAAGTGCGAAAAGTGGTTTTTCAACACTAACACAAGTGCGAAAAGTGGTTTTTCAACACTATCACAAGTGCAAAAAGTGTTTTTTCCACAATAATACAAGTGCAAAATTGGATTCCTGCACCAACACAAGTGCGAAAAGTGGTTTTTCAACACTAACACAAGTGCGAAAAGTGGTTTTTCAACACTAACACAAGTGTGAAAAGTGTTTTTTCCACACTAATACAAGTGCAAAAGTGGTTTCCTGCACCAACACAAGTGCAAAAAATGGTTTTTCAACACTAACACAAGTGCAAAAAGTGGTTTTTCAACACTAACACAAGTGCGAAAAGTGGTTTTTCAACACTATCACAAGTACAAAAAGTGTTTTTTCCACATTAATACAAGTGCAAAAGTGGTTTCCTGCACCAACACAAGTGCGAAAAGTGGTTTTTCAACACTAACACAAGTGCGAAAAGTGGTTTTTCAACACTAACACAAGTGCGAAAAGTGGTTTTTCAACACTAACACAAGTGCGAAAAGTGGTTTTTCAACACTATCACAAGTGCAAAAAGTGTTTTTTCCACACTAATACAAGTGCAAAAGTGGTTTCCTGCACCAACACAAGTGCAAAAAGTGTTTTTTCAACACTAACACAAGTGCGAAAGGTGGTTTTTCAACACTAACACAAGTGTGAAAAGTGGTTTTTCCACACTAATACAAGTGCAAAAGTGGTTTCCTGCACCATCACAAGTGCGAAAAGTGGTTTTTCAACACTAACACAAGTGCGAAAAGTGGTTTTTCAACACTATCACAAGTGCAAAAAGTATTTTTTCCACACTAATACAAGTGCAAAAGTGGTTTGCTGCACCAACACTAGTGCGAAAAGTGGTTTTTCAACACTAACACAAGTGCGAAAAGTGGTTTTTCAACACTAACACAAGTGCAAAAAGTGTTTTTTTCACACTAATACAAGTGCAAAAGTGGTTTCCTGCACCATCACAAGTGTGAAAAGTGGTTTTTGAACACTAACACAAGTGCAAAAAGTGGTTTTTCAACACTAACACAAGTGCGAAAAGTGTTTTTTCCACATTAATACAAGTGCAAAAGTGGTTTCCTGCACCAACACAAGTGCGAAAAGTGGTTTTTCAACACTAACACAAGTGCGAAAAGTGGTTTTTCAACACTAACACAAGTGCGAAAAGTGGTTTTTCAACACTAACACAAGTGCGAAAAGTGGTTTTTCAACACTAACACAAGTGCGAAAAGTGGTTTTTCAACACTATCACAAGTGCAAAAAGTGTTTTTTCCACACTAATACAAGTGCAAAAGTGGTTTCCTGCACCAACACAAGTGCGAAAAGTGGTTTTTCAACACTAACACAAGTGCGAAAAGTGGTTTTTCCACACTAATACAAGTGCAAAAGTGGTTTCCTGCACCAACACAAGTGCGAAAAGTGGTTTTTCAACACTAACACAAGTGCGAAAAGTGGTTTTTCAACACTATCACAAGTGCAAAAAGTATTTTTTCCACACTAATACAAGTGCAAAAGTGGTTTGCTGCACCAACACAAGTGCGAAAAGTGGTTTTTCAACACTAACACAAGTGCGAAAAGTGGTTTTTCAACACTAACACAAGTGCGAAAAGTGTTTTTTCCACACTAATACAAGTGCAAAAGTGGTTTCCTGCACCATCACAAGTGCGAAAAGTGGTTTTTCAACACTAACACAAGTGCGAAAAGTGGTTTTTCAACACTATCACAAGTGCAAAAAGTGTTTTTTCCACACTAATACAAGTGCAAAAGTGGTTTCCTGCACCAACACAAGTGCGAAAAGTGGTTTTTCAACAATAACACTAGTGCGAAAAGTGGTTTTTCAACACTAACACAAGTGCGAAAAGTGGTTTTTCAACACTATCACAAGTGCAAAAAGTGTTTTTTCCACACTAATGCAAGTGCAAAAGTGGTTTCCTGCACCAACACAAGTGTGAAAAGTGGTTTTTCAACACTAACACAAGTGCAAAATGTGGTTTTTCAACACTAACACAAGTGCAAAATGTGGTTTTTCCACACTAATACAAGTGCAAAAGTGGTTTCCTGCACCAACACAAGTGCGAAAAGTGATTTTTCAACACTAACACAAGTGCGAAAAGTGGTTTTTCAACACTATCACAAGTGCAAAAAGTGTTTTTTCCACCCTAATACAAGTGCAAAAGTGGTTTCCTGCACCAACACAAGTGGGAAAAGTGGTTTTTCAACACTAACACAAGTGCGAAAAGTGGTTTTTCAACACTATCACAAGTGCAAAAAGTGGTTTTTCCACACTAATACAAGTGCAAAAGTGGTTTCCTGCATGAACACATGTGCGAAAAGTGGTTTTTCAACACTAACACAAGTGCGAAAAGTGGTTTTTCAACACTAACACAAGTGCGAAAAGTGGTTTTTCCACACTAATACAAGTGCAAAAGTGGTTTACTGCACCAACACAAATGCGAAAAGTGGTTTTTCAACATTAACACAAGTGCAAAAAGTGGTTTTTCAACACTATCACAAGTGCAAAAAGTGTTTTTTCCACACTATTACAAGTGCAAAAGTGGTTTCCTGCACCAACACAAGTGCGAAAAGTGGTTTTTCAACACTAACACAAGTTCGAAAAGTGGTTTTTCAACACTAACATAAGTGCGAAAAGTGGTTTTTCCACACTAATACAAGTGCAAAAGTGGTTTCCTGCACCAACACAAGTGCGAAAAGTGGTTTTTCAACACTAACACAAGTGCAAAAAGTGGTTTTTAAACACTAACACAAGTGCGAAAAGTGTTTTTTCCACACTAATACAAGTGCAAAAGTGGTTTCCTGCACCATCACAAGTGCGAAAAGTGGTTTTTCAACACTAACACAAGTGCGAAAAGTGGTTTTTCAACACTATCACAAGTGCAAAAAGTATTTTTTCCACACTAATACAAGTGCAAAAGTGGTTTCCTGCACCAACACAAGAGCAAAAAGTGGTTTTTCAACACTAACACAAGTGCGAAAAGTGGTTTTTCAACACTAACACAAGTGCGAAAAGTGGTTTTTCAACACTATCACAAGTGCAAAAAGTGTTTTTTCCACACTAATACAAGTGCAAAAGTGGTTTCCTGCACCAACACAAGTGCGAAAAGTGGTTTTTCAACACTAACACAAGTGCGAAAAGTGGTTTTTCAACACTATCACAAGTGCAAAAAGTGTTTTTTCCACACTAATACAAGTGCAAAAGTGGTTTCCTGCACCAACACATGTGCGAAAAGTGGTTTTTCAACACTAACACAAGTGCGAAAAGTGGTTTTTCAACACTAACACAAGCGCGAAAAGTGGTTTTTCCACACTAATACAAGTGCAAAAGTGGTTTCCTGCACCAACACAAGTGCGAAAAGTGGTTTTTCAACACTAACACAAATGCGAAAAGTGGTTTTTCAACACTATCACAAGTGCAAAAAGTGTTTTTTCCACACTAATACAAGTGCAAAAGTGGTTTCCTGCACCAACACAAGTGCGAAAAGTCGTTTTTCAACACTAACACAAGTGCGAAAAGTGGTTTTTCAACACTAACACAAGTGCGAAAAGTGGTTTTGCCACACTAATACAAGTGCAAAAGTGGTTTCCTGCACCAACACAAGTGCGAAAAGTGATTTTTCAACACTAACACAAGTGCGAAAAGTGGTTTTTCAACACTATCACAAGTGCAAAAAGTGTTTTTTCCACGCTAATACAAGTGCAAAAGTGGTTTCCTGCACCAACACAAGTGGGAAAAGTGGTTTTTCAACAGTAACACAAGTGCGAAAAGTGGTTTTTCAACAATATCACAAGTGCAAAAAGTGTTTTTTCCACACTAATACAAGTGCAAAAGTGGTTTCCTGCACCAACACAAGTGCGAAAAGTGGTTTTTCAACACTAACACAAGTGCGAAAAGTGGTTTTTCAACACTATCACAAGTGCAAAAAGTGTTTTTTCCACACTAATACAAGTGCAAAAGTGGTTTCCTGCACCAACACAAGTGCGAAAAGTGGTTTTTCAACAATAACACAAGTGCGAAAAGTGGTTTTTCAACACTATCACAAGTGCAAAAAGTGTTTTTTCCACAATAATACAAGTGCAAAATTGGATTCCTGCACCAACACAAGTGCGAAAAGTGGTTTTTCAACACTAACACAAGTGCGAAAAGTGGTTTTTCAACACTAACACAAGTGTGAAAAGTGTTTTTTCCACACTAATACAAGTGCAAAAGTGGTTTCCTGCACCAACACAAGTGCAAAAAATGGTTTTTCAACACTAACACAAGTGCAAAAAGTGGTTTTTCAACACTAACACAAGTGCGAAAAGTGGTTTTTCAACACTATCACAAGTGCAAAAAGTGTTTTTTCCACATTAATACAAGTGCAAAAGTGGTTTCCTGCACCAACACAAGTGCGAAAAGTGGTTTTTCAACACTAACACAAGTGCAAAAAGTGGTTTTTCAACACTAACACAAGTGCGAAAAGTGGTTTTTCAACACTAACACAAGTGCGAAAAGTGGTTTTTCAACACTAACACAAGTGCGAAAAGTGGTTTTTCAACACTGTCACAAGTGCAAAAAGTGTTTTTTCCACACTAATACAAGTGCAAAAGTGGTTTCCTGCACCAACACAAGTGCGAAAGGTGGTTTTTCAACACTAACACAAGTGTGAAAAGTGGTTTTTCCACACTAATACAAGTGCAAAAGTGGTTTCCTGCACCAACACAAGTGCGAAAAGTGGTTTTTCAACACTAACACAAGTACGAAAAGTGGTTTTTCAACACTAACACAAGTGTGAAAACTGTTTTTTCCACACTAATACAAGTGCAAAAGTGGTTTCCTGCACCATCACAAGTGCGAAAAGTGGTTTTTCAACACTAACACAAGTGCGAAAAGTGGTTTTTCAACACTATCACAAGTGCAAAAAGTATTTTTTCCACACTAATACAAGTGCAAAAGTGGTTTGCTGCACCAACACTAGTGCGAAAAGTGGTTTTTCAACACTAACACAAGTGCGAAAAGTGGTTTTTCAACACTAACACAAGTGCAAAAAGTGTTTTTTTCACACTAATACAAGTGCAAAAGGGGTTTCCTGCACCATCACAAGTGTGAAAAGTGGTTTTTGAACACTAACACAAGTGCAAAAAGTGGTTTTTCAACACTAACACAAGTGCGAAAAGTGGTTTTTCAACACTATCACAAGTGCAAAAAGTGTTTTTTCCACATTAATACAAGTGCAAAAGTGGTTTCCTGCACCAACACAAGTGCGAAAAGTGGTTTTTCAACACTAACACAAGTGCGAAAAGTGGTTTTTCAACACTAACACAAGTGCGAAAAGTGGTTTTTCAACACTAACACAAGTGCGAAAAGTGGTTTTTCAACACTAACACAAGTGCGAAAAGTGGTTTTTCAACACTATCACAAGTGCAAAAAGTGTTTTTTCCACACTAATACAAGTGCAAAAGTGGTTTCCTGCACCAACACAAGTGCGAAAAGTGGTTTTTCCACACTAATACAAGTGCAAAAGTGGTTTCCTGCACCAACACAAGTGCGAAAAGTGGATTTTCAACACTAACACAAGTGCAAAAAGTGGTTTTTCAACACTATCACAAGTGCAAAAAGTATTTTTTCCACACTAATACAAGTGCAAAAGTGGTTTGCTGCACCAACACAAGTGCGAAAAGTGGTTTTTCAACACTAACACAAGTGCGAAAAGTGGTTTTTCAACACTAACACAAGTGCGAAAAGTGTTTTTTCCACACTAATACAAGTGCAAAAGTGGTTTCCTGCACCATCACAAGTGCGAAAAGTGGTTTTTCAACACTAACACAAGTGCGAAAAGTGGTTTTTCAACACTATCACAAGTGCAAAAAGTGTTTTTTCCACACTAATACAAGTGCAAAAGTGGTTTCCTGCACCAACACAAGTGCGAAAAGTGGTTTTTCAACAATAACACTTGTGCGAAAAGTGGTTTTTCAACACTAACACAAGTGCGAAAAGTGGTTTTTCAACACTATCACAAGTGCAAAAAGTGTTTTTTCCACACTAATACAAGTGCAAAAGTGGTTTCCTGCACCAACACAAGTGTGAAAAGTGGTTTTTCAACACTAACACAAGTGCAAAAAGTGGTTTTTCAACACTAACACAAGTGCAAAATGTGGTTTTTCCACACTAATACAAGTGCAAAAGTGGTTTCCTGCACCAACACAAGTGCGAAAAGTGATTTTTCAACACTAACACAAGTGCGAAAAGTGGTTTTTCAACACTATCACAAGTGCAAAAAGTGTTTTTTCCACCCTAATACAAGTGCAAAAGTGGTTTCCTGCACCAACACAAGTGGGAAAAGTGGTTTTTCAACACTAACACAAGTGCGAAAAGTGGTTTTTCAACACTATCACAAGTGCAAAAAGTGGTTTTTCCACACTAATACAAGTGCAAAAGTAGTTTCCTGCACCAACACATGTGCGAAAAGTGGTTTTTCAACACTAACACAAGTGCGAAAAGTGGTTTTTCAACACTAACACAAGTGCGAAAAGTGGTTTTTCCACACTAATACAAGTGCAAAAGTGGTTTACTGCACCAACACAAATGCGAAAAGTGGTTTTTCAACATTAACACAAGTGCGAAACGTGGTTTTTCAACACTATCACAAGTGCAAAAAGTGTTTTTTCCACACTAATACAAGTGCAAAAGTGGTTTCCTGCACCAACACAAGTGCGAAAAGTGGTTTTTCAACACTAACACAAGTGTGAAAAGTGGGTTTTCAACACTAACACAAGTGCAAAAAGTGTTTTTTCCACACTAATACAAGTGCAAAAGTGGTTTCCTGCACCAACACAAGTGCGAAAAGTGGTTTTTCAACACTAACACAAATGCGAAAAGTGGTTTTTCAACACTAACATAAGTGCGAAAAGTGGTTTTTCCACACTAATACAAGTGCAAAAGTGGTTTCCTGCACCAACACAAGTGCGAAAAGTGGTTTTTCAACACTAACACAAGTGCAAAAAGTGGTTTTTAAACACTAATACAAGTGCGAAAAGTGTTTTTTCCACACTAATACAAGTGCAAAAGTGGTTTCCTGCACCATCACAAGTGCGAAAAGTGGTTTTTCAACACTAACACAAGTGCGAAAAGTGGTTTTTCAACACTATCACAAGTGCAAAAAGTATTTTTTCCACACTAATACAAGTGCAAAAGTGGTTTCCTGCACCAACACAAGAGCAAAAAGTGGTTTTTCAACACTAACACAAGTGCGAAAAGTGGTTTTTCAACACTAACACAAGTGCGAAAAGTGGTTTTTCAACACTATCACAAGTGCAAAAAGTGTTTTTTCCACACTAATACAAGTGCAAAAGTGGTTTCCTGCACCAACACAAGTGCGAAAAGTGGTTTTTCAACAATAATTTCAACAATTCCTTCTCTGTTCTCATTTGTTTATTCATTCTTATTCGTTCGTTCGTTCTTCGACCACGTGTTTCTCCCCCATTTCCCCAGATAGTTTTCACTCATTAACCTTCAATGTTTACACTTTCCCCTCAAGTTATGTATTCCGTCATATTTTATAACACCTTTTTCTTCTTCTTCTTTAAAAGGCTGCTTTCGACTTGCTCACCAAATCAATTCATCCCAAAAAAAATATCCATCTCCTATAGTGCCTTTTTTCTACATTCCCTAAACTCTCCTGCACTCCATCCTCCATCCAGCGTCCTTAAACGTATTTTTAACTCGAAGGTCACAAGAAACTCATTTTGCAATAAATGTTCGTTTCCCATAAATCGTACACTTTCAAAAATCCAATCTCACCCCTCCCCTCCAAATCTTCCCCATAACCCCTCCCCTCCAAATCTTCCCCATCACCCCTCCCCTCCAAATCTTCCCCATCACCCATCCCTTTCAAATCTCCCCCCTTGCCCCCTCCCTCCTAAACTACCCCCTCACCCCTCCCCGCCAAGACGCCCCCTCGCCCCTCCCCTCCTAGACTCCTGCCTCACCCCTCCCCTCCAAATCTCCCCCATATCCCATCCCTTTCAAATCCCTCCCCTTGTCCCTTCCCTCCCAAACTCCCCCCTCACCCCTCCCCTTCAAATCTCCCCACCCTCATTGCTTCTCAATTTCCCCCCTCTCACTCCCCCTCCTCAAAGCGTCCTCCCCGCTTCTTCCCCCTTCAAACTCTCACCTCCATCTCCCCCAACCTTCTGCCTCGCTCTTCCCCCTCCTCAAATAACACCTCATTGTGGCTCACCCAATCACCATCAAACCTTTTGTCCGCCCCATCCTTCCCTTTCTCCGAGCTATTCTGAAATCTCTGACACACCTTCAACAGCTCTCCCTATCTCTTCCACCTCTTCCACATCTTACCCTACCCCTCCTCCCCCCCTGTTCTGTATCTGATGCTCCCCCTTCCTCTTCATTAACGGTATGGAGCTCAAACATCCAGGGCCTTCGTTCAAACTTAACTGATCTCTCCATACAGGTTGCTTCTGTCAAACCAGACGTGATCTGCTTAACAGAAACTTTCCTCCTTTATGATGTCTCTGATTCCATAGTATCTCTCCCGGGCTACTCCCTCCTCCGGTATGATAGACCTGAGCTTCGTCCTGGAGGCGGGGTTGCTATCTTTATCAAAAACTCTCTTCCTCACTCGCCCTGCACTGCACTCTCTCCACCTCACCCCCAGGAATACCTCTGGCTACGGCTTCCCCTTCGCTCCCACCTCTTGTTCATATGTGTGTTGTACCGTCCACCAAACAGTGATGACTCCATCTACATCTCGCTGTCTGATGATATGGACCAACTTCTATCTACTCATCCCAACTCTCTCTTCCTCATATGTGGTGATTTCAATTGTCACCATGCCAGTTGGCTGGGTGTGGGTACCTCTCTCACCAGCCATGGCTCTTCAGCAAAGGACTTCTGCGACTCACTGGGACTGACACAATCTGTCAATTTCCCGACCCGGATCTCAGTCAACGGAACATCTTCTCTTCTGGACTTGGTTATGACTAACTTCCCTGAAAATGTCTGCTGCTCTTCTTCTGCTCTGATCGGATCATCTGATCATGTCCTTGTTAAAGTGGACATCTCTCTGACCATCCTCAGGGAGCCTGCTCAGCGTCGACGAGTCTGGCATTTCAATCAGGCCAACTGGCACGGTCTTCAAGCAGCCATCAATCATCTGGACTGGTCTCCCATCTCTACCACCTCTGACATCAACTCATCCTGGGAATTCTTCCAAAGTAAATTGCTCTCTCTCATGCACAGATTTATCCCATCTCGTCTTCAGTTGTCATACCCTTCCTCCCGTCCATGGTACACGGAATCTTGTGGTGAGGCTGTTGCCCAGAAACAACTTGCCTTCGTCTCCTGGAAAGCAAATCCAACGGAAGGAAATCTCATTTCCTTTCACAAAGCCCGAAACAAGTGTGTGTCCACCCTCAGGAGAGCCAGGAAACAATATCTCTCCGTTCTCAAGACCGAACTCTCTTATCTGTCTCCCTTTTCCAAATCCTGGTGGCGTCTGGTCAAATCCGTTTCTGGTGTTTGTTCCCCCTCCATCCCCTCCCTTACCTCAAACGGCTACACAGCTGACTCCGCACGTGAAAAAGCTGAATGCCTCAACTCTGTGTTTGCCTCTAAATCTTGTGTCCCAAACCCATCCCTCTCTGTACCCACCATACCCAGTCGTACCCTTCTGCTCCTGGACTCCGTGTCCTTTCCTCCTGACAAGGTGGAAAAGTTTCTGTCAACCCTCGACTCTGATTCTGCAACTGGACCCGACGGCATCAGCCCACGGGTCCTAAAATCCTGCTCTGCTGCTCTATCTCACCCTCTCTCTGTTCTCTTCACCCTCTCTTTTGCTCAAGGTCAACTGCCATCTGCTTGGAAATCAGCCAACATCACCGCTTTGCACAAAAAAGGTGCAAAAACAGATCCTAGCAACTACAGACCAATCAGCCTTCTCCCAATTATCAGCAAAGTCATGGAATCCATCATTGCTTCGGATATGAAATCTTTCCTCTTCTCCAATGGCTTGATCTCTGATCATCAATTTGGTTTCAGACCAGGTCACTCTACTCTGGACATGCTGCTTCTGCTGTCTCAACAATGGATGGAGGTCCTCAATGCCAAACAGGAAATTAGAGCTGTCTCCCTCGACATATCACGTGCCTTCGACACGGTCTGGCACCCCGCTCTGCTCACCAAACTCTCCTCCTTTGGTATCCATGGAAATCTCCAAGCATGGCTGGCGGACTTCCTCTCTAGTCGTCGTCAACGTGTGGCCCTGAATGGGTTTCTCTCATCTCCTCTTCCTGTTCAGGCTGGAGTTCCCCAAGGCAGTGTTCTGGGCCCCGTGCTTTTTCTGGTCTTCATCAATGATCTCTCTGACTCTCTCGAAAATCCTCTCTATCTCTTTGCTGATGACTCCACTCTCTGCCGCTCCATTCCTCTTCCCTCAGATCGGCAGTCTGCTGCCTCCTCACTCTCTGAAGACCTGGACAAAATCACAGACTGGTCAAACAAGTGGAACATGTCTTTCAATCCTGACAAATCTCACACTCTTACTATGTCTCTCCGAAAAGATCGACTGGACAACCCTCCCATCTACTTTCTCAACAATGCTCTCCAAGAAGTTCTGTCGCTCAAGATTTTGGGTCTCACTATCTGCCATGATCTTTCTTGGGAAAACCACATTTCCAAGCTGGCCTCCAAAGCCAGTCGCCGACTGGGCATCCTCCGTCGTGCGAAGTCCTTCCTCGGCACACCTGAGCTCCTCACCATATACAAGGCTTTCATCCGCAGCTCAATGGATTACTGTTCTCCCCTATGGGCCGGTGCTCCTGCCTCACACCTAGCTCGGCTTCACGCTGTTGAAACCAAAGCTTTCAGAATTATTGGAATCTCCCGCGATGAAGCTATCTCTGAGGGCCTTTCACTCACTCACCGCAGGCAGGTAGGTGGTCTTTCTGTCTTCTACCGACTCCTCTCCGGCCTTGCACCCCCAGCTCTCTCTGTGCTCTGTCCCCCAAATATTCCTACAGGTCGCACAAGATCTGCCAGCAACCCTCTGATGGTTAAACTGCCGAAATCTCGGCTCTCTGCTCACCTTCACTCTTTCATTCCTCTTTTCTCCCACCTCTGGAACAAACTCCCTCACTCCCTTCAATCCCACTCCTCCCTCCAGGTCTTTAAAACAGCTGTTCACCACCATCTCTTATCTTCCCCCATCCAAAACCTTGATCTTTTCTACCCCCGCTAATTCACCCCAGATCCACCTTGTTTGAAATTCCAACTTCTTTCCTGGAAGTCCTGGCAGTGTCCATATGTTTTATACCTCTCCCACCGCCCCCTTCCCATGCCCCCCCCCCCCAAAGCCCTCGCCCTCTCTAAGATCTCTCGATGTCTCCATGTCTCTCGGTCCCTGCTCTCAAATGTTGTGTTTGTGTCCTTCCCCCTCTCTCCCCATCTTGTCTACCGCTCCCGATGTTATATGTTTTATGTGTCGGTTTGTCTTTCTGTGTGATTAATGTTCGCTCTTTCACGAGCCTCGATCTTGTATACAAACAAACAAAAAAAACAAAAAAAAAAAACACTAGTGCGAAAAGTGGTTTTTCAACACTAACACAAGTGCGAAAAGTGGTTTTTCAACACTATCACAGGTGCAAAAAATGTTTTTTCCACACTAATACAAGTGCAAAAGTGGTTTCCTGCACCAACACAAGTGTGAAAAGTGGTTTTTCAACACTAACACAAGTGCGAAAAGTGGTTTTTCAACACTAACACAAGTGCGAAAAGTGTTTTTTCCACACTAATACAAGTGCAAAAGTGGTTTCCTGCACCATCACAAGTGCGAAAAGTGGTTTTTCAACACTAACACAAGTGCGAAAAGTGGTTTTTCAACACTATCACAAGTGCAAAAAGTATTTTTTCCACACTAATACAAGTGCAAAAGTGGTTTCCTGCACCAACACAAGAGCAAAAAGTGGTTTTTCAACACTAACACAAGTGCGAAAAGTGGTTTTTCAACACTAACACAAGTGCGAAAAGTGGTTTTTCAACACTATCACAAGTGCAAAAAGTGTTTTTTCCACACTAATACAAGTGCAAAAGTGGTTTCCTGCACCAACACAAGTGCGAAAAGTGGTTTTTCAACAATAATTTCAACAATTCCTTCTCTGTTCTCATTTGTTTATTCATTCTTATTCGTTCGTTCGTTCTTCGACCACGTGTTTCTCCCCCATTTCCCCAGATAGTTTTCACTCATTAACCTTCAATGTTTACACTTTCCCCTCAAGTTATGTATTCCGTCATATTTTATAACACCTTTTTCTTCTTCTTCTTTAAAAGGCTGCTTTCGACTTGCTCACCAAATCAATTCATCCCAAAAAAAATATCCATCTCCTATAGTGCCTTTTTCCTACATTCCCTAAACTCTCCTGCACTCCATCCTCCATCCAGCGTCCTTAAACGTATTTTTAACTCGAAGGTCACAAGAAACTCATTTTGCAATAAATGTTCGTTTCCCATAAATCGTACACTTTCAAAAATCCAATCTCACCCCTCCCCTCCAAATCTTCCCCATAACCCCTCCCCTCCAAATCTTCCCCATCACCCCTCCCCTCCAAATCTTCCCCATCACCCATCCCTTTCAAATCTCCCCCCTTGCCCCCTCCCTCCTAAACTACCCCCTCACCCCTCCCCGCCAAGACGCCCCCTCGCCCCTCCCCTCCTAGACTCCTGCCTCACCCCTCCCCTCCAAATCTCCCCCATATCCCATCCCTTTCAAATCCCTCCCCTTGTCCCTTCCCTCCCAAACTCCCCCCTCACCCCTCCCCTTCAAATCTCCCCACCCTCATTGCTTCTCAATTTCCCCCCTCTCACTCCCCCTCCTCAAAGCGTCCTCCCCGCTTCTTCCCCCTTCAAACTCTCACCTCCATCTCCCCCAACCTTCTGCCTCGCTCTTCCCCCTCCTCAAATAACACCTCATTGTGGCTCACCCAATCACCATCAAACCTTTTGTCCGCCCCATCCTTCCCTTTCTCCGAGCTATTCTGAAATCTCTGACACACCTTCAACAGCTCTCCCTATCTCTTCCACCTCTTCCACATCTTACCCTACCCCTCCTCCCCCCCTGTTCTGTATCTGATGCTCCCCCTTCCTCTTCATTAACGGTATGGAGCTCAAACATCCAGGGCCTTCGTTCAAACTTAACTGATCTCTCCATACAGGTTGCTTCTGTCAAACCAGACGTGATCTGCTTAACAGAAACTTTCCTCCTTTATGATGTCTCTGATTCCATAGTATCTCTCCCGGGCTACTCCCTCCTCCGGTATGATAGACCTGAGCTTCGTCCTGGAGGCGGGGTTGCTATCTTTATCAAAAACTCTCTTCCTCACTCGCCCTGCACTGCACTCTCTCCACCTCACCCCCAGGAATACCTCTGGCTACGGCTTCCCCTTCGCTCCCACCTCTTGTTCATATGTGTGTTGTACCGTCCACCAAACAGTGATGACTCCATCTACATCTCGCTGTCTGATGATATGGACCAACTTCTATCTACTCATCCCAACTCTCTCTTCCTCATATGTGGTGATTTCAATTGTCACCATGCCAGTTGGCTGGGTGTGGGTACCTCTCTCACCAGCCATGGCTCTTCAGCAAAGGACTTCTGCGACTCACTGGGACTGACACAATCTGTCAATTTCCCGACCCGGATCTCAGTCAACGGAACATCTTCTCTTCTGGACTTGGTTATGACTAACTTCCCTGAAAATGTCTGCTGCTCTTCTTCTGCTCTGATCGGATCATCTGATCATGTCCTTGTTAAAGTGGACATCTCTCTGACCATCCTCAGGGAGCCTGCTCAGCGTCGACGAGTCTGGCATTTCAATCAGGCCAACTGGCACGGTCTTCAAGCAGCCATCAATCATCTGGACTGGTCTCCCATCTCTACCACCTCTGACATCAACTCATCCTGGGAATTCTTCCAAAGTAAATTGCTCTCTCTCATGCACAGATTTATCCCATCTCGTCTTCAGTTGTCATACCCTTCCTCCCGTCCATGGTACACGGAATCTTGTGGTGAGGCTGTTGCCCAGAAACAACTTGCCTTCGTCTCCTGGAAAGCAAATCCAACGGAAGGAAATCTCATTTCCTTTCACAAAGCCCGAAACAAGTGTGTGTCCACCCTCAGGAGAGCCAGGAAACAATATCTCTCCGTTCTCAAGACCGAACTCTCTTATCTGTCTCCCTTTTCCAAATCCTGGTGGCGTCTGGTCAAATCCGTTTCTGGTGTTTGTTCCCCCTCCATCCCCTCCCTTACCTCAAACGGCTACACAGCTGACTCCGCACGTGAAAAAGCTGAATGCCTCAACTCTGTGTTTGCCTCTAAATCTTGTGTCCCAAACCCATCCCTCTCTGTACCCACCATACCCAGTCGTACCCTTCTGCTCCTGGACTCCGTGTCCTTTCCTCCTGACAAGGTGGAAAAGTTTCTGTCAACCCTCGACTCTGATTCTGCAACTGGACCCGACGGCATCAGCCCATGGGTCCTAAAATCCTGCTCTGCTGCTCTATCTCACCCTCTCTCTGTTCTCTTCACCCTCTCTTTTGCTCAAGGTCAACTGCCATCTGCTTGGAAATCAGCCAACATCACCGCTTTGCACAAAAAAGGTGCAAAAACAGATCCTAGCAACTACAGACCAATCAGCCTTCTCCCAATTATCAGCAAAGTCATGGAATCCATCATTGCTTCGGATATGAAATCTTTCCTCTTCTCCAATGGCTTGATCTCTGATCATCAATTTGGTTTCAGACCAGGTCACTCTACTCTGGACATGCTGCTTCTGCTGTCTCAACAATGGATGGAGGTCCTCAATGCCAAACAGGAAATTAGAGCTGTCTCCCTCGACATATCACGTGCCTTCGACACGGTCTGGCACCCCGCTCTGCTCACCAAACTCTCCTCCTTTGGTATCCATGGAAATCTCCAAGCATGGCTGGCGGACTTCCTCTCTAGTCGTCGTCAACGTGTGGCCCTGAATGGGTTTCTCTCATCTCCTCTTCCTGTTCAGGCTGGAGTTCCCCAAGGCAGTGTTCTGGGCCCCGTGCTTTTTCTGGTCTTCATCAATGATCTCTCTGACTCTCTCGAAAATCCTCTCTATCTCTTTGCTGATGACTCCACTCTCTGCCGCTCCATTCCTCTTCCCTCAGATCGGCAGTCTGCTGCCTCCTCACTCTCTGAAGACCTGGACAAAATCACAGACTGGTCAAACAAGTGGAACATGTCTTTCAATCCTGACAAATCTCACACTCTTACTATGTCTCTCCGAAAAGATCGACTGGACAACCCTCCCATCTACTTTCTCAACAATGCTCTCCAAGAAGTTCTGTCGCTCAAGATTTTGGGTCTCACTATCTGCCATGATCTTTCTTGGGAAAACCACATTTCCAAGCTGGCCTCCAAAGCCAGTCGCCGACTGGGCATCCTCCGTCGTGCGAAGTCCTTCCTCGGCACACCTGAGCTCCTCACCATATACAAGGCTTTCATCCGCAGCTCAATGGATTACTGTTCTCCCCTATGGGCCGGTGCTCCTGCCTCACACCTAGCTCGGCTTCACGCTGTTGAAACCAAAGCTTTCAGAATTATTGGAATCTCCCGCGATGAAGCTATCTCTGAGGGCCTTTCACTCACTCACCGCAGGCAGGTAGGTGGTCTTTCTGTCTTCTACCGACTCCTCTCCGGCCTTGCACCCCCAGCTCTCTCTGTGCTCTGTCCCCCAAATATTCCTACAGGTCGCACAAGATCTGCCAGCAACCCTCTGATGGTTAAACTGCCGAAATCTCGGCTCTCTGCTCACCTTCACTCTTTCATTCCTCTTTTCTCCCACCCCTGGAACAAACTCCCTCACTCCCTTCAATCCCACTCCTCCCTCCAGGTCTTTAAAACAGCTGTTCACCACCATCTCTTATCTTCCCCCATCCAAAACCTTGATCTTTTCTACCCCCGCTAATTCACCCCAGATCCACCTTGTTTGAAATTCCAACTTCTTTCCTGGAAGTCCTGGCAGTGTCCATATGTTTTATACCTCTCCCACCGCCCCCTTCCCATGCCCCCCCCCCCCCCAAAGCCCTCGCCCTCTCTAAGATCTCTCGATGTCTCCATGTCTCTCGGTCCCTGCTCTCAAATGTTGTGTTTGTGTCCTTCCCCCTCTCTCCCCATCTTGTCTACCGCTCCCGATGTTATATGTTTTATGTGTCGGTTTGTCTTTCTGTGTGATTAATGTTCGCTCTTTCACGAGCCTCGATCTTGTATACAAACAAACAAAAAAAACAAAAAAAAAAAACACTAGTGCGAAAAGTGGTTTTTCAACACTAACACAAGTGCGAAAAGTGGTTTTTCAACACTATCACAGGTGCAAAAAGTGTTTTTTCCACACTAATACAAGTGCAAAAGTGGTTTCCTGCACCAACACAAGTGTGAAAAGTGGTTTTTCAACACTAACACAAGTGCGAAAAGTGGTTTTTCAACACTAACACAAGTGCGAAAAGTGTTTTTTCCACACTAATACAAGTGCAAAAGTGGTTTCCTGCACCATCACAAGTGCGAAAAGTGGTTTTTCAACACTAACACAAGTGCAAAAAGTGGTTTTTCAACACTATCACAAGTGCAAAAAGTGTTTTTTCCACACTAATACACGTGCAAAAGTGGTTTCCTGCACCAACACAAGTGCGAAAAGTGGTTTTTCAACACTAACACAAGTGCGAAAAGTGGTTTTTCAACACTATCACAAGTGCAAAAAGTGTTTTTTCCACACTTATACAAGTGCAAAAGTGGTTTCCTGCACCAACACAAGTGCGAAAAGTGGTTTTTCAACAATAACACTCGTGCGAAAAGTGGTTTTTCAACACTAACACAAGTGCGAAAAGTGGTTTTTCAACACTATCACAAGTGCAAAAAGTGTTTTTTCCACACTAATACAAGTGCAAAAGTGGTTTCCTGCACCAACACAAGTGTGAAAAGTGGTTTTTCAACACTAACACAAGTGCAAAAAGTGGTTTTTCAACACTAACACAAGTGCGAAATGTGGTTTTTCCACACTAATACAAGTGCAAAAGTGGTTTCCTGCACCAAGACAAGTGTGAAAAGTGATTTTTCAACACTAACACAAGTGCGAAAAGTGGTTTTTCAACACTATCGCAAGTGCAAAAAGTGTTTTTTCCACCCTAATACAAGTGCAAAAGTGGTTTCCTGCACCAACACAAGTGGGAAAAGTGGTTTTTCAACACTAACACAAGTGTGAAAAGTGGTTTTTCAACACTATCACAAGTGCAAAAAGTGTTTTTTCCACACTAATACAAGTGCAAAAGTGGTTTCCTGCACCAACACAAGTGCGAAAAGTGGTTTTTCAACAATAACACTAGTGCGAAAAGTGGTTTTTCAACACTAACACAAGTGCGAAAAGTGGTTTTTCAACACTATCACAAGTGCAAAAAGTGTTTTTTCCACACTAATACAAGTGCAAAAGTGGTTTCCTGCACCAACACAAGTGTGAAAAGTGGTTTTTCAACACTAACACAAGTGCAAAAAGTGGTTTTTCAACACTAACACAAGTGCGAAATGTGGTTTTTCCACACGAATACAAGTGCAAAAGTGGTTTCCTGCACCAACACAAGTGCGAAAAGTGATTTTTCAACACTAACACAAGTGAGAAAAGTGGTTTTTCAACACTATCACAAGTGCAAAAAGTGTTTTTCCACCCTAATACAAGTGCAAAAGTGGTTTCCTGCACCAACACAAGTGGGAAAAGTGGTTTTTCAACACTAACACAAGTGCGAAAAGTGGTTTTTCAACACTATCACAAGTGCAAAAAGTGTTTTTTCCACACTAATACAAGTGCAAAAGTGGTTTCCTGCACCAACACATGTGCGAAAAGTGGTTTTTCAACACTAACACAAGTGCGAAAAGTGGTTTTTCAACAATAACACAAGTGCGAAAAGTGGTTTTTCCACACTAATACAAGTGCAAAAGTGGTTTCCTGCACCAACACAAGTGCGAAAAGTGGTTTTTCAACACTAACACAAGTGCGAAAAGTGGTTTTTCAACACTATCACAAGTGCAAAAAGTGTTTTTTCCACACTAATACAAGTGCAAAAGTGGATTACTGCACCAACACAAGTGCGAAAAGTGGTTTTTCAACACTAACACAAGTGCGAAAAGTGGGTTTTCAACACTATCACAAGTGCAAAAAGTGTTTTTTCCACACTAATACAAGTGCAAAAGTGGTTTCCTGCACCAACACAAGTGCGAAAAGTGGTTTTTCAACACTAACACAAGTGCGAAAAGTGGTTTTTCAACACTATCACAAGTGCAAAAAGTGTTTTTTCCACACTAATACAAGTGCAAAAGTGGTTTCCTGAACCAACACAAGTGCGAAAAGTGGTTTTTCAACACTAACACAAGTGCGAAAAGTGGTTTTTCAACACTATCACAAGTGCAAAAAGTGTTTTTTCCACACTAATACAAGTGCAAAAGTGGTTTCCTGCACCAACACAAGTGCGAAAAGTGGTTTTTCAACAATAACACTAGTGCGAAAAGTGGTTTTTCAACACTAACACAAGTGCGAAAAGTGGTTTTTCAACACTATCACAAGTGCAAAAAGTGTTTTTTCCACACTAATACATGTGCAAAAGTGGTTTCCTGCACCAACACAAGTGTGAAAAGTGGTTTTTCAACACTAACACAAGTGCGAAAAGTGGTTTTTCAACACTAACACAAGTGCGAAATGTGGTTTTTCCACACTAATACAAGTGCAAAAGTGGTTTCCTGCACCAACACAAGTGCGAAAAGTGATTTTTCAACACTAACACAAGTGCGAAAAGTGGTTTTTCAACACTATCACAAGTGCAAAAAGTGTTTTTTCCACCCTAAGACAAGTGCAAAAGTGGTTTCCTGCACCAACACAGGTGGGAAAAGTGGTTTTTCAACACTAACACAAGTGCGAAAAGTGGTTTTTCAACATTATCACAAGTGCAAAAAGTGTTTTTTCCACACTAATACAAGTGCAAAAGTGGTTTCCTGCACCAACACATGTGCGAAAAGTGGTTTTTCAACACTAACACAAGTGCGAAAAGTGGTTTTTCCACACTAATACAAGTGCAAAAGTGGTTTCCTGCACCAACACAAGTGCGAAAAGTGGTTTTTCAACACTAACACAAGTGCGAAAAGTGGTTTTTCAACACTATCACAAGTGCAAAAAGTGTTTTTTCCACACTAATACAAGTGCAAAAGTGGTTTCCTGCACCAACACAAGTGCGAAAAGTGGTTTTTCAACACTAACACAAGTGCGAAAAGTGGTTTTTCAACACTAACACAAGTGCGAAAAGTGGTTTTTCCACACTAATACAAGTGCAAAAGTGGTTTCCTGCACCAACACAAGTGCGAAAAGTGGTTTTTCAACACTAACACAAGTGCGAAAAGTGGTTTTTCCACACTAATACAAGTGCAAAAGTGGTTTCCTGCACCAACACAAGTGCGAAAAGTGATTTTTCAACACTAACACAAGTGCGAAAAGTGGTTTTTCCACACTAATACAAGTGCAAAAGTGGTTTCCTGCACCAACACAAGTGCGAAAAGTGATTTTTCAACACTATCACAAGTGCGAAAAGTGGTTTTTCAACACTAACACAAGTGCGAAAAGTGGTTTTTCAACACTAACACAAGTGCGAAAAGTGGTTTTTCAACACTAACACAAGTGCGAAAAGTGGTTTTTCAACACTAACACAAGTGCGAAAAGTGGTTTTTCCACACTAATACAAGTGCAAAAGTGGTTTCCTGCACCAACACAAGTGGGAAAAGTGGTTTTTCAACACTAACACAAGTGCGAAAAGTGGTTTTTCAACAATATCACAAGTGCAAAAAGTGTTTTTCCACACTAATACAAGTGCAAAAGTGGTTTCCTGCACCAACACAAGTGCGAAAAGTGGTTTTTCAACACTAACACAAGTGCGAAAAGTGGTTTTTCAACACTGTCACAAGTGCAAAAAGTGTTTTTTCCACACTAATACAAGTGCAAAAGTGGTTTCCTGCACCAACACAAGTGCGAAAAGTGGTTTTTCAACACTAACACAAGTGCGAAAAGTGGTTTTTCAACACTATCACAAGTGCAAAAAGTGTTTTTTCCACACTAATACAAGTGCAAAAGTGAATTTCCTGGACCAACACAAGTGCGAAAAGTGGTTTTTCAACACTATCACAAGTGCAAAAAGTGTTTTTTCCACACTAATACACGTGCAAAAGTGGTTTCCTGCACCAACACAAGTGCGAAAAGTGGTTTTTCAACACTAACACAAGTGCGAAAAGTGGTTTTTCAACACTATCACAAGTGCAAAAAGTGTTTTTTCCACACTTATACAAGTGCAAAAGTGGTTTCCTGCACCAACACAAGTGCGAAAAGTGGTTTTTCAACAATAACACTCGTGCGAAAAGTGGTTTTTCAACACTAACACAAGTGCGAAAAGTGGTTTTTCAACACTATCACAAGTGCAAAAAGTGTTTTTTCCACACTAATACAAGTGCAAAAGTGGTTTCCTGCACCAACACAAGTGTGAAAAGTGGTTTTTCAACACTAACACAAGTGCAAAAAGTGGTTTTTCAACACTAACACAAGTGCGAAATGTGGTTTTTCCACACTAATACAAGTGCAAAAGTGGTTTCCTGCACCAACACAAGTGTGAAAAGTGATTTTTCAACACTAACACAAGTGCGAAAAGTGGTTTTTCAACACTATCGCAAGTGCAAAAAGTGTTTTTTCCACCCTAATACAAGTGCAAAAGTGGTTTCCTGCACCAACACAAGTGGGAAAAGTGGTTTTTCAACACTAACACAAGTGTGAAAAGTGGTTTTTCAACACTATCACAAGTGCAAAAAGTGTTTTTTCCACACTAATACAAGTGCAAAAGTGGTTTCCTGCACCAACACAAGTGCGAAAAGTGGTTTTTCAACAATAACACTAGTGCGAAAAGTGGTTTTTCAACACTAACACAAGTGCGAAAAGTGGTTTTTCAACACTATCACAAGTGCAAAAAGTGTTTTTTCCACACTAATACAAGTGCAAAAGTGGTTTCCTGCACCAACACAAGTGTGAAAAGTGGTTTTTCAACACTAACACAAGTGCAAAAAGTGGTTTTTCAACACTAACACAAGTGCGAAATGTGGTTTTTCCACACGAATACAAGTGCAAAAGTGGTTTCCTGCACCAACACAAGTGCGAAAAGTGATTTTTCAACACTAACACAAGTGAGAAAAGTGGTTTTTCAACACTATCACAAGTGCAAAAAGTGTTTTTCCACCCTAATACAAGTGCAAAAGTGGTTTCCTGCACCAACACAAGTGGGAAAAGTGGTTTTTCAACACTAACACAAGTGCGAAAAGTGGTTTTTCAACACTATCACAAGTGCAAAAAGTGTTTTTTCCACACTAATACAAGTGCAAAAGTGGTTTCCTGCACCAACACATGTGCGAAAAGTGGTTTTTCAACACTAACACAAGTGCGAAAAGTGGTTTTTCAACAATAACACAAGTGCGAAAAGTGGTTTTTCCACACTAATACAAGTGCAAAAGTGGTTTCCTGCACCAACACAAGTGCGAAAAGTGGTTTTTCAACACTAACACAAGTGCGAAAAGTGGTTTTTCAACACTATCACAAGTGCAAAAAGTGTTTTTTCCACACTAATACAAGTGCAAAAGTGGATTCCTGCACCAACACAAGTGCGAAAAGTGGTTTTTCAACACTAACACAAGTGCGAAAAGTGGGTTTTCAACACTATCACAAGTGCAAAAAGTGTTTTTTCCACACTAATACAAGTGCAAAAGTGGTTTCCTGCACCAACACAAGTGCGAAAAGTGGTTTTTCAACACTAACACAAGTGCGAAAAGTGGTTTTTCAACACTATCACAAGTGCAAAAAGTGTTTTTTCCACACTAATACAAGTGCAAAAGTGGTTTCCTGAACCAACACAAGTGCGAAAAGTGGTTTTTCAACACTAACACAAGTGCGAAAAGTGGTTTTTCAACACTATCACAAGTGCAAAAAGTGTTTTTTCCACACTAATACAAGTGCAAAAGTGGTTTCCTGCACCAACACAAGTGCGAAAAGTGGTTTTTCAACAATAACACTAGTGCGAAAAGTGGTTTTTCAACACTAACACAAGTGCGAAAAGTGGTTTTTCAACACTATCACAAGTGCAAAAAGTGTTTTTTCCACACTAATACATGTGCAAAAGTGGTTTCCTGCACCAACACAAGTGTGAAAAGTGGTTTTTCAACACTAACACAAGTGCGAAAAGTGGTTTTTCAACACTAACACAAGTGCGAAATGTGGTTTTTCCACACTAATACAAGTGCAAAAGTGGTTTCCTGCACCAACACAAGTGCGAAAAGTGATTTTTCAACACTAACACAAGTGCGAAAAGTGGTTTTTCAACACTATCACAAGTGCAAAAAGTGTTTTTTCCACCCTAAGACAAGTGCAAAAGTGGTTTCCTGCACCAACACAGGTGGGAAAAGTGGTTTTTCAACACTAACACAAGTGCGAAAAGTGGTTTTTCAACATTATCACAAGTGCAAAAAGTGTTTTTTCCACACTAATACAAGTGCAAAAGTGGTTTCCTGCACCAACACATGTGCGAAAAGTGGTTTTTCAACACTAACACAAGTGCGAAAAGTGGTTTTTCCACACTAATACAAGTGCAAAAGTGGTTTCCTGCACCAACACAAGTGCGAAAAGTGGTTTTTCAACACTAACACAAGTGCGAAAAGTGGTTTTTCAACACTATCACAAGTGCAAAAAGTGTTTTTTCCACACTAATACAAGTGCAAAAGTGGTTTCCTGCACCAACACAAGTGCGAAAAGTGGTTTTTCAACACTAACACAAGTGCGAAAAGTGGTTTTTCAACACTAACACAAGTGCGAAAAGTGGTTTTTCCACACTAATACAAGTGCAAAAGTGGTTTCCTGCACCAACACAAGTGCGAAAAGTGGTTTTTCAACACTAACACAAGTGCGAAAAGTGGTTTTTCCACACTAATACAAGTGCAAAAGTGGTTTCCTGCACCAACACAAGTGCGAAAAGTGATTTTTCAACACTAACACAAGTGCGAAAAGTGGTTTTTCCACACTAATACAAGTGCAAAAGTGGTTTCCTGCACCAACACAAGTGCGAAAAGTGATTTTTCAACACTATCACAAGTGCGAAAAGTGGTTTTTCAACACTAACACAAGTGCGAAAAGTGGTTTTTCAACACTAACACAAGTGCGAAAAGTGGTTTTTCAACACTAACACAAGTGCGAAAAGTGGTTTTTCAACACTAACACAAGTGCGAAAAGTGGTTTTTCCACACTAATACAAGTGCAAAAGTGGTTTCCTGCACCAACACAAGTGGGAAAAGTGGTTTTTCAACACTAACACAAGTGCGAAAAGTGGTTTTTCAACAATATCACAAGTGCAAAAAGTGTTTTTCCACACTAATACAAGTGCAAAAGTGGTTTCCTGCACCAACACAAGTGCGAAAAGTGGTTTTTCAACACTAACACAAGTGCGAAAAGTGGTTTTTCAACACTGTCACAAGTGCAAAAAGTGTTTTTTCCACACTAATACAAGTGCAAAAGTGGTTTCCTGCACCAACACAAGTGCGAAAAGTGGTTTTTCAACACTAACACAAGTGCGAAAAGTGGTTTTTCAACACTATCACAAGTGCAAAAAGTGTTTTTTCCACACTAATACAAGTGCAAAAGTGAATTTCCTGGACCAACACAAGTGCGAAAAGTGGTTTTTCAACACTAACACAAGTGCGAAAAGTGGTTTTTCAACACTAACACAAGTGTGAAAAGTGTTTTTTCCACACTAATACAAGTGCAAAAGTGGTTTCCTGCACCAACACAAGTGCGAAAAGTGTTTTTTCAACACTTAACACAAGTGCAAAAAGTGGTTTTTCAACACTAACAAAAGTGCGAAAAGTGGTTTTTCAACACTATCACAAGTGCAAAAAGTGTTTTTTCCACATTAATACAAGTGCAAAAGTGGTTTCCTGCACCAACACAAGTGCGAAAAGTGGTTTTTCAACACTAACACAAGTGCAAAAAGTGGTTTTTCAACACTAACACAAGTGCGAAAAGTGGTTTTTCAACACTAACACAAGTGCGAAAAGTGGTTTTTCAACACTAACACAAGTGCGAAAAGTGGTTTTTCAACACTATCACAAGTGCAAAAAGTGTTTTTTCCACACTAATACAAGTGCAAAAGTGGTTTCCTGCACCAACACAAGTGCGAAAAGTGGTTTTTCAACACTAACACAAGTGCGAAAAGTGGTTTTTCAACACTAACACAAGTGCGAAAAGTGGATTTTCCACACTAATACAAGTGCAAAAGTGGTTTCCTGCACCAACACAAGTGCGAAAAGTGGTTTTTCAACACTAACACAAGTGCGAAAAGTGGTTTTTCAACACTAACACAAGTGTGAAAAGTGTTTTTTCCACACTAATACAAGTGCAAAAGTGGTTTCCTGCACCATCACAAGTGCGAAAAGTGGTTTTTCAACACTAACACAAGTGCAAAAAGTGGTTTTTTAACACTATCACAAGTGCGAAAAGTGGTTTTTCAACACTATCACAAGTGCAAAAAGTGTTTTTTCCTCACTAATACAAGTGCAGAAGTGGTTTCCTGCACCAACACAAGTGCGAAAAGTGGTTTTTCAACAATAACACTAGTGCGAAAAGTGGTTTTTCAACACTAACACAAGTGCGAAAAGTGGTTTTTCAACACTATCACAAGTGCAAAAAGTGTTTTTTCCACACTAATGCAAGTGCAAAAGTGGTTTCCTGCACCAACACAAGTGTGAAAAGTGGTTTTTCAACACTAACACAAGTGCGAAAAGTGGTTTTTCAAAACTAACACAAGTGCGAAAAGTGGTTTTTCAACACTAACACAAGTGCAGAAAGTGGTTTTTCAACACTAACACAAGTGCAAAAAGTGTTTTTTCCACACTAATACAAGTGCAAAAGTGGTTTCCTGCACCATCACAAGTGCGAAAAGTGGTTTTTCAACACTAACACAAGTGCAAAAAGTGTTTTTTCCACACTAATACAAGTGCAAAAGTGGTTTCCTGCACCAACACAAGTGCGAAAAGTGGTTTTTCAACACTAACACAAGTGCGAAAAGTGGTTTTTCAACACTAACACAAGTGCGAAAAGTCGTTTTTCAACACTATCACAAGTGCAAAAAGTGTTTTTTCCACACTAATACAAGTGCAAAAGTGGTTTCCTGCACCAAGACAAGTGCGAAAAGTGGTTTTTCAACACTAACACAAGTGCGAAAAATGGTTTTTCAACACTAACACAAGTGCGAAAAGTGGTTTTTCAACACTATCACAAGTGCAAAAAGTGTTTTTTCCACACTAATACAAGTGCAAAAGTGGTTTCCTGCACCAACACAAGTGCGAAAAGTGGTTTTTCAACACTAACACAAGTGCGAAAAGTGGTTTTTCAACACTAACACAAGTGCGAAAAGTGGTTTTTCCACACTAATACAAGTGCAAAAGTGGTTTCCTGCACCAACACAAGTGCAAAAAGTGGTTTTTCAACACTAACACAAGTGTGAAAAGTGGTTTTTCATCACTATCACAAGTGCAAAAGGTGTTTTTTCCACACTAATACAAGTGCAAAAATGGTTTCCTGCACCATCACAAGTGCGAAAAGTGGTTTTTCAACACTAGCACAAGTGCGAAAAGTGGTTTTTCAACACTAACACAAGTGCAAAAAGTGGTTTTTCAACACTAACACAAGTGCGAAAAGTGGTTTTTCAACACTAACACAAGTGCGAAAAGTGGTTTTTCCACACTAATACAAGTGCAAAAGTGGTTTCCTGCACCAACACAAGTGTGAAAAGTGGTTTTTCAACACTAACACAAGTGCAAAAAGTTGTTTTTCAACACTAACACAAGTGCGAAAAGTGGTTTTTCAACACTATCATAAGTGCAAAAAGTGTTTTTTCCACATTAATACATGTGCAAAAGTGGTTTCCTGCACCAACACAAGTGCGAAAAGTGGTTTTTCAACACTAACACAAGTGCGAAAAGTGGTTTTTCAACACTAACACAAGTGCGAAAAGTGGCTTTTCAACACTAACACAAGTGCGAAAAGTGGTTTTTCAACACTAACACAAGTGCGAAAAGTGGTTTTTCAACACTATCACAAATGCAAAAAGTGTTTTTTCCACACTAATACAAGTGCAAAAGGGGTTTCCTGCACCAACACAAGTGCGAAAAGTGGTTTTTCAACACTAACACAAGTGCGAAAAGTGGTTTTTCAACACTAACACAAGTGCGAAAAGTGGTTTTTCCACACTAATACAGGTGCAAAAGTGGTTTCCTGCACCAACACAAGTGCGAAAAGTGGTTTTTCAACACTAACACAAGTGCGAAAAGTGGTTTTTCAACACTATCACAAGTGCAAAAAGTGTTTTTTCCACACTAATACAAGTGCAAAAGTGGTTTCCTGCACCAACACAAGTGCGAAAAGTGGTTTTTCAACAATAACACTAGTGCGAAAAGTGGTTTTTCAACACTAACACAAGTGCGAAAAGAGGTTTTTCAACACTATCACAAGTGCAAAAAGTGTTTTTTCCACCCTAATACAAGTGCAAAAGTGGTTTCCTGCACCAACACAAGTAGGAAAAGTGGTTTTTCAACACTAACACAAGTGCGAAAAGTGGTTTTTCAACACTATCACAAGTGCAAAAAGTGTTTTTTCCACACTAATACAAGTGCAAAAGTGGTTTCCTGCACCAACACAAGTGCGAAAAGTGGTTTTTCAACAATAACACTAGTGCGAAAAGTGGTTTTTCAACACTAACACAAGTGCGAAAAGTGGTTTTTCAACACTATCACAAGTGCAAAAAGTGTTTTTTCCACCCTAATACAAGTGCAAAAGTGGTTTCTGCACCAACACAAGTGGGAAAAGTGGTTTTTCAACACTAACACAAGTGCGAAAAGTGGTTTTTCAACACTATCACAAGTGCAAAAAGTGTTTTTTCCACACTAATACAAGTGCAAAAGTGGTTTCCTGCACCAACACAAGTGCGAAAAGTGGTTTTTCAACACTAACACAAGTGCGAAAAGTGGTTTTTCAACACTAACACAAGTGCAAAAAGTGTTTTTTCCACACTAATACAAGTGCAAAAGTGGTTTCCTGCACCATCACAAGTGCGAAAAGTGGTTTTTCAACACTAACACAAGTGCGAAAAGTGGGTTTTCACCACTATCACAAGAGCAAAAAGTGTTTTTTCCACACTAATACAAGTGCAAAAGTGGTTTCCTGCACCAACACAAGTGCGAAAAGTGGTTTTTCAACACTAACACAAGTGCAAAAAGTGGTTTTTCAACACTAACACAAGTGCAAAAAGTGGTTTTTCAACACTATCACAAGTGCAAAAAGTGTTTTTTCCACACTAATACAAGTGCAAAAGTGGTTTCCTGCACCAACACAAGTGCGAAAAGTGGTTTTTCAACACTAACACAAGTGCAAAAAGTGTTTTTTCCACACTAATACAAGTGCAAAAGTGGTTTCCTGCACCAACACAAGTGCGAAAAGTGGTTTTTCAACACTAACACAAGTGCGAAAAGTGGTTTTTCAACACTATCACAAGTGCAAAAAGTGTTTTTTCCACCCTAATACAAGTGCAAAAGTGGTTTCCTGCACCAACACAAGTGGGAAAAGTGGTTTTTCAACACTAACACAAGTGCGAAAAGTGGTTTTTCAACACTAACACAAGTGCGAAGAGTGGTTTTTCAACACTAACACAAGTGCGAAAAGTGGTTTTTCCACACTAATACAAGTGCAAAAGTGGTTTCCTGCACCAACACAAGTGCGAAAAGTGGTTTTTCAACACTAACACAAGTGCAAAAAGTGTTTTTTCCACACTAATACAAGTGCAAAAGTGGTTTCCTGCACCAACACAAGTGCGAAAAGTGGTTTTTCAACACTAACACAAGTGCGAAAAGTGGTTTTTCAACACTAACACAAGTGCGAAAAGTGGTTTTTCAACACTATCACAAGTGCAAAAAGTGTTTTTTCCACACTAATACAAGTGCAAAAGTGGTTTCCTGCACCAAGACAAGTGCGAAAAGTGGTTTTTCCACACTAATACAAGTGCAAAAGTGGTTTCCTGCACCAACACAAGTGCGAAAAGTGGTTTTTCAACACTAACACAAGTGCGAAAAGTGGTTTTTCATCACTATCACAAGTGCAAAAAGTGTTTTTTCCACACTAATACAAGTGCAAAAATGGTTTCCTGCACCATCACAAGTGCGAAAAGTGGTTTTTCAACACTAGCACAAGTGCGAAAAGTGGTTTTTCAACACTAACACAAGTGCAAAAAGTGGTTTTTCAACACTAACACAAGTGCGAAAAGTGGTTTTTCAACACTAACACAAGTGCGAAAAGTGTTTTTTCCACACTAATACAAGTGCAAAAATGGTTTCCTGCACCATCACAAGTGCGAAAAGTGGTTTTTCAACACTAGCACAAGTGCGAAAAGTGGTTTTTCAACACTAACACAAGTGCAAAAAGTGGTTTTTCAACACTAACACAAGTGCGAAAAGTGGTTTTTCAACACTAACACAAGTGCGAAAAGTGGTTTTTCCACACTAATACAAGTGCAAAAGTGGTTTCCTGCACCAACACAATTGTGAAAAGTGGTTTTTCAACACTAACACAAGTGCAAAAAGTTGTTTTTCAACACTAACACAAGTGCGAAAAGTGGTTTTTCAACACTATCACAAGTGCAAAAAGTGTTTTTTCCACATTAATACATGTGCAAAAGTGGTTTCCTGCACCAACACAAGTGCGAAAAGTGGTTTTTCAACACTAACACAAGTGCGAAAAGTGGTTTTTCAACACTAACACAAGTGCGAAAAGTGGCTTTTCAACACTAACACAAGTGCGAAAAGTGGTTTTTCAACACTAACACAAGTGCGAAAAGTGGTTTTTCAACACTATCACAAATGCAAAAAGTGTTTTTTCCACACTAATACAAGTGCAAAAGGGGTTTCCTGCACCAACACAAGTGCGAAAAGTGGTTTTTCAACACTAACACAAGTGCGAAAAGTGGTTTTTCAACACTAACACAAGTGCGAAAAGTGGTTTTTCCACACTAATACAGGTGCAAAAGTGGTTTCCTGCACCAACACAAGTGCGAAAAGTGTTTTTTCAACACTAACACAAGTGCGAAAAGTGGTTTTTCAACACTATCACAAGTGCAAAAAGTGTTTTTTCCACACTAATACAAGTGCAAAAGTGGTTTCCTGCACCAACACAAGTGCGAAAAGTGGTTTTTCAACAATAACACTAGTGCGAAAAGTGGTTTTTCAACACTAACACAAGTGCGAAAAGAGGTTTTTCAACACTATCACAAGTGCAAAAAGTGTTTTTTCCACCCTAATACAAGTGCAAAAGTGGTTTCCTGCACCAACACAAGTAGGAAAAGTGGTTTTTCAACACTAACACAAGTGCGAAAAGTGGTTTTTCAACACTATCACAAGTGCAAAAAGTGTTTTTTCCACACTAATACAAGTGCAAAAGTGGTTTCCTGCACCAACACAAGTGCGAAAAGTGGTTTTTCAACAATAACACGAGTGCGAAAAGTGGTTTTTCAACACTAACACAAGTGCGAAAAGTGGTTTTTCAACACTATCACAAGTGCAAAAAGTGTTTTTTCCACCCTAATACAAGTGCAAAAGTGGTTTCCTGCACCAACACAAGTGGGAAAAGTGGTTTTTCAACACTAACACAAGTGCGAAAAGTGGTTTTTCAACACTATCACAAGTGCAAAAAGTGTTTTTTCCACACTAATACAAGTGCAAAAGTGGTTTCCTGCACCAACACAAGTGCGAAAAGTGGTTTTTCAACACTAACACAAGTGCAAAAAGTGGTTTTTCAACACTAACACAAGTGCGAAAAGTGGTTTTTCCACACTAATGCAAGTGCAAAAGTGGTTTCCTGCACCAACACAAGTGCGAAAAGTGGTTTTTCAACACTAACACAAGTGCGAAAAGTGGTTTTTCAACACTATCACAAGTGCAAAAAGTGTTTTTTCCACACTAATACAAGTGCAAAAGTGGTTTCCTGCACCAACACAAGTGCGAAAAGTGGTTTTTCAACACTAACACAAGTGCGAAAAGTGGTTTTTCAACACTAACACAAGTGCAAAAAGTGTTTTTTCCACACTAATACAAGTGCAAAAGTGGTTTCCTGCACCATCACAAGTGCGAAAAGTGGTTTTTCAACACTAACACAAGTGCGAAAAGTGGGTTTTCACCACTATCACAAGAGCAAAAAGTGTTTTTTCCACACTAATACAAGTGCAAAAGTGGTTTCCTGCACCAACACAAGTGCGAAAAGTGGTTTTTCAACACTAACACAAGTGCAAAAAGTGGTTTTTCAACACTAACACAAGTGCGAAAAGTGGTTTTTCAACACTATCACAAGTGCAAAAAGTGTTTTTTCCACACTAATACAAGTGCAAAAGTGGTTTCCTGCACCAACACAAGTGCGAAAAGTGGTTTTTCAACACTAACACAAGTGCAAAAAGTGTTTTTTCCACACTAATACAAGTGCAAAAGTGGTTTCCTGCACCAACACAAGTGCGAAAAGTGGTTTTTCAACACTAACACAAGTGCGAAAAGTGGTTTTTCAACACTATCACAAGTGCAAAAAGTGTTTTTTCCACCCTAATACAACTGCAAAAGTGGTTTCCTGCACCAACACAAGTGGGAAAAGTGGTTTTTCAACACTAACACAAGTGCGAAAAGTGGTTTTTCAACACTAACACAAGTGCGAAGAGTGGTTTTTCAACACTAACACAAGTGCGAAAAGTGGTTTTTCCACACTAATACAAGTGCAAAAGTGGTTTCCTGCACCAACACAAGTGCGAAAAGTGGTTTTTCAACACTAACACAAGTGCAAAAAGTGTTTTTTCCACACTAATACAAGTGCAAAAGTGGTTTCCTGCACCAACACAAGTGCGAAAAGTGGTTTTTCAACACTAACACAAGTGCAAAAAGTGGTTTTTCAACACTAACACAAGTGCGAAAAGTGGTTTTTCAACACTATCACAAGTGCAAAAAGTGTTTTTTCCACACTAATACAAGTGCAAAAGTGGTTTCCTGCACCAAGACAAGTGCGAAAAGTGGTTTTTCCACACTAATACAAGTGCAAAAGTGGTTTCCTGCACCAACACAAGTGCGAAAAGTGGTTTTTCAACACTAACACAAGTGCGAAAAGTGGTTTTTCAACACTAACACAAGTGCGAAAAGTGGTTTTTCCACACTAATACAAGTGCAAAAGTGGTTTCCTGCACCAACACAAGTGCAAAAAGTGGTTTTTCAACACTAACACAAGTGCGAAAAGTGGTTTTTCATCACTATCACAAGTGCAAAAAGTGTTTTTTCCACACTAATACAAGTGCAAAAATGGTTTCCTGCACCATCACAAGTGCGAAAAGTGGTTTTTCAACACTAGCACAAGTGCGAAAAGTGGTTTTTCAACACTAACACAAGTGCAAAAAGTGGTTTTTCAACACTAACACAAGTGCGAAAAGTGGTTTTTCAACACTAACACAAGTGCGAAAAGTGGTTTTTCCACACTAATACAAGTGCAAAAGTGGTTTCCTGCACCAACACAAGTGTGAAAAGTGGTTTTTCAACACTAACACAAGTGCAAAAAGTTGTTTTTCAACACTAACACAAGTGCGAAAAGTGGTTTTTCAACACTATCACAAGTGCAAAAAGTGTTTTTTCCACATTAATACATGTGCAAAAGTGGTTTCCTGCACCAACACAAGTGCGAAAAGTGGTTTTTCAACACTAACACAAGTGCGAAAAGTGGTTTTTCAACACTAACACAAGTGCGAAAAGTGGCTTTTCAACACTAACACAAGTGCGAAAAGTGGTTTTTCAACACTATCACAAATGCAAAAAGTGTTTTTTCCACACTAATACAAGTGCAAAAGGGGTTTCCTACACCAACACAAGTGCGAAAAGTGGTTTTTCAACACTAACACAAGTGCGAAAAGTGGTTTTTCAACACTAACACAAGTGCGAAAAGTGGTTTTTCCACACTAATACAGGTGCAAAAGTGGTTTCCTGCACCAACACAAGTGCGAAAAGTGGTTTTTCAACACTAACACAAGTGCGAAAAGTGGTTTTTCAACACTATCACAAGTGCAAAAAGTGTTTTTTCCACCCTAATACAAGTGCAAAAGTGGTTTCCTGCACCAACACAAGTGGGAAAAGTGGTTTTTCAACACTAACACAAGTGCGAAAAGTGGTTTTTCAACACTATCACAAGTGCAAAAAGTGGTTTTTCCACACTAATACAAGTGCAAAAGTGGTTTCCTGCACCAACACATGTGCGAAAAGTGGTTTTTCAACACTAACACAAGTGCGAAAAGTGGTTTTTCAACACTAACACAAGTGCGAAAAGTGGTTTTTCCACACTAATACAAGTGCAAAAGTGGTTTACTGCACCAACACAAATGCGAAAAGTGGTTTTTCAACATTAACACAAGTGCGAAAAGTGGTTTTTCAACACTATCACAAGTGCAAAAAGTGTTTTTTCCACACTAATACAAGTGCAAAAGTGGTTTCCTGCACCAACACAAGTGCGAAAAGTGGTTTTTCAACACTAACACAAGTGCGAAAAGTGGGTTTTCAACACTAACACAAGTGCAAAAAGTGTTTTTTCCACACTAATACAAGTGCAAAAGTGGTTTCCTGCACCAACACAAGTGCGAAAAGTGGTTTTTCAACACTAACACAAGTGCGAAAAGTGGTTTTTCAACACTAACATAAGTGCGAAAAGTGGTTTTTCCACACTAATACAAGTGCAAAAGTGGTTTCCTGCACCAACACAAGTGCGAAAAGTGGTTTTTCAACACTAACACAAGTGCAAAAAGTGGTTTTTAAACACTAACACAAGTGCGAAAAGTGTTTTTTCCACACTAATACAAGTGCAAAAGTGGTTTCCTGCACCATCACAAGTGCGAAAAGTGGTTTTTCAACACTAACACAAGTGCGAAAAGTGGTTTTTCAACACTATCACAAGTGCAAAAAGTATTTTTTCCACACTAATACAAGTGCAAAAAGTGGTTTCCTGCACCAACACAAGTGCAAAAAGTGGTTTTTCAACACTAACACAAGTGCGAAAAGTGGTTTTTCAACACTAACACAAGTGCGAAAAGTGGTTTTTCAACACTATCACAAGTGCAAAAAGTGTTTTTTCCACACTAATACAAGTGCAAAAGTGGTTTCCTGCACCAACACAAGTGCGAAAAGTGGTTTTTCAACAATAATTTCAACAATTCCTTCTCTGTTCTCATTTGTTTATTCATTCTTATTCGTTCGTTCGTTCTTCGACCACGTGTTTCTCCCCCATTTCCCCAGATAGTTTTCACTCATTAACCTTCAATGTTTACACTTTCCCCTCAAGTTATGTATTCCGTCATATTTTATAACACCTTTTTCTTCTTCTTCTTTAAAAGGCTGCTTTCGACTTGCTCACCAAATCAATTCATCCCAAAAAAAATATCCATCTCCTATAGTGCCTTTTTTCTACATTCCCTAAACTCTCCTGCACTCCATCCTCCATCCAGCGTCCTTAAACGTATTTTTAACTCGAAGGTCACAAGAAACTCATTTTGCAATAAATGTTCGTTTCCCATAAATCGTACACTTTCAAAAATCCAATCTCACCCCTCCCCTCCAAATCTTCCCCATAACCCCTCCCCTCCAAATCTTCCCCATCACCCCTCCCCTCCAAATCTTCCCCATCACCCATCCCTTTCAAATCTCCCCCCTTGCCCCCTCCCTCCTAAACTACCCCCTCACCCCTCCCCGCCAAGACGCCCCCTCGCCCCTCCCCTCCTAGACTCCTGCCTCACCCCTCCCCCTCCAAATCTCCCCCATATCCCATCCCTTTCAAATCCCTCCCCTTGTCCCTTCCCTCCCAAACTCCCCCCTCACCCCTCCCCTTCAAATCTCCCCACCCTCATTGCTTCTCAATTTCCCCCCTCTCACTCCCCCTCCTCAAAGCGTCCTCCCCGCTTCTTCCCCCTTCAAACTCTCACCTCCATCTCCCCCAACCTTCTGCCTCGCTCTTCCCCCTCCTCAAATAACACCTCATTGTGGCTCACCCAATCACCATCAAACCTTTTGTCCGCCCCATCCTTCCCTTTCTCCGAGCTATTCTGAAATCTCTGACACACCTTCAACAGCTCTCCCTATCTCTTCCACCTCTTCCACATCTTACCCTACCCCTCCTCCCCCCTGTTCTGTATCTGATGCTCCCCCTTCCTCTTCATTAACGGTATGGAGCTCAAACATCCGGGGCCTTCGTTCAAACTTAACTGATCTCTCCATACAGGTTGCTTCTGTCAAACCAGACGTGATCTGCTTAACAGAAACTTTCCTCCTTTATGATGTCTCTGATTCCATAGTATCTCTCCCGGGCTACTCCCTCCTCCGGTATGATAGACCTGAGCCTCGTCCTGGAGGCGGGGTTGCTATCTTTATCAAAAACTCTCTTCCTCACTCGCCCTGCACTGCACTCTCTCCACCTCACCCCCAGGAATACCTCTGGCTATGGCTTCCCCTTCGCTCCCACCTCTTGTTCATATGTGTGTTGTACCGTCCACCAAACAGTGATGACTCCATCTACATCTCGCTGTCTGATGATATGGACCAACTTCTATCTACTCATCCCAACTCGCTCTTCCTCATATGTGGTGATTTCAATTGTCACCATGCCAGTTGGCTGGGTGTGGGTACCTCTCTCACCAGCCATGGCTCTTCAGCAAAGGACTTCTGCGACTCACTGGGACTGACACAATCTGTCAATTTCCCGACCCGGATCTCAGTCAACGGAACATCTTCTCTTCTGGACTTGGTTATGACTAACTTCCCTGAAAATGTCTGCTGCTCTTCTTCTGCTCTGATCGGATCATCTGATCATGTCCTTGTTAAAGTGGACATCTCTCTGACCATCCTCAGGGAGCCTGCTCAGCGTCGACGAGTCTGGCATTTCACTCAGGCCAACTGGCACGGTCTTCAAGCAGCCATCAATCATCTGGACTGGTCTCCCATCTCTACCACCTCTGACATCAACTCATCCTGGGAATTCTTCCAAAGTAAATTGCTCTCTCTCATGCACAGATTTATCCCATCTCGTCTTCAGTTGTCAAACCCTTCCTCCCGTCCATGGTACACGGAATGTTGTGGTGAGGCTGTTGCCCAGAAACAACTTGCCTTCGTCTCCTGGAAAGCAAATCCAACGGAAGGAAATCTCATTTCCTTTCACAAAGCCCGAAACAAGTGTGTGTCCACCCTCAGGAGAGCCAGGAAACAATATCTCTCCGTTCTCAAGACCGAACTCTCTTATCTGTCTCCCTCTTCCAAATCCTGGTGGCGTCTGGTCAAATCCGTTTCTGGTGTTTGTTCCCCCTCCATCCCCTCCCTTACCTCAAACGGCTACACAGCTGACTCCGCACGTGAAAAAGCTGAATGCCTCAACTCTGTGTTTGCCTCTAAATCTTGTGTCCCAAACCCATCCCTCTCTGTACCCACCATACCCAGTCGTACCCTGCTGCTCCTGGACTCCGTGTCCTTTCCTCCTGACAAGGTGGAAAAGTTTCTGTCAACCCTCGACTCTGATTCTGCAACTGGACCCGACGGCATCAGCCCACGGGTCCTAAAATCCTGCTCTGCTGCTCTATCTCACCCTCTCTCTGTTCTCTTCACCCTCTCTTTTGCTCAAGGTCAACTGCCACCTGCTTGGAAATCAGCCAACATCACCGCTTTGCACAAAAAAGGTGCAAAAACAGATCCTAGCAACTACAGACCAATCAGCCTTCTCCCAATTATCAGCAAAGTCATGGAATCCATCATTGCTTCGGATATGAAATCTTTCCTCTTCTCCAATGGCTTGATCTCTGATCATCAATTTGGTTTCAGACCAGGTCACTCTACTCTGGACATGCTGCTTCTGCTGTCTCAACAATGGATGGAGGTCCTCAATGCCAAACAGGAAATTAGAGCTGTCTCCCTCGACATATCACGTGCCTTCGACACGGTCTGGCACCCCGCTCTGCTCACCAAACTCTCCTCCTTTGGTATCCATGGAAATCTCCAAGCATGGCTGGCGGACTTCCTCTCTAGTCGTCGTCAACGTGTGGCCCTGAATGGGTTTCTCTCATCTCCTCTTCCTGTTCAGGCTGGAGTTCCCCAAGGCAGTGTTCTGGGCCCCGTGCTTTTTCTGGTCTTCATCAATGATCTCTCTGACTCTCTCGAAAATCCTCTCTATCTCTTTGCTGATGACTCCACTCTCTGCCGCTCCATTCCTCTTCCCTCAGATCGGCAGTCTGCTGCCTCCTCACTCTCTGAAGACCTGGACAAAATCACAGACTGGTCAAACAAGTGGAACATGTCTTTCAATCCTGACAAATCTCACACTCTTACTATGTCTCTCCGAAAAGATCGACTGGACAACCCTCCCATCTACTTTCTCAACAATGCTCTCCAAGAAGTTCTGTCGCTCAAGATTTTGGGTCTCACTATCTGCCATGATCTTTCTTGGGAAAACCACATTTCCAAGCTGGCCTCCAAAGCCAGTCGCCGACTGGGCATCCTCCGTCGTGCGAAGTCCTTCCTCGGCACACCTGAGCTCCTCACCATATACAAGGCTTTCATCCGCAGCTCAATGGATTACTGTTCTCCCCTATGGGCCGGTGCTCCTGCCTCACACCTAGCTCGGCTTCACGCTGTTGAAACCAAAGCTTTCAGAATTATTGGAATCTCCCGCGATGAAGCTATCTCTGAGGGCCTTTCACTCACTCACCGCAGGCAGGTAGGTGGTCTTTCTGTCTTCTACCGACTCCTCTCCGGCCTTGCACCCCCAGCTCTCTCTGTGCTCTGTCCCCCAAATATTCCTACAGGTCGCACAAGATCTGCCAGCAACCCTCTGATGGTTAAACTGCCGAAATCTCGGCTCTCTGCTCACCTTCACTCTTTCATTCCTCTTTTCTCCCGCCTCTGGAACAAACTCCCTCACTCCCTTCAATCCCACTCCTCCCTCCAGGTCTTTAAAACAGCTGTTCACCACCATCTCTTATCTTCCCCCATCCAAAACCTTGATCTTTTCTACCCCCGCTAATTCACCCCAGATCCACCTTGTTTGAAATTCCAACTTCTTTCCTGGAAGTCCTGGCAGTGTCCATATGTTTTATACCTCTCCCACCGCCCCCTTCCCATGCCCCCCCCCCCCCCAAAGCCCTCGCCCTCTCTAAGATCTCTCGATCCATGTCTCTCGGTCCCTGCTCTCAAATGTTGTGTTTGTGTCCTTCCCCCTCTCTCCCCATCTTGTCTACCGCTCCCGATGTTATATGTTTTATGTGTCGGTTTGTCTTTCTGTGTGATTAATGTTCGCTCTTTCACGAGCCTCGATCTTGTATACAAACAAACAAAAAAAACAAAAAAACAAAAAAACACTAGTGCGAAAAGTGGTTTTTCAACACTAACACAAGTGCGAAAAGTGGTTTTTCAACACTATCACAGGTGCAAAAAGTATTTTTTCCACACTAATACAAGTGCAAAAGTGGTTTCCTGCACCAACACAAGTGTGAAAAGTGGTTTTTCAACACTAACACAAGTGTGAAAAGTGGTTTTTCCACACTAATACAAGTGCAAAAGTGGTTTCCTGCACCATCACAAGTGCAAAAAGTGGTTTTTCAACACTAACGCAAGTGCGAAAAGTGGTTTTTCAACACTATCACAAGTGCAAAAAGTATTTTTTCCACACTAATACAAGTGCAAAAGTGGTTTGCTGCACCAACACAAGTGCGAAAAGTGGTTTTTCAACACTAACACAAGTGCGAAAAGTGGTTTTTCAACACTAACACAAGTGCGAAAAGTGTTTTTTCCACACTAATACAAGTGCAAAAGTGGTTTCCTGCACCATCACAAGTGCGAAAAGTGGTTTTTCAACACTAACACAAGTGCAAAAAGTGGTTTTTCAACACTATCACAAGTGCAAAAAGTGTTTTTTCCACACTAATACACGTGCAAAAGTGGTTTCCTGCACCAACACAAGTGCGAAAAGTGGTTTTTCAACACTAACACAAGTGCGAAAAGTGGTTTTTCAACACTATCACAAGTGCAAAAAGTGTTTTTTCCACACTAATACAAGTGCAAAAGTGGTTTCCTGCACCAACACAAGTGCAAAAAGTGGTTTTTCAACAATAACACTCGTGCGAAAAGTGGTTTTTCAACACTAACACAAGTGCGAAAAGTGTTTTTTCCACACTAATACAAGTGCAAAAGTGGTTTCCTGCACCAACACAAGTGTGAAAAGTGGTTTTTCAACACTAACACAAGTGCAAAAAGTGGTTTTTCAACACTAACACAAGTGCGAAATGTGGTTTTTCCACACTAATACAAGTGCAAAAGTGGTTTCCTGCACCAACACAAGTGTGAAAAGTGATTTTTCAACACTAACACAAGTGCGAAAAGTGGTTTTTCAACACTATCGCAAGTGCAAAAAGTGTTTTTTCCACCCTAATACAAGTGCAAAAGTGGTTTCCTGCACCAACACAAGTGGGAAAAGTGGTTTTTCAACACTAACACAAGTGTGAAAAGTGGTTTTTCAACACTATCACAAGTGCAAAAAGTGTTTTTTCCACACTAATACAAGTGCAAAAGTGGTTTCCTGCACCAACACAAGTGCGAAAAGTGGTTTTTCAACAATAACACTAGTGCGAAAAGTGGTTTTTCAACACTAACACAAGTGCGAAAAGTGGTTTTTCAACACTATCACAAGTGCAAAAAGTGTTTTTTCCACACTAATACAAGTGCAAAAGTGGTTTCCTGCACCAACACAAGTGTGAAAAGTGGTTTTTCAACACTAACACAAGTGCAAAAAGTGGTTTTTCAACACTAACACAAGTGCGAAATGTGGTTTTTCCACACTAATACAAGTGCAAAAGTGGTTTCCTGCACCAACACAAGTGCGAAAAGTGATTTTTCAACACTAACACAAGTGCGAAAAGTGGTTTTTCAACACTATCACAAGTGCAAAAAGTGTTTTTCCACCCTAATACAAGTGCAAAAGTGGTTTCCTGCACCAACACAAGTGGGAAAAGTGGTTTTTCAACACTAACACAAGTGCGAAAAGTGGTTTTTCAACACTATCACAAGTGCAAAAAGTGTTTTTTCCACACTAATACAAGTGCAAAAGTGGTTTCCTGCACCAACACATGTGCGAAAAGTGGTTTTTCAACACTAACACAAGTGCGAAAAGTGGTTTTTCAACAATAACACAAGTGCGAAAAGTGGTTTTTCCACACTAATACAAGTGCAAAAGTGGTTTCCTGCACCAACACAAGTGTGAAAAGTGGTTTTTCAACACCAACACAAGTGCGAAAAGTGGTTTTTCAACACTAACACAAGTGCGAAAAGTGGTTTTTCAACACTAACACAAGTGCGAAAAGTGGTTTTTCAACACTATCACAAGTGCAAAAAGTGTTTTTTCCACACTAATACATGTGCAAAAGTGGTTTCCTGCACCAACACAAGTGTGAAAAGTGGTTTTTCAACACTAACACAAGTGCGAAAAGTGGTTTTTCAACACTAACACAAGAGCGAAATGTGGTTTTTCCACACTAATACAAGTGCAAAAGTGGTTTCCTGCACCAACACAAGTGCGAAAAGTGATTTTTCAACACTAACACAAGTGCGAAAAGTGGTTTTTCAACACTATCACAAGTGCAAAAAGTGTTTTTTCCACCCTAAGACAAGTGCAAAAGTGGTTTCCTGCACCAACACAAGTGGGAAAAGTGGTTTTTCAACACTAACACAAGTGCGAAAAGTGGTTTTTCAACATTATCACAAGTGCAAAAAGTGTTTTTTCCACACTAATACAAGTGAAAAAGTGGTTTCCTGCACCAACACATGTGCGAAAAGTGGTTTTTCAACACTAACACAAGTGCGAAAAGTGGTTTTTCAACACTAACACAAGTGCGAAAAGTGGTTTTTCCACACTAATGCAAGTGCAAAAGTGGTTTCCTGCACCAACACAAGTGCGAAAAGTGGTTTTTCAACACTAACACAAGTGCGAAAAGTGGTTTTTCAACACTATCACAAGTGCAAAAAGTGTTTTTTCCACACTAATACAAGTGCAAAAGTGGTTTCCTGCACCAACACAAGTGCGAAAAGTGGTTTTTCAACACTAACACAAGTGCGAAAAGTGGTTTTTCAACACTAACACAAGTGCGAAAAGTGGTTTTTCCACACTAATACAAGTGCAAAAGTGGTTTCCTGCACCAACACAAGTGCGAAAAGTGATTTTTCAACACTAACACAAGTGCGAAAAGTGGTTTTTCAACACTATCACAAGTGCACAAAGTGTTTTTTCCACCCTAATACAAGTGCAAAAGTGGTTTCCTGCACCAACACAAGTGGGAAAAGTGGTTTTTCAACACTAACACAAGTGCGAAAAGTGGTTTTTCAACACTATCACAAGTGCAAAAAGTGTTTTTTCCACACTAATACAAGTGCAAAAGTGGTTTCCTGCACCAACACATGTGCGAAAAGTGGTTTTTCAACACTAACACAAGTGCGAAAAGTGGTTTTTCAACAATAACACAAGTGCGAAAAGTGGTTTTTCCACACTAATACAAGTGCAAAAGTGGTTTCCTGCACCAACACAAGTGTGAAAAGTGGTTTTTCAACACCAACACAAGTGCGAAAAGTGGTTTTTCAACACTAACACAAGTGCGAAAAGTGGTTTTTCAACACTAACACAAGTGCGAAAAGTGGTTTTTCAACACTATCACAAGTGCAAAAAGTGTTTTTTCCACACTAATACATGTGCAAAAGTGGTTTCCTGCACCAACACAAGTGTGAAAAGTGGTTTTTCAACACTAACACAAGTGCGAAAAGTGGTTTTTCAACACTAACACAAGAGCGAAATGTGGTTTTTCCACACTAATACAAGTGCAAAAGTGGTTTCCTGCACCAACACAAGTGCGAAAAGTGATTTTTCAACACTAACACAAGTGCGAAAAGTGGTTTTTCAACACTATCACAAGTGCAAAAAGTGTTTTTTCCACCCTAAGACAAGTGCAAAAGTGGTTTCCTGCACCAACACAAGTGGGAAAAGTGGTTTTTCAACACTAACACAAGTGCGAAAAGTGGTTTTTCAACATTATCACAAGTGCAAAAAGTGTTTTTTCCACACTAATACAAGTGAAAAAGTGGTTTCCTGCACCAACACATGTGCGAAAAGTGGTTTTTCAACACTAACACAAGTGCGAAAAGTGGTTTTTCAACACTAACACAAGTGCGAAAAGTGGTTTTTCCACACTAATGCAAGTGCAAAAGTGGTTTCCTGCACCAACACAAGTGCGAAAAGTGGTTTTTCAACACTAACACAAGTGCGAAAAGTGGTTTTTCAACACTATCACAAGTGCAAAAAGTGTTTTTTCCACACTAATACAAGTGCAAAAGTGGTTTCCTGCACCAACACAAGTGCGAAAAGTGGTTTTTCAACACTAACACAAGTGCGAAAAGTGGTTTTTCAACACTAACACAAGTGCGAAAAGTGGTTTTTCCACACTAATACAAGTGCAAAAGTGGTTTCCTGCACCAACACAAGTGCGAAAAGTGATTTTTCAACACTAACACAAGTGCGAAAAGTGGTTTTTCAACACTATCACAAGTGCACAAAGTGTTTTTTCCACCCTAATACAAGTGCAAAAGTGGTTTCCTGCACCAACACAAGTGGGAAAAGTGGTTTTTCAACACTAACACAAGTGCGAAAAGTGGTTTTTCAACAATATCACAAGTGCAAAAAGTGTTTTTTCCACACTAATACAAGTGCAAAAGTGGTTTCCTGCACCAACACAAGTGCGAAAAGTGGTTTTTCAACACTAACACAAGTGCGAAAAGTGGTTTTTCAACACTATCACAAGTGCAAAAAGTGTTTTTTCCACACTAATACAAGTGCAAAAGTGGTTTCCTGCACCAACACAAGTGCGAAAAGTGGTTTTTCAACACTAACACAAGTGCGAAAAGTGGTTTTTCAACACTATCACAAGTGCAAAAAGTGTTTTTTCCACACTAATACAAGTGCAAAAGTGAATTTCCTGGACCAACACAAGTGCGAAAAGTGGGTTTTCAACACTAACACAAGTGCGAAAAGTGGTTTTTCAACACTAACACAAGTGTGAAAAGTGTTTTTTCCACACTAATACAAGTGCAAAAGTGGTTTCCTGCACCAACACAAGTGCGAAAAGTGGTTTTTCAACACTAACACAAGTGCAAAAAGTGGTTTTTCAACACTAACACAAGTGCGAAAAGTGGTTTTTCAACACTAACACAAGTGCGAAAAGTGGTTTTTCAACACTAACACAAGTGCGAAAAGTGGTTTTTCAACACTATCACAAGTGCAAAAAGTGTTTTTTCCACACTAATACAAGTGCAAAAGTGGTTTCCTGCACCAACACAAGTGCGAAAAGTGGTTTTTCAACACTAACACAAGTGCGAAAAGTGGTTTTTCAACACTAACACAAGTGCGAAAAGTGGATTTTCCACACTAATACAAGTGCAAAAGTGGTTTCCTGCACCAACACAAGTGCGAAAAGTGGTTTTTCAACACTAACACAAGTGCGAAAAGTGGTTTTTCAACACTAACACAAGTGTGAAAAGTGTTTTTCCACACTAATACAAGTGCAAAAGTGGTTTCCTGCACCATCACAAGTGCGAAAAGTGGTTTTTCAACACTAACACAAGTGCAAAAAGTGGTTTTTAACACTATCACAAGTGCGAAAAGTGGTTTTTCAACACTATCACAAGTGCAAAAAGTGTTTTTTCCTCACGAATACAAGTGCAGAAGTGGTTTCCTGCACCAACACAAGTGCGAAAAGTGGTTTTTCAACAATAACACTAGTGCGAAAAGTGGTTTTTCAACACTAACACAAGTGCGAAAAGTGGTTTTTCAACACTATCACAAGTGCAAAAAGTGTTTTTTCCACACTAATGCAAGTGCAAAAGTGGTTTCCTGCACCAACACAAGTGTGAAAAGTGGTTTTTCAACACTAACACAAGTGCGAAAAGTGGTTTTTCAAAACTAACACAAGTGCGAAAAGTGGTTTTTCAACACTAACACAAGTGCGGAAAGTGGTTTTTCAACACTAACACAAGTGCAAAAAGTGTTTTTTCCACACTAATACAAGTGCAAAAGTGGTTTCCTGCACAATCACAAGTGCGAAAAGTGGTTTTTCAACACTAACACAAGTGCAAAAAGTGTTTTTTCCACACTAATACAAGTGCAAAAGTGGTTTCCTGCACCAACACAAGTGCGAAAAGTGGTTTTTCAACACTAACACAAGTGTGAAAAGTGGTTTTTCAACACTAACACAAGTGCGAAAAGTGCTTTTTCAACACTATCACAAGTGCAAAAAGTGTTTTTTCCACACTAATACAAGTGCAAAAGTGGTTTCCTGCACCAAGACAAGTGCGAAAAGTGGTTTTTCAACACTAACACAAGTGCGAAAAGTGGTTTTTCAACACTAACACAAGTGCGAAAAGTGGTTTTTCAACACTATCACAAGTGCAAAAAGTGTTTTTTCCACACTAATACAAGTGCAAAAGTGGTTTCCTGCACCAACACAAGTGCGAAAAGTGGTTTTTCAACACTAACACAAGTGCGAAAAGTGGTTTTTCAACACTAACACAAGTGCGAAAAGTGGTTTTTCCACACTAATACAAGTGCAAAAGTGGTTTCCTGCACCAACACAAGTGCAAAAAGTGGTTTTTCAACACTAACACAAGTGCGAAAAGTGGTTTTTCATCACTATCACAAGTGCAAAAAGTGTTTTTTCCACACTAATACAAGTGCAAAAATGGTTTCCTGCACCATCACAAGTGCGAAAAGCGGTTTTTCAACACGAGCACAAGTGCGAAAAGTGGTTTTTCAACACTAACACAAGTGCAAAAAGTGGTTTTTCAACACTAACACAAGTGCAAAAAGTGGTTTTTCAACACTAACACAAGTGCGAAAAGTCGTTTTTCCACACTAATACAAGTGCAAAAGTGGTTTCCTGCACCAACACAAGTGTGAAAAGTGGTTTTTCAACACTAACACAAGTGCAAAAAGTTGTTTTTCAACACTAACACAAGTGCGAAAAGTGGTTTTTCAACACTATCACAAGTGCAAAAAGTGTTTTTTCCACATTAATACATGTGCAAAAGTGGTTTCCTGCACCAACACAAGTGCGAAAAGTGGTTTTTCAACACTAACACAAGTGCGAAAAGTGGTTTTTCAACACTAACACAAGTGCGAAAAGTGGTTTTTCAACACTATCACAAGTGCAAAAAGTGGTTTTTCCACACTAATACAAGTGCAAAAGTGGTTTCCTGCACCAACACAAGTGCGAAAAGTGGTTTTTCAACAATACACTAGTGCGAAAAGTGGTTTTTCAACACTAACACAAGTGCGAAAAGAGGTTTTTCAACACTACCACAAGTGCAAAAAGTGTTTTTTCCACCCTAATACAAGTGCAAAAGTGGTTTCCTGCACCAACACAAGTAGGAAAAGTGGTTTTTCAACACTAACACAAGTGCGAAAAGTGGTTTTTCAACACTATCACAAGTGCAAAAAGTGTTTTTTCCACACTAATACAAGTGCAAAAGTGGTTTCCTGCACCAACACAAGTGCGAAAAGTGGTTTTTCAACAATAACACTAGTGCGAAAAGTGGTTTTTCAACACTAACACAAGTGCGAAAAGTGGTTTTTCAACACTATCACAAGTGCAAAAAGTGTTTTTTCCACCCTAATACAAGTGCAAAAGTGGTTTCCTGCACCAACACAAGTGCAAAAGTGGTTTTTCAACACTAACACAAGTGCGAAAAGTGGTTTTTCAACACTATCACAAGTGCAAAAAGTGTTTTTTCCACACTAATACAAGTGCAAAAGTGGTTTCCTGCACCAACACAAGTGCGAAAAGTGGTTTTTCAACACTAACACAAGTGCGAAAAGTGGTTTTTCAACACTAACACAAGTGCGAAAAGTGGTTTTTCAACACTATCACAAGTGCAAAAAGTGTTTTTTCCACACTAATACAAGTGCAAAAGTGGTTTCCTGCACCAAGACAAGTGCGAAAAGTGGTTTTTCAACACTAACACAAGTGCGAAAAGTGGTTTTTCAACACTATCACAAGTGCAAAAAGTGTTTTTTCCACACTAATACAAGTGCAAAAGTGGTTTCCTGCACCAACACAAGTGCGAAAAGTGGTTTTTCAACACTAACACAAGTGCGAAAAGTGGTTTTTCAACACTAACACAAGTGCAAAAAGTGTTTTTTCCACACTAATACAAGTGCAAAAGTGGTTTCCTGCACCAACACAAGTGCGAAAAGTGGTTTTTCAACACTAACACAAGTGCGAAAAGTGGTTTTTCATCACTATCACAAGAGCAAAAAGTGTTTTTTCCACACTAATACAAGTGCAAAAATGGTTTCCTGCACCATCACAAGTGCGAAAAGTGGTTTTTCAACACTAGCACAAGTGCGAAAAGTGGTTTTTCAACACTAACACAAGTGCAAAAAGTGGTTTTTCAACACTAACACAAGTGCGAAAAGTGGTTTTTCAACACTAACACAAGTGCGAAAAGTGGTTTTTCCACACTAATACAAGTGCAAAAGTGGTTTCCTGCACCAACACAAGTGTGAAAAGTGGTTTTTCAACACTAACACAAGTGCAAAAAGTTGTTTTTCAACACTAACACAAGTGCGAAAAGTGGTTTTTCAACACTATCACAAGTGCAAAAAAAGTGTTTTTTCCACATTAATACATGTGCAAAAGTGGTTTCCTGCACCAACACAAGTGCGAAAAGTGGTTTTTCAACACTAACACAAGTGCGAAAAGTGGTTTTTCAACACTAACACAAGTGCGAAAAGTGGCTTTTCAACACTAACACAAGTGCGAAAAGTGGTTTTTCAACACTATCACAAATGCAAAAAGTGTTTTTTCCACACTAATACAAGTGCAAAAGGGGTTTCCTACACCAACACAAGTGCGAAAAGTGGTTTTTCAACACTAACACAAGTGCGAAAAGTGGTTTTTCAACACTAACACAAGTGCGAAAAGTGGTTTTTCCACACTAATACAGGTGCAAAAGTGGTTTCCTGCACCAACACAAGTGCGAAAAGTGGTTTTTCAACACTAACACAAGTGCGAAAAGTGGTTTTTCAACACTATCACAAGTGCAAAAAGTGTTTTTTCCACACTAATACAAGTGCAAAAGTGGTTTCCTGCACCAACACAAGTGCGAAAAGTGGTTTTTCAACAATAACACTAGTGCGAAAAGTGGTTTTTCAACACTAACACAAGTGCGAAAAGTGGTTTTTCAACACTATCACAAGTGCAAAAAGTGTTTTTTCCACCCTAATACAAGTGCAAAAGTGGTTTCCTGCACCAACACAAGTAGGAAAAGTGGTTTTTCAACACTAACACAAGTGCGAAAAGTGGTTTTTCAACACTATCACAAGTGCAAAAAGTGTTTTTTCCACACTAATACAAGTGCAAAAGTGGTTTCCTGCACCAACACAAGTGCGAAAAGTGGTTTTTCAACAATAACACTAGTGCGAAAAGTGGTTTTTCAACACTAACACAAGTGCGAAAAGTGGTTTTTCAACACTATCACAAGTGCAAAAAGTGTTTTTTCCACCCTAATACAAGTGCAAAAGTGGTTTCCTGCACCAACACAAGTGGGAAAAGTGGTTTTTCAACACTAACACAAGTGCGAAAAGTGGTTTTTCAACACTATCACAAGTGCAAAAAGTGTTTTTTCCACACTAATACAAGTGCAAAAGTGGTTTCCTGCACCAACACAAGTGCGAAAAGTGGTTTTTCAACACTAACACAAGTGCGAAAAGTGGTTTTTCAACACTAACACAAGTGCGAAAAGTGGTTTTTCCACACTAATGCAAGTGCAAAAGTGGTTTCCTGCACCAACACAAGTGCGAAAAGTGGTTTTTCAACACTAACACAAGTGCGAAAAGTGGTTTTTCAACACTATCACAAGTGCAAAAAGTGTTTTTTCCACACTAATACAAGTGCAAAAGTGGTTTCCTGCACCAACACAAGTGCGAAAAGTGGTTTTTCAACACTAACACAAGTGCGAAAAGTGGTTTTTCAACACTAACACAAGTGCAAAAAGTGTTTTTTCCACACTAATACAAGTGCAAAAGTGGTTTCCTGCACCATCACAAGTGCGAAAAGTGGTTTTTCAACACTAACACAAGTGCGAAAAGTGGGTTTTCACCACTATCACAAGAGCAAAAAGTGTTTTTTCCACACTAATACAAGTGCAAAAGTGGTTTCCTGCACCAACACAAGTGCGAAAAGTGGTTTTTCAACACTAACACAAGTGCAAAAAGTGGTTTTTCAACACTAACACAAGTGCGAAAAGTGGTTTTTCAACACTATCACAAGTGCAAAAAGTGTTTTTTCCACACTAATACAAGTGCAAAAGTGGTTTCCTGCACCAACACAAGTGCGAAAAGTGGTTTTTCAACACTAACACAAGTGCAAAAAGTGCTTTTGCCACACTAATACAAGTGCAAAAGTGGTTTCCTGCACCAACACAAGTGCGAAAAGTGGTTTTTCAACACTAACACAAGTGCGAAAAGTGGTTTTTCAACACTATCACAAGTGCAAAAAGTGTTTTTTCCACCCTAATACAAGTGCAAAAGTGGTTTCCTGCACCAACACAAGTGGGAAAAGTGGTTTTTCAACACTAACACAAGTGCGAAAAGTGGTTTTTCAACACTATCACAAGTGCAAAAAGTGTTTTTTCCACACTAATACAAGTGCAAAAGTGGTTTCCTGCACCAACACAAGTGCGAAAAGTGGTTTTTCAACACTAACACAAGTGCGAAAAGTGCTTTTTTAACACTAACACAAGTGCGAAAAGTGGTTTTCCCACACTAATACAAGTGCAAAAGTGGTTTCCTGCACCAACACAAGTGCGAAAAGTGGTTTTTCAACACTAACACAAGTGCGAAAAGTGGTTTTTCAACATTATCACAAGTGCAAAAAGTGTTTTTTCCACACTAATACAAGTGCAAAAGTGGTTTCCTGCACCAACACAAGTGCGAAAAGTGGTTTTTCAACACTAACACAAGTGCGAAAAGTGGTTTTTCAACACTAACACAAGTGCAAAAAGTGTTTTTTCCACACTAATACAAGTGCAAAAGTGGTTTCCTGCACCATCACAAGTGCGAAAAGTGGTTTTTCAACACTAACACAAGTGCAAAAAGTGGGTTTTCAACACTATCACAAGAGCAAAAAGTGTTTTTTCCACACTAATACAAGTGCAAAAGTGGTTTCCTGCACCAACACAAGTGCGAAAAGTGGTTTTTCAACACTAACACAAGTGCGAAAAGTGGTTTTTCAACACTAAAACAAGTGCGAAAAGTGGTTTTTCAACACTATCACAAGTGCAAAAAGTGTTTTTTCCACACTAATACAAGTGCAAAAGTGGTTTCCTGCACCAACACAGGTGCGAAAAGTGGTTTTTCAACAATAACACCAGTGGGAAAAGTGGTTTTTCAACACTAACACAAGTGCGAAAAGTGGTTTTTCAACACTAACACAAGTGCGAAAAGTGGTTTTTCAACACTATCACAAGTGCAAAAATGTGTTTTTTCCACACTAATACAAGTGCAAAAGTGGTTTCCTGCACCAACACAAGTGCGAAAAGTGGTTTTTCAACACTAACACAAGTGCGAAAAGTGGTTTTTCAACACTAACACAAGTGCGAAAAGTGGTTTTTTCCACGCTAATACAAGTGCAAAAGTGGTTTCCTGCACCAACACAAGTGCGAAAAGTGGTTTTTCAACACTAACACAAGTGCGAAAAGTGGTTTTTCAACACTAACACAAGTGCGAAAAGTGTTTTTTCCACACTAATACAAGTGCAAAAGTGGTTTCCTGCACCATCACAAGTGCGAAAAGTGGTTTTTCAACACTAACACAAGTGCGAAAAGTGGTTTTTCAACACTATCACAAGTGCAAAAAGTGTTTTTTCCACACTAATACAAGTGCAAAAGTGGTTTCCTGCACCAACACAAGTGCTAAAAGTGGTTTTTCAACAATAACACTAGTGCGAAAAGTGGTTTTTCAACACTAACACAAGTGCGAAAAGTGGTTTTTCAACACTATCACAGGTGCAAAAAGTGTTTTTTCCACACTAATACAAGTGCAAAAGTGGTTTCCTGCACCAACACAAGTGTGAAAAGTGGTTTTTCAACACTAACACAAGTGCGAAAAGTGGTTTTTCAACACTAACACAAGTGCGAAAAGTGGTTTTTCCACACTAATACAAGTGCAAAAGTGGTTTCCTGCACCAACACAAGTGCGAAAAGTGATTTTTCAACACTAACACAAGTGCGAAAAGTGGTTTTTCAACACTATCACAAGTGCAAAAAGTGTTTTTTCCACCCTAATACAAGTGCAAAAGTGGTTTCCTGCACCAACACAAGTGGGAAAAGTGTTTTTTCAACACTAACACAAGTGCGAAAAGTGGTTTTTCAACAATATCACAAGTGCAAAAAGTGTTTTTTCCACACTAATACAAGTGCAAAAGTGGTTTCCTGCACCAACACAAGTGCAAAAAGTGGTTTTTCAACACTAACACAAGTGCGAAAAGTGGTTTTTCAACACTATCACAAGTGCAAAAAGTGTTTTTTCCACACTAATACAAGTGCAAAAGTGGTTTCCTGCACCAACACAAGTGCAAAAAGTGGTTTTTCAACACTAACACAAGTGCGAAAAGTGGTTTTTCAACACTATCACAAGTGCAAAAAGTGTTTTTTCCAAACTAATACAAGTGCAAAAGTGGATTCCTGCACCAACACAAGTGTGAAAAGTGGTTTTTCAACACTAACACAAGTGCGAAAAGTGGTTTTTCAACACTACCACAAGTGTGAAAAGTGTTTTTTCCACACTAATACAAGTGCAAATGTGGTTTCCTGCACCAACACAAGTGCGAAAAGTGGTTTTTCAACACTAACACAAGTGCAAAAAGTGGTTTTTCAACACTAACACAAGTGCGAAAAGTGGTTTTTCAACACTATCACAAGTGCAAAAAGTGTTTTTTCCACATTAATACAAGTGCAAAAGTGGTTTCCTGCACCAACACAAGTGCGAAAAGTGGTTTTTCAACACTAACACAAGTGCGAAAAGTGGTTTTTCAACACTAACACAAGTGCGAAAAGTGGTTTTTCAACACTAACACAAGTGCGAAAAGTGGTTTTTCAACACTAACACAAGTGCGAAAAGTGGTTTTTCAACACTATCACAAGTGCAAAAAGTGTTTTTTCCACACTAATACAAGTGCAAAAGTGGTTTCCTGCACCAACACAAGTGCGAAAAGTGGTTTTTCAACACTAACACAAGTGCGAAAAGTGCTTTTTTAACACTAACACAAGTGCGAAAAGTGGTTTTCCCACACTAATACAAGTGCAAAAGTGGTTTCCTACACCAACACAAGTGCGAAAAGTGGTTTTTCAACACTAACACAAGTGCGAAAAGTGGTTTTTCAACATTATCACAAGTGCAAAAAGTGTTTTTTCCACACTAATACAAGTGCAAAAGTGGTTTCCTGCACCAACACAAGTGCGAAAAGTGGTTTTTCAACACTAACACAAGTGCAAAAAGTGTTTTTTCCACACTAATACAAGTGCAAAAGTGGTTTCCTGCACCATCACAAGTGCGAAAAGTGGTTTTTCAACACTAACACAAGTGCAAAAAGTGGGTTTTCAACACTATCACAAGAGCAAAAAGTGTTTTTTCCACACTAATACAAGTGCAAAAGTGGTTTCCTGCACCAACACAAGTGCGAAAAGTGGATTTTCAACACTAACACAAGTGCGAAAAGTGGTTTTTCAACACTAAAACAAGTGCGAAAAGTGGTTTTTCAACACTATCACAAGTGCAAAAAGTGTTTTTTCCACACTAATACAAGTGCAAAAGTGGTTTCCTGCACCAACACAGGTGCGAAAAGTGGTTTTTCAACAATAACACCAGTGGGAAAAGTGGTTTTTCAACACTAACACAAGTGCGAAAAGTGGTTTTTCAACACTAACACAAGTGCGAAAAGTGGTTTTTCAACACTATCACAAGTGCAAAAATGTGTTTTTTCCACACTAATACAAGTGCAAAAGTGGTTTCCTGCACCAACACAAGTGCGAAAAGTGGTTTTTCAACACTAACACAAGTGCGAAAAGTGGTTTTTCAACACTAACACAAGTGCGAAAAGTGGTTTTTTCCACGCTAATACAAGTGCAAAAGTGGTTTCCTGCACCAACACAAGTGCGAAAAGTGGTTTTTCAACACTAACACAAGTGCGAAAAGTGGTTTTTCAACACTAACACAAGTGCGAAAAGTGTTTTTTCCACACTAATACAAGTGCAAAAGTGGTTTCCTGCACCATCACAAGTGCGAAAAGTGGTTTTTCAACACTAACACAAGTGCGAAAAGTGGTTTTTCAACACTATCACAAGTACAAAAAGTGTTTTTTCCACACTAATACAAGTGCAAAAGTGGTTTCCTGCACCAACACAAGTGCTAAAAGTGGTTTTTCAACAATAACACTAGTGCGAAAAGTGGTTTTTCAACACTAACACAAGTGCGAAAAGTGGTTTTTCAACACTATCACAGGTGCAAAAAGTGTTTTTTCCACACTAATACAAGTGCAAAAGTGGTTTCCTGCACCAACACAAGTGTGAAAAGTGGTTTTTCAACACTAACACAAGTGCGAAAAGTGGTTTTTCAACACTAACACAAGTGCGAAAAGTGGTTTTTCCACACTAATACAAGTGCAAAAGTGGTTTCCTGCACCAACACAAGTGCGAAAAGTGATTTTTCAACACTAACACAAGTGCGAAAAGTGGTTTTTCAACACTATCACAAGTGCAAAAAGTGTTTTTTCCACCCTAATACAAGTGCAAAAGTGGTTTCCTGCACCAACACAAGTGGGAAAAGTGTTTTTTCAACACTAACACAAGTGCGAAAAGTGGTTTTTCAACAATATCACAAGTGCAAAAAGTGTTTTTTCCACACTAATACAAGTGCAAAAGTGGTTTCCTGCACCAACACAAGTGCAAAAAGTGGTTTTTCAACACTAACACAAGTGCGAAAAGTGGTTTTCAACACTATCACAAGTGCAAAAAGTGTTTTTTCCACACTAATACAAGTGCAAAAGTGGTTTCCTGCACCAACACAAGTGCGAAAAGTGGTTTTTCAACACTAACACAAGTGCGAAAAGTGGTTTTTCAACACTATCACAAGTGCAAAAAGTGTTTTTCCAAACTAATACAAGTGCAAAAGTGGATTCCTGCACCAACACAAGTGTGAAAAGTGGTTTTTCAACACTAACACAAGTGCGAAAAGTGGTTTTTCAACACTACCACAAGTGTGAAAAGTGTTTTTTCCACACTAATACAAGTGCAAATGTGGTTTCCTGCACCAACACAAGTGCGAAAAGTGGTTTTTCAACACTAACACAAGTGCAAAAAGTGGTTTTTCAACACTAACACAAGTGCGAAAAGTGGTTTTTCAACACTATCACAAGTGCAAAAAGTGTTTTTTCCACATTAATACAAGTGCAAAAGTGGTTTCCTGCACCAACACAAGTGCGAAAAGTGGTTTTTCAACACTAACACAAGTGCGAAAAGTGGTTTTTCAACACTAACACAAGTGCGAAAAGTGGTTTTTCAACACTAACACAAGTGCGAAAAGTGGTTTTTCAACACTAACACAAGTGCGAAAAGTGGTTTTTCAACACTATCACAAGTGCAAAAAGTGTTTTTTCCACACTAATACAAGTGCAAAAGTGGTTTCCTGCACCAACACAAGTGCGAAAAGTGGTTTTTCCACACTAATACAAGTGCAAAAGTGGTTTCCTGCACCAACACAAGTGCGAAAAGTGGTTTTTCAACACTAACACAAGTGCGAAAAGTGGTTTTTCAACACTAACACAAGTGTGAAAAGTGTTTTTTCCACACTAATACAAGTGCAAAAGTGGTTTCCTGCACCATCACAAGTGCGAAAAGTGGTTTTTCAACACTAACACAAGTGCGAAAAGTGGTTTTTCAACACTATCACAAGTGCAAAAAGTATTTTTTCCACACTAATACAAGTGCAAAAGTGGTTTGCTGCACCAACACAAGTGCGAAAAGTGGTTTTTCAACACTAACACAAGTGCGAAAAGTGTTTTTTCCACACTAATACAAGTGCAAAAGTGGTTTCCTGCACCATCACAAGTGCGAAAAGTGGTTTTTCAACACTATCACAAGTGCAAAAAGTGTTTTTTCCACACTAATACAAGTGCAAAAGTGGTTTCCTGCACCAACACAAGTGCGAAAAGTGGTTTTTCAACACTAACACAAGTGCGAAAAGTGGTTTTTCAACACTATCACAAGTGCAAAAAGTGTTTTTTCCACACTAATACAAGTGCAAAAGTGGTTTTCTGCACCAACACAAGTGCGAAAAGTGGTTTTACAACAATAACACTAGTGCGAAAAGTGGTTTTTCAACACTAACACAAGTGCGAAAAGTGGTTTTTCAACACTATCACAAGTGCAAAAAGTGTTTTTTCCACACTAATACAAGTGCAAAAGTGGTTTCCTGCACCAACACAAGTGTGAAAAGTGGTTTTTCAACACTAACACAAGTGCGAAAAGTGATTTTTCAAAACTAACACAAGTGCGAAAAGTGGTTTTTCAACACTAACACAAGTGCAAAAAGTGTTTTTCCACACTAATACAAGTGCAAAAGTGGCTTCCTGCACCAACACAAGTGCGAAAAGTGGTTTTTCAACAATAACACAAGTGCAAAAAGTGGTTTTTCAACACTAACACAAGTGCGAAAAGTGGTTTTTCAACACTATCACAAGTGCAAAAAGTGTTTTTTCCACATTAATACAAGTGCAAAAGTGGTTTCCTGCACCAACACAAGTGCGAAAAGTGGTTTTTCAACACTAACACAAGTGCGAAAAGTGGTTTTTCAACACTAACACAAGTGCGAAAAGTGGTTTTTCAACACTAACACAAGTGCGAAAAGTGGTTTTTCAACACTAACACAAGTGCGAAAAGTGGTTTTTCAACACTATCACAAGTGCAAAAAGTGTTTTTTCCACACTAATACAAGTGCAAAAGTGGTTTCCTGCACCAACACAAGTGCGAAAAGTGGTTTTTCAACACTAACACAAGTGCGAAAAGTGCTTTTTTAACACTAACACAAGTGCGAAAAGTGGTTTTCCCACACTAATACAAGTGCAAAAGTGGTTTCCTGCACCAACACAAGTGCGAAAAGTGGTTTTTCAACACTAACACAAGTGCGAAAAGTGGTTTTTCAACATTATCACAAGTGCAAAAAGTGTTTTTTCCACACTAATACAAGTGCAAAAGTGGTTTCCTGCACCAACACAAGTGCGAAAAGTGGTTTTTCAACACTAACACAAGTGCGAAAAGTGGTTTTTCAACACTAACACAAGTGCAAAAAGTGTTTTTTCCACACTAATACAAGTGCAAAAGTGGTTTCCTGCACCATCACAAGTGCGAAAAGTGGTTTTTCAACACTAACACAAGTGCAAAAAGTGGGTTTTCAACACTATCACAAGAGCAAAAAGTGTTTTTTCCACACTAATACAAGTGCAAAAGTGGTTTCCTGCACCAACACAAGTGCGAAAAGTGGTTTTTCAACACTAACACAAGTGCGAAAAGTGGTTTTTCAACACTAAAACAAGTGCGAAAAGTGGTTTTTCAACACTATCACAAGTGCAAAAAGTGTTTTTTCCACACTAATACAAGTGCAAAAGTGGTTTCCTGCACCAACACAGGTGCGAAAAGTGGTTTTTCAACAATAACACCAGTGGGAAAAGTGGTTTTTCAACACACACTAATACAAGTGCAAAAGTGGTTTCCTGCACCAACACAAGTGTGAAAAGTGGTTTTTCAACACTAACACAAGTGCGAAAAGTGGTTTTTCAACACTAACACAAGTGCGAAAAGTGGTTTTTCCACACTAATACAAGTGCAAAAGTGGTTTCCTGCACCAACACAAGTGCGAAAAGTGATTTTTCAACACTAACACAAGTGCGAAAAGTGGTTTTTCAACACTATCACAAGTGCAAAAAGTGTTTTTTCCACCCTAATACAAGTGCAAAAGTGGTTTCCTGCACCAACACAAGTGGGAAAAGTGTTTTTTCAACACTAACACAAGTGCGAAAAGTGGTTTTTCAACAATATCACAAGTGCAAAAAGTGTTTTTTCCACACTAATACAAGTGCAAAAGTGGTTTCCTGCACCAACACAAGTGCAAAAAGTGGTTTTTCAACACTAACACAAGTGCGAAAAGTGGTTTTTCAACACTATCACAAGTGCAAAAAGTGTTTTTTCCACACTAATACAAGTGCAAAAGTGGTTTCCTGCACCAACACAAGTGCGAAAAGTGGTTTTTCAACACTAACACAAGTGCGAAAAGTGGTTTTTCAACACTATCACAAGTGCAAAAAGTGTTTTTTCCAAACTAATACAAGTGCAAAAGTGGATTCCTGCACCAACACAAGTGTGAAAAGTGGTTTTTCAACACTAACACAAGTGCGAAAAGTGGTTTTTCAACACTACCACAAGTGTGAAAAGTGTTTTTTCCACACTAATACAAGTGCAAATGTGGTTTCCTGCACCAACACAAGTGCGAAAAGTGGTTTTTCAACACTAACACAAGTGCAAAAAGTGGTTTTTCAACACTAACATAAGTGCGAAAAGTGGTTTTTCAACACTATCACAAGTGCAAAAAGTGTTTTTTCCACATTAATACAAGTGCAAAAGTGGTTTCCTGCACCAACACAAGTGCGAAAAGTGGTTTTTCAACACTAACACAAGTGCGAAAAGTGGTTTTTCAACACTAACACAAGTGCGAAAAGTGGTTTTTCAACACTAACACAAGTGCGAAAAGTGGTTTTTCAACACTAACACAAGTGCGAAAAGTGGTTTTTCAACACTATCACAAGTGCAAAAAGTGTTTTTTCCACACTAATACAAGTGCAAAAGTGGTTTCCTGCACCAACACAAGTGCGAAAAGTGGTTTTTCCACACTAATACAAGTGCAAAAGTGGTTTCCTGCACCAACACAAGTGCGAAAAGTGGTTTTTCAACACTAACACAAGTGCGAAAAGTGGTTTTTCAACACTAACACAAGTGTGAAAAGTGTTTTTTCCACACTAATACAAGTGCAAAAGTGGTTTCCTGCACCATCACAAGTGCGAAAAGTGGTTTTTCAACACTAACACAAGTGCGAAAAGTGGTTTTTCAACACTATCACAAGTGCAAAAAGTATTTTTTCCACACTAATACAAGTGCAAAAGTGGTTTGCTGCACCAACACAAGTGCGAAAAGTGGTTTTTCAACACTAACACAAGTGCGAAAAGTGTTTTTTCCACACTAATACAAGTGCAAAAGTGGTTTCCTGCACCATCACAAGTGCGAAAAGTGGTTTTTCAACACTATCACAAGTGCAAAAAGTGTTTTTTCCACACTAATACAAGTGCAAAAGTGGTTTCCTGCACCAACACAAGTGCGAAAAGTGGTTTTTCAACACTAACACAAGTGCGAAAAGTGGTTTTTCAACACTATCACAAGTGCAAAAAGTGTTTTTTCCACACTAATACAAGTGCAAAAGTGGTTTTCTGCACCAACACAAGTGCGAAAAGTGGTTTTACAACAATAACACTAGTGCGAAAAGTGGTTTTTCAACACTAACACAAGTGCGAAAAGTGGTTTTTCAACACTATCACAAGTGCAAAAAGTGTTTTTTCCACACTAATACAAGTGCAAAAGTGGTTTCCTGCACCAACACAAGTGTGAAAAGTGGTTTTTCAACACTAACACAAGTGCGAAAAGTGATTTTTCAAAACTAACACAAGTGCGAAAAGTGGTTTTTCAACACTAACACAAGTGCAAAAAGTGTTTTTCCACACTAATACAAGTGCAAAAGTGGCTTCCTGCACCAACACAAGTGCGAAAAGTGGTTTTTCAACAATAACACTAGTGCAAAAAGTGGTTTTTCAACACTAACACAAGTGCGAAAAGTGGTTTTTCAACACTAATACAAGTGCAAAAAGTGTTTTTTCCACACTAATACAAGTGCAAAAGTGGTTTCCTGCACCAACACAAGTGTGAAAAGTGGTTTTTCAACACTAACACAAGTGCGAAAAGTGGTTTTTCAACACTAACACAAGTGCGAAATGTGGTTTTTCCACACTAATACAAGTGCAAAAGTGGTTTCCTGCACCAACACAAGTGCGAAAAGTGATTTTTCAACACTAACCCAAGTGCGAAAAGTGGTTTTTCAACACTATCACAAGTGCAAAAAGTGTTTTTTCCACCCTAATACAAGTGCAAAAGTGGTTTCCTGCGCCAACACAAGTGGGAAAAGTGGTTTTTCAACACTAACACAAGTGCGAAAAGTGGTTTTTCAACACTATCACAAGTGCAAAAAGTGTTTTTTCCACATTAATACAAGTGCAAAAGTGGTTTCCTGCACCAACACATGTGCGAAAAGTGGTTTTTCAACACTAACACAAGTGCAAAAAGTGGTTTTTCAACACTAACACAAGTGCGAAAAGTGGTTTTTCCCACACTAATACAAGTGCAAAAGTGGTTTCCTGCACCAACACAAGTGCGAAAAGTGGTTTTTCAACACTAACACAAGTGCGAAAAGTGGTTTTTCAACACTATCACAAGTGCAAAAAGTGTTTTTTCCACACTAATACAAGTGCAAAAGTGGTTTCCTGCACCAACACAAGTGCGAAAAGTGGTTTTTCAACACTAACACAAGTGCGAAAAGTGGTTTTTCAACACTAACACAAGTGCAAAAAGTGGTTTTTCCACACTAATACAAGTGCAAATGTGGTTTCCTGCACCAACACAAGTGCGAAAAGTGGTTTTTCAACACTAACACAAGTGCAAAAAGTGGTTTTTCAACACTAACACAAGTGCGAAAAGTGGTTTTTCAACACTATCACAAGTGCAAAAAGTGTTTTTTCCACATTAATACAAGTGCAAAAGTGGTTTCCTGAACCAACACAAGTGCGAAAAGTGGTTTTTCAACACTAACACAAGTGCGAAAAGTGGTTTTTCAACACTAACACAAGTGCGAAAAGTGGTTTTTCAACACTAACACAAGTGCGAAAAGTGGTTTTTCAACACTAACACAAGTGCGAAAAGTGGTTTTTCAACACTATCACAAGTGCAAAAAGTGTTTTTTCCACACTAATACAAGTGCAAAAGTGGTTTCCTGCACCAACACAAGTGCGAAAAGTGGTTTTTCCACACTAATACAAGTGCAAAAGTGGTTTCCTGCACCAACACAAGTGCGAAAAGTGGTTTTTCAACACTAACACAAGTGCGAAAAGTGGTTTTTCAACACTAACACAAGTGTGAAAAGTGTTTTTTCCACACTAATACAAGTGCAAAAGTGGTTTCCTGCACCATCACAAGTGCGAAAAGTGGTTTTTCAACACTAACACAAGTGCGAAAAGTGGTTTTTCAACACTATCACAAGTGCAAAAAGTATTTTTTCCACACTAATACAAGTGCAAAAGTGGTTTGCTGCACCAACACAAGTGCGAAAAGTGGTTTTTCAACACTAACACAAGTGCGAAAAGTGTTTTTTCCACACTAATACAAGTGCAAAAGTGGTTTCCTGCACCATCACAAGTGCGAAAAGTGGTTTTTCAACACTATCACAAGTGCAAAAAGTGTTTTTTCCACACTAATACAAGTGCAAAAGTGGTTTCCTGCACCAACACAAGTGCGAAAAGTGGTTTTTCAACACTAACACAAGTGCGAAAAGTGGTTTTTCAACACTATCACAAGTGCAAAAAGTGTTTTTTCCACACTAATACAAGTGCAAAAGTGGTTTTCTGCACCAACACAAGTGCGAAAAGTGGTTTTACAACAATAACACTAGTGCGAAAAGTGGTTTTTCAACACTAACACAAGTGCGAAAAGTGGTTTTTCAACACTATCACAAGTGCAAAAAGTGTTTTTTCCACACTAATACAAGTGCAAAAGTGGTTTCCTGCACCAACACAAGTGTGAAAAGTGGTTTTTCAACACTAACACAAGTGCGAAAAGTGATTTTTCAAAACTAACACAAGTGCGAAAAGTGGTTTTTCAACACTAACACAAGTGCAAAAAGTGTTTTTCCACACTAATACAAGTGCAAAAGTGGCTTCCTGCACCAACACAAGTGCGAAAAGTGGTTTTTCAACAATAACACTAGTGCAAAAAGTGGTTTTTCAACACTAACACAAGTGCGAAAAGTGGTTTTTCAACACTAATACAAGTGCAAAAAGTGTTTTTTCCACACTAATACAAGTGCAAAAGTGGTTTCCTGCACCAACACAAGTGTGAAAAGTGGTTTTTCAACACTAACACAAGTGCGAAAAGTGGTTTTTCAACACTAACACAAGTGCGAAATGTGGTTTTTCCACACTAATACAAGTGCAAAAGTGGTTTCCTGCACCAACACAAGTGCGAAAAGTGATTTTTCAACACTAACCCAAGTGCGAAAAGTGGTTTTTCAACACTATCACAAGTGCAAAAAGTGTTTTTTCCACATTAATACAAGTGCAAAAGTGGTTTCCTGCACCAACACAAGTGCGAAAAGTGGTTTTTCAACACTAACACAAGTGCGAAAAGTGGTTTTTCAACACTAACACAAGTGCGAAAAGTGGTTTTTCAACACTAACACAAGTGCGAAAAGTGGTTTTTCAACACTAACACAAGTGCGAAAAGTGGTTTTTCAACACTATCACAAGTGCAAAAAGTGTTTTTTCCACACTAATACAAGTGCAAAAGTGGTTTCCTGCACCAACACAAGTGCGAAAAGTGGTTTTTCCACACTAATACAAGTGCAAAAGTGGTTTCCTGCACCAACACAAGTGCGAAAAGTGGTTTTTCAACACTAACACAAGTGCGAAAAGTGGTTTTTCAACACTAACACAAGTGTGAAAAGTGTTTTTTCCACACTAATACAAGTGCAAAAGTGGTTTCCTGCACCATCACAAGTGCGAAAAGTGGTTTTTCAACACTAACACAAGTGCGAAAAGTGGTTTTTCAACACTATCACAAGTGCAAAAAGTATTTTTTCCACACTAATACAAGTGAAAAAGTGGTTTGCTGCAGCAACACAAGTGCGAAAAGTGGTTTTTCAACACTAACACAAGTGCGAAAAGTGTTTTTTCCACACTAATACAAGTGCAAAAGTGGTTTCCTGCACCATCACAAGTGCGAAAAGTGGTTTTTCAACACTATCACAAGTGCAAAAAGTGTTTTTTCCACACTAATACAAGTGCAAAAGTGGTTTCCTGCACCAACACAAGTGCGAAAAGTGGTTTTTCAACACTAACACAAGTGCGAAAAGTGGTTTTTCAACACTAACACAAGTGCGAAAAGTGGTTTTTCAACACTATCACAAGTGCAAAAAGTGTTTTTTCCACACTAATACAAGTGCAAAAGTGGTTTTCTGCACCAACACAAGTGCGAAAAGTGGTTTTACAACAATAACACTAGTGCGAAAAGTGGTTTTTCAACACTAACACAAGTGCGAAAAGTGGTTTTTCAACACTATCACAAGTGCAAAAAGTGTTTTTTCCACACTAATACAAGTGCAAAAGTGGTTTCCTGCACCAACACAAGTGTGAAAAGTGGTTTTTCAACACTAACACAAGTGCGAAAAGTGATTTTTCAAAACTAACACAAGTGCGAAAAGTGGTTTTTCAACACTAACACAAGTGCAAAAAGTGTTTTTCCACACTAATACAAGTGCAAAAGTGGCTTCCTGCACCAACACAAGTGCGAAAAGTGGTTTTTCAACAATAACACTAGTGCAAAAAGTGGTTTTTCAACACTAACACAAGTGCGAAAAGTGGTTTTTCAACACTAATACAAGTGCAAAAAGTGTTTTTTCCACACTAATACAAGTGCAAAAGTGGTTTCCTGCACCAACACAAGTGTGAAAAGTGGTTTTTCAACACTAACACAAGTGCGAAAAGTGGTTTTTCCACACTAATACAAGTGCAAAAGTGGTTTCCTGCACCAACACAAGTGTGAAAAGTGGTTTTTCAACACTAACACAAGTGCAAAAAGTGTTTTTTCCACACTAATACAAGTGCAAAAGTGGTTTCCTGCACCAACACAAGTGCGAAAAGTGGTTTTTCAACACTAACACAAGTGCGAAAAGTGGTTTTTCAACACTAACACAAGTGCAAAAAGTGGTTTTTCCACACTAATACAAGTGCAAATGTGGTTTCCTGCACCAACACAAGTGCGAAAAGTGGTTTTTCAACACTAACACAAGTGCAAAAAGTGGTTTTTCAACACTAACACAAGTGCGAAAAGTGGTTTTTCAACACTATCACAAGTGCAAAAAGTGTTTTTTCCACATTAATACAAGTGCAAAAGTGGTTTCCTGCACCAACACAAGTGCGAAAAGTGGTTTTTCAACACTAACACAAGTGCGAAAAGTGGTTTTTCAACACTAACACAAGTGCGAAAAGTGGTTTTTCAACACTAACACAAGTGCGAAAAGTGGTTTTTCAACACTAACACAAGTGCGAAAAGTGGTTTTTCAACACTATCACAAGTGCAAAAAGTGTTTTTTCCACACTAATACAAGTGCAAAAGTGGTTTCCTGCACCAACACAAGTGCGAAAAGTGGTTTTTCCACACTAATACAAGTGCAAAAGTGGTTTCCTGCACCAACACAAGTGCGAAAAGTGGTTTTTCAACACTAACACAAGTGCGAAAAGTGGTTTTTCAACACTAACACAAGTGTGAAAAGTGTTTTTTCCACACTAATACAAGTGCAAAAGTGGTTTCCTGCACCATCACAAGTGCGAAAAGTGGTTTTTCAACACTAACACAAGTGCGAAAAGTGGTTTTTCAACACTATCACAAGTGCAAAAAGTATTTTTTCCACACTAATACAAGTGCAAAAGTGGTTTGCTGCACCAACACAAGTGCGAAAAGTGGTTTTTCAACACTAACACAAGTGCGAAAAGTGTTTTTTCCACACTAATACAAGTGCAAAAGTGGTTTCCTGCACCATCACAAGTGCGAAAAGTGGTTTTTCAACACTATCACAAGTGCAAAAAGTGTTTTTTCCACACTAATACAAGTGCAAAAGTGGTTTCCTGCACCAACACAAGTGCGAAAAGTGGTTTTTCAACACTAACACAAGTGCGAAAAGTGGTTTTTCAACACTATCACAAGTGCAAAAAGTGTTTTTTCCACACTAATACAAGTGCAAAAGTGGTTTTCTGCACCAACACAAGTGCGAAAAGTGGTTTTACAACAATAACACTAGTGCGAAAAGTGGTTTTTCAACACTAACACAAGTGCGAAAAGTGGTTTTTCAACACTATCACAAGTGCAAAAAGTGTTTTTTCCACACTAATACAAGTGCAAAAGTGGTTTCCTGCACCAACACAAGTGTGAAAAGTGGTTTTTCAACACTAACACAAGTGCGAAAAGTGATTTTTCAAAACTAACACAAGTGCGAAAAGTGGTTTTTCAACACTAACACAAGTGCAAAAAGTGTTTTTCCACACTAATACAAGTGCAAAAGTGGCTTCCTGCACCAACACAAGTGCGAAAAGTGGTTTTTCAACAATAACACTAGTGCAAAAAGTGGTTTTTCAACACTAACACAAGTGCGAAAAGTGGTTTTTCAACACTAATACAAGTGCAAAAAGTGTTTTTTCCACACTAATACAAGTGCAAAAGTGGTTTCCTGCACCAACACAAGTGTGAAAAGTGGTTTTTCAACACTAACACAAGTGCGAAAAGTGGTTTTTCAACACTAACACAAGTGCGAAATGTGGTTTTTCCACACTAATACAAGTGCAAAAGTGGTTTCCTGCACCAACACAAGTGCGAAAAGTGATTTTTCAACACTAACCCAAGTGCGAAAAGTGGTTTTTCAACACTATCACAAGTGCAAAAAGTGTTTTTTCCACATTAATACAAGTGCAAAAGTGGTTTCCTGCACCAACACAAGTGCGAAAAGTGGTTTTTCAACACTAACACAAGTGCGAAAAGTGGTTTTTCAACACTAACACAAGTGCGAAAAGTGGTTTTTCAACACTAACACAAGTGCGAAAAGTGGTTTTTCAACACTAACACAAGTGCGAAAAGTGGTTTTTCAACACTATCACAAGTGCAAAAAGTGTTTTTTCCACACTAATACAAGTGCAAAAGTGGTTTCCTGCACCAACACAAGTGCAAAAGTGGTTTTTCAACACTAACACAAGTGCGAAAAGTGGTTTTTCAACACTATCACAAGTGCAAAAAGTGTTTTTTCCACACTAATACAAGTGCAAAAGTGGTTTCCTGCACCAACACAAGTGCGAAAAGTGGTTTTTCAACACTAACACAAGTGCGAAAAGTGGTTTTTCAACACTAACACAAGTGCAAAAAGTGGTTTTTCCACACTAATACAAGTGCAAATGTGGTTTCCTGCACCAACACAAGTGCGAAAAGTGGTTTTTCAACACTAACACAAGTGCAAAAAGTGGTTTTTCAACACTAACACAAGTGCGAAAAGTGGTTTTTCAACACTATCACAAGTGCAAAAAGTGTTTTTTCCACATTAATACAAGTGCAAAAGTGGTTTCCTGCACCAACACAAGTGCGAAAAGTGGTTTTTCAACACTAACACAAGTGCGAAAAGTGGTTTTTCAACACTAACACAAGTGCGAAAAGTGGTTTTTCAACACTAACACAAGTGCGAAAAGTGGTTTTTCAACACTAACACAAGTGCGAAAAGTGGTTTTTCAACACTATCACAAGTGCAAAAAGTGTTTTTTCCACACTAATACAAGTGCAAAAGTGGTTTCCTGCACCAACACAAGTGCGAAAAGTGGTTTTTCCACACTAATACAAGTGCAAAAGTGGTTTCCTGCACCAACACAAGTGCGAAAAGTGGTTTTTCAACACTAACACAAGTGCGAAAAGTGGTTTTTCAACACTAACACAAGTGTGAAAAGTGTTTTTTCCACACTAATACAAGTGCAAAAGTGGTTTCCTGCACCATCACAAGTGCGAAAAGTGGTTTTTCAACACTAACACAAGTGCGAAAAGTGGTTTTTCAACACTATCACAAGTGCAAAAAGTATTTTTTCCACACTAATACAAGTGCAAAAGTGGTTTGCTGCACCAACACAAGTGCGAAAAGTGGTTTTTCAACACTAACACAAGTGCGAAAAGTGTTTTTTCCACACTAATACAAGTGCAAAAGTGGTTTCCTGCACCATCACAAGTGCGAAAAGTGGTTTTTCAACACTATCACAAGTGCAAAAAGTGTTTTTTCCACACTAATACAAGTGCAAAAGTGGTTTCCTGCACCAACACAAGTGCGAAAAGTGGTTTTTCAACACTAACACAAGTGCGAAAAGTGGTTTTTCAACACTATCACAAGTGCAAAAAGTGTTTTTTCCACACTAATACAAGTGCAAAAGTGGTTTTCTGCACCAACACAAGTGCGAAAAGTGGTTTTACAACAATAACACTAGTGCGAAAAGTGGTTTTTCAACACTAACACAAGTGCGAAAAGTGGTTTTTCAACACTATCACAAGTGCAAAAAGTGTTTTTTCCACACTAATACAAGTGCAAAAGTGGTTTCCTGCACCAACACAAGTGTGAAAAGTGGTTTTTCAACACTAACACAAGTGCGAAAAGTGATTTTTCAAAACTAACACAAGTGCGAAAAGTGGTTTTTCAACACTAACACAAGTGCAAAAAGTGTTTTTCCACACTAATACAAGTGCAAAAGTGGCTTCCTGCACCAACACAAGTGCGAAAAGTGGTTTTTCAACAATAACACTAGTGCAAAAAGTGGTTTTTCAACACTAACACAAGTGCGAAAAGTGGTTTTTCAACACTAATACAAGTGCAAAAAAGTGTTTTTTCCACACTAATACAAGTGCAAAAGTGGTTTCCTGCACCAACACAAGTGTGAAAAGTGGTTTTTCAACACTAACACAAGTGCGAAAAGTGGTTTTTCAACACTAACACAAGTGCGAAATGTGGTTTTTCCACACTAATACAAGTGCAAAAGTGGTTTCCTGCACCAACACAAGTGCGAAAAGTGATTTTTCAACACTAACCCAAGTGCGAAAAGTGGTTTTTCAACACTATCACAAGTGCAAAAAGTGTTTTTTCCACCCTAATACAAGTGCAAAAGTGGTTTCCTGCACCATCACAAGTGGGAAAAGTGGTTTTTCAACACTAACACAAGTGCGAAAAGTGGTTTTTCAACACTATCACAAGTGCAAAAAGTGTTTTTTCCACATTAATACAAGTGCAAAAGTGGTTTCCTGCACCAACACATGTGCGAAAAGTGGTTTTTCAACACTAACACAAGTGCAAAAAGTGGTTTTTCAACACTAACACAAGTGCGAAAAGTGGTTTTTCCACACTAATACAGGTGCAAAAAGTGTTTTTTCCACACTAATACAAGTGCAAAAGTGGTTTCCTGCACCAACACAAGTGGGAAAAGTGGTTTTTCAACACTAACACAAGTGCGAAAAGTGGTTTTTCAACACTATCACAAGTGCAAAAAGTGGTTTTTCCACACTAATACAAGTGCAAAAGTGGTTTCCTGCACCAACACAAGTGCGAAAAGTGGTTTTTCAACACTAACACAAGTGCGAAAAGTGCTTTTTTAACACTAACACAAGTGCGAAAAGTGGTTTTCCCACACTAATACAAGTGCAAAAGTGGTTTCCTGCACCAACACAAGTGCGAAAAGTGGTTTTTCAACACTAACACAAGTGCGAAAAGTGGTTTTTCAACAATATCACAAGTGCAAAAAGTGTTTTTTCCACACTAATACAAGTGCAAAAGTGGTTTCCTGCACCAACACAAGTGCGAAAAGTGGTTTTTCAACACTAACACAAGTGCGAAAAGTGGTTTTTCAACACTAATACAAGTGCAAAAAGTGTTTTTTCCACACTAATACAAGTGCAAAAGTGGTTTCCTGCACCAACACAAGTGCGAAAAGTGGTTTTTCAACACCAACACAAGTGCGAAAAGTGGTTTTTCAAAAATAACACTAGTGCGAAAAGTGGTTTTTCCACACTAATACAAGTGCAAAAGTGGTTTCCTGCACCAACACAAGTGCGAAAAGTGGTTTTTCAACACTAACACAAGTGCGAAAAGTGGTTTTTCCACACTAATACAAGTGCGAAAAGTGGTTTTTCAACACTATCACAAGTGCAAAAAGTGTTTTTTCCACATTAATACAAGTGCAAAAGTGGTTTCCTGCACCAACACAAGTGCGAAAAGTGGTTTTTCAACACTAACACAAGTGCGAAAAGTGGTTTTTCAACACTAACACAAGTGCGAAAAGTGGTTTTTCAACACTAACACAAGTGCGAAAAGTGGTTTTTCAACACTAACACAAGTGCGAAAAGTGGTTTTTCAACACTAACACAAGTGCGAAAAGTGGTTTTTCAACACTATCACAAGTGCAAAAAGTGTTTTTCCACACTAATACAAGTGCAAAAGTGGTTTCCTGCACCAACACAAGTCCGAAAAGTGTTTTTTAACACTAACACAAGTGCGAAAAGTGGTTTTTCAACACTAACACAAGTGCGAAAAGTGATTTTTCAACACTATCACAAGTGCAAAAAGTGTTTTTTCCACACTAATACAAGTGCAAAAGTGGTTTCCTGCACCAACACAAGTGCGAAAAGTGGTTTTTCAACACTAACACAAGTGCAAAAAGTGGTTTTCCACACTAATACAAGTGCAAAAGTGGTTTCCTGCACCAACACAGGTGCGAAAAGTGGTTTTTCAACACTAACACAAGTGCAAAAAGTGGTTTTTCAACACTAACACAAGTGTGAAAAGTGTTTTTTCCACACTAATACAAGTGCAAAAGTGGTTTCCTGCACCATCACAAGTGCGAAAAGTGGTTTTTCAACACTAACACAAGTGCGAAAAGTGGTTTTTCAACACTATCACAAGTGCAAAAAGTATTTTTTCCACACTAATACAAGTGCAAAAGTGGTTTCCTGCACCAACACAAGAGCGAAAAGTGGTTTTTCAACACTAACACAAGTGCGAAAAGTGGTTTTTCAACACTAACACAAGTGCAAAAAGTGTTTTTTCCACACTAATACAAGTGCAAAAGTGGTTTCCTGCACCAACACAAGTGCGAAAAGTGGTTTTTCAACAATAACACTAGTGCGAAAAGTGGTTTTTCAACACTAACACAAGTCCGAAAAGTGGTTTTTCAACACTATCACAGGTGCAAAAAGTGTTTTTTCCACACTAATACAAGTGCAAAAGTGGTTTCCTGCACCAACACAAGTGTGAAAAGTGGTTTTTCAACACTAACACAAGTGCGAAAAGTGGTTTTTCAACACTAACACAAGTGCGAAAAGAGGTTTTTCCACACTAATACAAGTGCAAAAGTGGTTTCCTGCACCAACACAAGTGCGAAAAGTGATTTTTCAACACTAACACAAGTGCGAAAAGTGGTTTTTCAACACTATCACAAGTGCAAAAAGTGGTTTTTCCACACTAATACAAGTGCAAAAGTGGTTTCCTGCACCAACACAAGTGCGAAAAGTGATTTTTCAACACGAACACAAGTGCGAAAAGTGGTTTTTCAACACTAACACAAGTGCGAAAAGTGGTTTTTCCACACTAATACAAGTGCAAAAGTGGTTTCCTGCACCAACACAAGTGCGAAAAGTGATTTTTCAACACTAACACAAGTGCGAAAAGTGGTTTTTCAACAATATCACAAGTGCAAAAAGTGTTTTTTCCACCCTAATACAAGTGCAAAAGTGGTTTCCTGCACCAACACAAGTGGGAAAAGTGGTTTTTCAACAGTAACACAAGTGCGAAAAGTGGTTTTTCAACAATATCACAAGTGCAAAAAGTGTTTTTTCCACACTAATACAAGTGCAAAAGTGGTTTCCTGCACCAACACAAGTGCGAAAAGTGGTTTTTCAACACTAACACAAGTGCGAAAAGTGGTTTTTCAACACTATCACAAGTGCAAAAAGTGTTTTTTCCACACTAATACAAGTGCAAAAGTGGTTTCCTGCACCAACACAAGTGCGAAAAGTGGTTTTTCAACACTAACACAAGTGCGAAAAGTGGTTTTTCAACACTATTACAAGTGCAAAAAGTGTTTTTTCCACACTAATACAAGTGCAAAAGTGGCTTCCTGCACCAACACAAGTGCGAAAAGTGGTTTTTCAACACTAACACAAGTGCGAAAAGTGCTTTTTCAACACTAACACAAGTGCGAAAAGTGGTCTTTCAACACTAACACAAGTGTGAAAAGTGTTTTTTCCACACTAATACAAGTGCAAAAGTGGTTTCCTGCACCAACACAAGTGCGAAAAGTGGTTTTTCAACACTAACACAAGTGCGAAAAGTGGTTTTTCAACACTAACACAAGTGCGAAAAGTGGTTTTTCAACACTATCACAAGTGCAAAAAGTGTTTTTTCCACACTAATACAAGTGCAAAAGTGGTTTCCTGCACCAACACAAGTCCGAAAAGTGTTTTTTCAACACTAACACAAGTGCGAAAAGTGGTTTTTCAACACTAACACAAGTGTGAAAAGTGGTTTTTCCACACTAATACAAGTGCAAAAGTGGTTTCCTGCACCAACACAAGTGCGAAAAGTGGTTTTTCAACACTAACACAAGTGCGAAAAGTGGTTTTTCAACACTAACACAAGTGTGAAAAGTGTTTTTTCCACACTAATACAAGTGCAAAAGTGGTTTCCTGCACCATCACAAGTGCGAAAAGTGGTTTTTCAACACTAACACAAGTGCGAAAAGTGGTTTTTCAACACTAACACAAGTGCGAAAAGTGGTTTTTCAACACTATCACAAGTGCAAAAAGTGTTTTTTCCACACTAATACAAGTGCAAAAGTGGTTTCCTGCACCAACACAAGTGTGAAAAGTGGTTTTTCAACACTAACACAAGTGCAAAAAGTGGTTTTCCACACTAATACAAGTGCAAAAGTGGTTTCCTGCACCAACACAAGTGCGAAAAGTGGTTTTTCAACACTAACACAAGTGCAAAAAGTGGTTTTTCAACACTAACACAAGTGTGAAAAGTGTTTTTTCCACACTAATACAAGTGCAAAAGTGGTTTCCTGCACCATCACAAGTGCGAAAAGTGGTTTTTCAACACTAACACAAGTGCGAAAAGTGGTTTTTCAACACTATCACAAGTGCAAAAAGTATTTTTTCCACACTAATACAAGTGCAAAAGTGGTTTCCTGCACCAACACAAGAGCGAAAAGTGGTTTTTCAACACTAACACAAGTGCGAAAAGTGGTTTTTCAACACTAACACAAGTGCGAAAAGTGGTTTTTCAACACTATCACAAGTGCAAAAAGTGTTTTTTCCACACTAATACAAGTGCAAAAGTGGTTTCCTGCACCAACACAAGTGCGAAAAGTGGTTTTTCAACAATAACACTAGTGCGAAAAGTGGTTTTTCAACACTAACACAAGTGCGAAAAGTGGTTTTTCAACACTATCACAGGTGCAAAAAGTGTTTTTTCCACACTAATACAAGTGCAAAAGTGGTTTCCTGCACCAACACAAGTGTGAAAAGTGGTTTTTCAACACTAACACAAGTGCGAAAAGTGGTTTTTCAACACTAACACAAGTGCGAAAAGAGGTTTTTCCACACTAATACAAGTGCAAAAGTGGTTTCCTGCACCAACACAAGTGCGAAAAGTGATTTTTCAACACTAACACAAGTGCGAAAAGTGGTTTTTCAACACTATCACAAGTGCAAAAAGTGTTTTTTCCACCCTAATACATGTGCAAAAGTGGTTTCCTGCACCAACACAAGTGGGAAAAGTGGTTTTTCAACACTAACACAAGTGCGAAAAGTGGTTTTTCAACAATATCACAAGTGCAAAAAGTGTTTTTTCCACACTAATACAAGTGCAAAAGTGGTTTCCTGCACCAACACAAGTGCGAAAAGTGGTTTTTCAACACTAACACAAGTGCGAAAAGTGGTTTTTCAACACTATCACAAGTGCAAAAAGTGTTTTTTCCACACTAATACAAGTGCAAAAGTGGATTCCTGCACCAACACAAGTGTGAAAAGTGGTTTTTCAACACTAACACAAGTGCGAAAAGTGGTTTTTCAACACTAACACAAGTGTGAAAAGTGTTTTTTCCACACTAATACAAGTGCAAAAGTGGTTTCCTGCACCAACACAAGTGCGAAAAGTGGTTTTTCAACACTAACACAAGTGCAAAAAGTGGTTTTTCAACACTAACACAAGTGCGAAAAGTGGTTTTTCAACACTATCGCAAGTGCAAAAAGTGTTTTTTCCACATTAATACAAGTGCAAAAGTGGTTTCCTGCACCAACACAAGTGCGAAAAGTGGTTTTTCAACACTATCACAAGTGCAAAAAGTGTTTTTTCCACACTAATACAAGTGCAAAAGTGGATGCCTGCACCAACACAAGTGCGAAAAGTGGTTTTTCAAAAATAACACTAGTGCGAAAAGTGGTTTTTCCACACTAATACAAGTGCAAAAGTGGTTTCCTGCACCAACACAAGTGCGAAAAGTGGTTTTTCAACACTAACACAAGTGCGAAAAGTGGTTTTTCCACACTAATACAAGTGCGAAAAGTGGTTTTTCAACACTATCACAAGTGCAAAAAGTGTTTTTTCCACATTAATACAAGTGCAAAAGTGGTTTCCTGCACCAACACAAGTGCGAAAAGTGGTTTTTCAACACTAACACAAGTGCAAAAAGTGGTTTTTCAACACTAACACAAGTGCGAAAAGTGGTTTTTCAACACTAACACAAGTGCGAAAAGTGGTTTTTCAACACTAACACAAGTGCGAAAAGTGGTTTTTCAACACTAACACAAGTGCGAAAAGTGGTTTTTCAACACTATCACAAGTGCAAAAAGTGTTTTTTCCACACTAATACAAGTGCAAAAGTGGTTTCCTGCACCAACACAAGTCCGAAAAGTGTTTTTTCAACACTAACACAAGTGCGAAAAGTGGTTTTTCAACACTAACACAAGTGTGAAAAGTGTTTTTTCCACACTAATACAAGTGCAAAAGTGGTTTCCTGCACCATCACAAGTGCGAAAAGTGGTTTTTCAACACTAACACAAGTGCGAAAAGTGGTTTTTCAACACTAACACAAGTGCGAAAAGTGGTTTTTCAACACTATCACAAGTGCAAAAAGTGTTTTTTCCACACTAATACAAGTGCAAAAGTGGTTTCCTGCACCAACACAAGTGCGAAAAGTGGTTTTTCAACACTAACACAAGTGCAAAAAGTGGTTTTCCACACTAATACAAGTGCAAAAGTGGTTTCCTGCACCAACACAGGTGCGAAAAGTGGTTTTTCAACACTAACACAAGTGCAAAAAGTGGTTTTTCAACACTAACACAAGTGTGAAAAGTGTTTTTTCCACACTAATACAAGTGCAAAAGTGGTTTCCTGCACCATCACAAGTGCGAAAAGTGGTTTTTCAACACTAACACAAGTGCGAAAAGTGGTTTTTCAACACTATCACAAGTGCAAAAAGTATTTTTTTCACACTAATACAAGTGCAAAAGTGGTTTCCTGCACCAACATAAGAGCGAAAAGTGGTTTTTCAACACTAACACAAGTGCGAAAAGTGGTTTTTCAACACTAACACAAGTGCGAAAAGTGGTTTTTCAACACTATCACAAGTGCAAAAAGTGTTTTTCCACACTAATACAAGTGCAAAAGTGGTTTCCTGCACCAACACAAGTGCGAAAAGTGGTTTTTCAACAATAACACTAGTGCGAATCAACACTAACACAAGTGCGAAAAGTGGTTTTTCAACACTATCACAGGTGCAAAAAGTGTTTTTTCCACACTAATACAAGTGCAAAAGTGGTTTCCTGCACCAACACAAGTGTGAAAAGTGGTTTTTCAACACTAACACAAGTGCGAAAAGTGGTTTTTCAACACTAACACAAGTGCGAAAAGAGGTTTTTCCACACTAATACAAGTGCAAAAGTGGTTTCCTGCACCAACACAAGTGCGAAAAGTGATTTTTCAACACTAACACAAGTGCGAAAAGTGGTTTTTCAACACTATCACAAGTGCAAAAAGTGGTTTTTCCACACTAATACAAGTGCAAAAGTGGTTTCCTGCACCAACACAAGTGCGAAAAGTGATTTTTCAACACGAACACAAGTGCGAAAAGTGGTTTTTCAACACTAACACAAGTGCGAAAAGTGGTTTTTCCACACTAATACAAGTGCAAAAGTGGTTTCCTGCACCAACACAAGTGCGAAAAGTGATTTTTCAACACTAACACAAGTGCGAAAAGTGGTTTTTCAACAATATCACAAGTGCAAAAAGTGTTTTTTCCACCCTAATACAAGTGCAAAAGTGGTTTCCTGCACCAACACAAGTGGGAAAAGTGGTTTTTCAACAGTAACACAAGTGCGAAAAGTGGTTTTTCAACAATATCACAAGTGCAAAAAGTGTTTTTTCCACACTAATACAAGTGCAAAAGTGGTTTCCTGCACCAACACAAGTGCGAAAAGTGGTTTTTCAACACTAACACAAGTGCGAAAAGTGGTTTTTCAACACTATCACAAGTGCAAAAAGTGTTTTTTCCACACTAATACAAGTGCAAAAGTGGTTTCTGCACCAACACAAGTGCGAAAAGTGGTTTTTCAACACTAACACAAGTGCGAAAAGTGGTTTTTCAACACTATTACAAGTGCAAAAAGTGTTTTTTCCACACTAATACAAGTGCAAAAGTGGCTTCCTGCACCAACACAAGTGCGAAAAGTGGTTTTTCAACACTAACACAAGTGCGAAAAGTGGTTTTTCAACACTAACACAAGTGCGAAAAGTGGTCTTTCAACACTAACACAAGTGTGAAAAGTGTTTTTTCCACACTAATACAAGTGCAAAAGTGGTTTCCTGCACCAACACAAGTGCGAAAAGTGGTTTTTCAACACTAACACAAGTGCGAAAAGTGGTTTTTCAACACTAACACAAGTGCGAAAAGTGGTTTTTCAACACTATCACAAGTGCAAAAAGTGTTTTTTCCACACTAATACAAGTGCAAAAGTGGTTTCCTGCACCAACACAAGTCCGAAAAGTGTTTTTTCAACACTAACACAAGTGCGAAAAGTGGTTTTTCAACACTAACACAAGTGTGAAAAGTGCTTTTTCCACACTAATACAAGTGCAAAAGTGGTTTCCTGCACCAACACAAGTGCGAAAAGTGGTTTTTCAACACTAACACAAGTGCGAAAAGTGGTTTTTCAACACTAACACAAGTGTGAAAAGTGTTTTTTCCACACTAATACAAGTGCAAAAGTGGTTTCCTGCACCATCACAAGTGCGAAAAGTGGTTTTTCAACACTAACACAAGTGCGAAAAGTGGTTTTTCAACACTAACACAAGTGCGAAAAGTGGTTTTTCAACACTATCACAAGTGCAAAAAGTGTTTTTTCCACACTAATACAAGTGCAAAAGTGGTTTCCTGCACCAACACAAGTGTGAAAAGTGGTTTTTCAACACTAACACAAGTGCAAAAAGTGGTTTTCCACACTAATACAAGTGCAAAAGTGGTTTCCTGCACCAACACAAGTGCGAAAAGTGGTTTTTCAACACTAACACAAGTGCAAAAAGTGGTTTTTCAACACTAACACAAGTGTGAAAAGTGTTTTTTCCACACTAATACAAGTGCAAAAGTGGTTTCCTGCACCATCACAAGTGCGAAAAGTGGTTTTTCAACACTAACACAAGTGCGAAAAGTGGTTTTTCAACACTATCACAAGTGCAAAAAGTATTTTTTCCACACTAATACAAGTGCAAAAGTGGTTTCCTGCACCAACACAAGAGCGAAAAGTGGTTTTTCAACACTAACACAAGTGCGAAAAGTGGTTTTTCAACACTAACACAAGTGCGAAAAGTGGTTTTTCAACACTATCACAAGTGCAAAAAGTGTTTTTTCCACACTAATACAAGTGCAAAAGTGGTTTCCTGCACCAACACAAGTGCGAAAAGTGGTTTTTCAACAATAACACTAGTGCGAAAAGTGGTTTTTCAACACTAACACAAGTGCGAAAAGTGGTTTTTCAACACTATCACAGGTGCAAAAAGTGTTTTTTCCACACTAATACAAGTGCAAAAGTGGTTTCCTGCACCAACACAAGTGTGAAAAGTGGTTTTTCAACACTAACACAAGTGCGAAAAGTGGTTTTTCAACACTAACACAAGTGCGAAAAGAGGTTTTTCCACACTAATACAAGTGCAAAAGTGGTTTCCTGCACCAACACAAGTGCGAAAAGTGATTTTTCAACACTAACACAAGTGCGAAAAGTGGTTTTTCAACACTATCACAAGTGCAAAAAGTGTTTTTTCCACCCTAATACAAGTGCAAAAGTGGTTTCCTGCACCAACACAAGTGGGAAAAGTGGTTTTTCAACACTAACACAAGTGCGAAAAGTGGTTTTTCAACAATATCACAAGTGCAAAAAGTGTTTTTTCCACACTAATACAAGTGCAAAAGTGGTTTCCTGCACCAACACAAGTGCGAAAAGTGGTTTTTCAACACTAACACAAGTGCGAAAAGTGGTTTTTCAACACTATCACAAGTGCAAAAAGTATTTTTTCCACACTAATACAAGTGCAAAAGTGGTTTCCTGCACCAACACAAGAGCGAAAAGTGGTTTTTCAACACTAACACAAGTGCGAAAAGTGGTTTTTCAACACTAACACAAGTGCGAAAAGTGGTTTTTCAACACTATCACAAGTGCAAAAAGTGTTTTTTCCACACTAATACAAGTGCAAAAGTGGTTTCCTGCACCAACACAAGTGCGAAAAGTGGTTTTTCAACAATAACACTAGTGCGAAAAGTGGTTTTTCAACACTAACACAAGTGCGAAAAGTGGTTTTTCAACACTATCACAGGTGCAAAAAGTGTTTTTTCCACACTAATACAAGTGCAAAAGTGGTTTCCTGCACCAACACAAGTGCAAAAAGTGGTTTTTCAACACTAACACAAGTGCGAAAAGTGGTTTTTCAACACTATCGCAAGTGCAAAAAGTGTTTTTTCCACATTAATACAAGTGCAAAAGTGGTTTCCTGCACCAACACAAGTGCGAAAAGTGGTTTTTCAACACTATCACAAGTGCAAAAAGTGTTTTTTCCACACTAATACAAGTGCAAAAGTGGTTGCCTGCACCAACACAAGTGCGAAAAGTGGTTTTTCAAAAATAACACTAGTGCGAAAAGTGGTTTTTCCACACTAATACAAGTGCAAAAGTGGTTTCCTGCACCAACACAAGTGCGAAAAGTGGTTTTTCAACACTAACACAAGTGCGAAAAGTGGTTTTTCCACACTAATACAAGTGCGAAAAGTGGTTTTTCAACACTATCACAAGTGCAAAAAGTGTTTTTTCCACATTAATACAAGTGCAAAAGTGGTTTCCTGCACCAACACAAGTGCGAAAAGTGGTTTTTCAACACTAACACAAGTGCGAAAAGTGGTTTTTCAACACTAACACAAGTGCGAAAAGTGGTTTTTCAACACTAACACAAGTGCGAAAAGTGGTTTTTCAACACTAACACAAGTGCGAAAAGTGGTTTTTCAACACTAACACAAGTGCGAAAAGTGGTTTTTCAACACTATCACAAGTGCAAAAAGTGTTTTTTCCACACTAATACAAGTGCAAAAGTGGTTTCCTGCACCAACACAAGTCCGAAAAGTGTTTTTTCAACACTAACACAAGTGCGAAAAGTGGTTTTTCAACACTAACACAAGTGTGAAAAGTGTTTTTTCCACACTAATACAAGTGCAAAAGTGGTTTCCTGCACCATCACAAGTGCGAAAAGTGGTTTTTCAACACTAACACAAGTGCGAAAAGTGGTTTTTCAACACTAACACAAGTGCGAAAAGTGGTTTTTCAACACTATCACAAGTGCAAAAAGTGTTTTTTCCACACTAATACAAGTGCAAAAGTGGTTTCCTGCACCAACACAAGTGCGAAAAGTGGTTTTTCAACACTAACACAAGTGCAAAAAGTGGTTTTCCACACTAATACAAGTGCAAAAGTGGTTTCCTGCACCAACACAGGTGCGAAAAGTGGTTTTTCAACACTAACACAAGTGCAAAAAGTGGTTTTTCAACACTAACACAAGTGCGAAAAGAGGTTTTTCCACACTAATACAAGTGCAAAAGTGGTTTCCTGCACCAACACAAGTGCGAAAAGTGATTTTTCAACACTAACACAAGTGCGAAAAGTGGTTTTTCAACACTATCACAAGTGCAAAAAGTGTTTTTTCCACCCTAATACAAGTGCAAAAGTGGTTTCCTGCACCAACACAAGTGGGAAAAGTGGTTTTTCAACACTAACACAAGTGCGAAAAGTGGTTTTTCAACAATATCACAAGTGCAAAAAGTGTTTTTGCCACACTAATACAAGTGCAAAAGTGGTTTCCTGCACCAACACAAGTGCGAAAAGTGGTTTTTCAACACTAACACAAGTGCGAAAAGTGGTTTTTCAACAATATCACAAGTGCAAAAAGTGTTTTTTCCACACTAATACAAGTGCAAAAGTGGTTTCCTGCACCAACACAAGTGCGAAAAGTGGTTTTTCAACACTAACACAAGTGCGAAAAGTGGTTTTTCAACACTATCACAAGTGCAAAAAGTGTTTTTTCCACACTAATACAAGTGAAAAAGTGGATTCCTGCACCAACACAAGTGTGAAAAGTGGTTTTTCAACACTAACACAAGTGCGAAAAGTGGTTTTTCAACACTAACACAAGTGTGAAAAGTGTTTTTTCCACACTAATACAAGTGCAAAAGTGGTTTCCTGCACCAACACAAGTGCGAAAAGTGGTTTTTCAACACTAACACAAGTGCAAAAAGTGGTTTTTCAACACTAACACAAGTGCGAAAAGTGGTTTTTCAACACTATCGCAAGTGCAAAAAGTGTTTTTTCCACATTAATACAAGTGCAAAAGTGGTTTCCTGCACCAACACAAGTGCGAAAAGTGGTTTTTCAACACTATCACAAGTGCAAAAAGTGTTTTTTCCACACTAATACAAGTGCAAAAGTGGATGCCTGCACCAACACAAGTGCGAAAAGTGGTTTTTCAAAAATAACACTAGTGCGAAAAGTGGTTTTTCCACACTAATACAAGTGCAAAAGTGGTTTCCTGCACCAACACAAGTGCGAAAAGAGGTTTTTCAACACTAACACAAGTGCGAAAAGTGGTTTTTCCACACTAATACAAGTGCAAAAGTGGTTTCCTGCACCAACACAAGTGCGAAAAGTGGTTTTTCAACACTAACACAAGTGCGAAAAGTGGTTTTTCAACACTAACACAAGTGCGAAAAGTGTTTTTTCCACACTAATACAAGTGCAAAAGTGGTTTCCTGCACCAACACAAGAGCGAAAAGTGGTTTTTCAACAATAACACCAGTGCGAAAAGTGGTTTTTCAACACTAACACAAGTGCGAAAAGTGGTTTTTCAACAATAACACAAGTGCGAAAAGTGGTTTTTCAACACTAACACAAGTGCGAAAAGTGGTTTTTCAACACTAACACAAGTGCGAAAAGTGGTTTTTCAACACTAACACAAGTGCGAAAAGTGGTTTTTCAACACTATCACAAGTGCAAAAAGTGTTTTTTCCACACTAATGCAAGTGCAAAAGTGGTTTCCTGCACCAACACAAGTGCGAAAAGTGGTTTTTCAACACTAACACAAGTGCGAAAATTGGTTTTTCAACACTAACACAAGTGCGAAAAGTGGTTTTTCAACACTATCACAAGTGCAAAAAGTGTTTTTTCCACACTAATACAAGTACAAAAGTGGTTTCCTGCACCAACACAAGTGCGAAAAGTGGTTTTTCAACACTAACACAAGTGCGAAAAGTGGTTTTTCAACACTAACACAAGTGCGAAAAGTGGTTTTTCCACACTAATGCAAGTGCAAAAGTGGTTTCCTGCACCAACACAAGTGCGAAAAGCGGTTTTTCAACACTAACACAAGTGCGAAAAGTGGTTTTTCAACACTAACACAAGTGCGAAAAGTGGTTTTTCAACACTAACACAGGTGCAAAAAGTGGTTTTTCAACACTAACACAAGAGCGAAAAGTGGTTTTTCAACACTAACACAAGTGCGAAAAGTGGTTTTTCAACACTATCACAAGTGCAAAAAGTGTTTTTTCCACACTAATACAAGTGCAAAGTGGTTTCCTGCACCAACACAAGTGCGAAAAGTGGTTTTTCAACACTAACACAAGTGCAAAAAGTGGTTTTTCAACACTAACACAAGTGCGAAAAGTGGTTTTTCAACACTAACACAAGTGCGAAAAGTGGTTTTTCAACACTAACACAAGCGCGAAAAGTGGTTTTTCAACACTATCACAAGTGCAAAAAGTGTTTTTTCCACACTAATACAAGTGCAAAGTGGTTTCCTGCACCAACACAAGTGCAAAAAGTGGTTTTTCAACACTAACACAAGTGCGAAAAGTGGTTTTTCAACACTAACACAAGTGCGAAAAGTGGTTTTTCAACACTAACACAAGTGCGAAAAGTGGTTTTTCAATACTATCACAAGAGCAAAAAGTGTTTTTTCCACACTAATACAAGTGCAAAAGTGGTTTCCTGCACCAACACAAGTGCGAAAAGTGGTTTTTCAACACTAAAACAAGTGCGAAAATTGGTTTTTCAACACTAACACAAGTGCGAAAAGTGGTTTTTCAACACTATCACAAGTGCAAAAAGTGTTTTTTCCACACTAATACAAGTGCAAAAGTGGTTTCCTGCACCAACACAAGTGCGAAAAGTGGTTTTTCAACACTAACACAAGTGCGAAAGGTGGTTTTTCAACACTAACATAAGTGCGAAAAGTGGTTTTTCCACACTAATACAAGTGCAAAAGTGGTTTCCTGCACCAACACAAGTGCGAAAAGTGGTTTTTCAACACTAACACAAGTGCGAAAAGTGGTTTTTCAACACTAACACAAGTGCGAAAAGTGTTTTTTCCACACTAATACAAGTGCAAAAGTGGTTTCCTGCACCATCACAAGTACGAAAAGTGGTTTTTCAACACTAACACAAGTGCGAAAAGTGGTTTTTCAACACTATCACAAGTGCAAAAAGTATTTTTTCCACACTAGTACAAGTGCAAAAGTGGTTTCCTGCACCAACACAAGAGCGAAAAGTGGTTTTTCAACACTAACACAAGTGCGAAAAGTGGTTTTTCAACACTACCACAAGTGCGAAAAGTGGTTTTTCAACACTATCACAAGTGCAAAAAGTGTTTTTTCCACACTAATACAAGTGCAAAAGTGGTTTCCTGCACCAACACAAGTGCGGAAAGTGGTTTTTCAACAATAACACTAGTGCGAAAAGTGGTTTTTCAACACTAACACAAGTGCGAAAAGTGGTTTTTCAACACTATCACAAGTGCAAAAAGTGTTTTTTCCACACTAATACAAGTGCAAAAGTGGTTTCCTGCACCAACACAAGCGCGAAAAGTGGTTTTTCAACACTAACACAAGTGCGAAAAGTGGTTTTTCAACACTAACACAAGTGCGAAAAGTGGTTTTCCACACTAATACAAGTGCAAAGTGGTTTCCTGAACCAACACAAGTACGAAAAGTGGTTTTTCAACACTAACACAAGTGCGAAAAGTGGTTTTTCAACACTAACACAAGTGCGAAAAGTGGTTTTTCAACACTAACACAAGTGCGAAAAGTGGTTTTTCAACACTATCACAAGTGCAAAAAGTGTTTTATCCACACTAATACAAGTGCAAAAGTGGTTTCCTGCACCAACACAAGTGCGAAAAGTGGTTTTTCAACACTAACACAAGTGCGAAAAGTGGTTTTTCAACACTATCACAAGTGCAAAAAGTGTTTTTTCCACACTAATACAAGTGCAAAAGTGGTTTCCTGCACCAACACAAGTGCGAAAAGTGGTTTTTCAACACTAACACAAGTGCGAAAAGTGGTTTTTCAACACTAACACAAGTGTGAAAAGTGGTTTTTCAACACTATCACAAGTTCAAAAAGTGTTTTTTCCACACTAATACAAGTGCAAAAGTGGTTTCCTGCACCAACACAAGTGCGAAAAGTGGTTTTTCAACACTAACACAAGTGCGAAAAGTGGTTTTTCCACACTAACACAAGTGCGAAAAGTGGTTTTTCAACACTATCTCAAGTGTAAAAAGTGTTTTTTCCACACTAATACAAGTGCAAAAGTGGTTTCCTGCACCAACACAAGTGCGAAAAGTGGTTTTTCAACACTAACAAAAGTGCGAAAATTGGTTTTTCAACACTAACACAAGTGCGAAAAGTGGTTTTTCAACACTACAACAAGTGCAAAAAGTGTTTTTTCCACACTAATACAAGTGCAAAAGTGGTTTCCTGCACCAAAACAAGTGCGAAAAGTGGTTTTTCAACACTAACACAAGTGCGAAAAGTGGTTTTTCAACACTATCACAAGTGCAAAAAGTGTTTTTTCCACACTAATACAAGTGCAAAAGTGGTTTCCTGCACCAACACAAGTGCAAAAAGTGGTTTTTCAACACTAACACAAGTGCGAAAAGTGGTTTTTCAACACTAATACTAGTGCAAAAGTGGTTTCCTGCACCAACACAAGTGCGAAAAGTGGTTTTTCAACACTAACACAAGTGCGAAAAGTGGTTTTTCAACACTAACACAAGTGCGAAAAGTGGTTTTTCAACACTAACACAAGTGCGAAAAGTTGTTTTTCAACACTATCACAAGTGCAAAAAGTATTTTTTCCACACTAGTACAAGTGCAAAAGTGGTTTCCTGCACCAACACAAGAGCGAAAAGTGGTTTTTCAACACTAACACAAGTGCGAAAAGTGGTTTTTCAACACTAACACAAGTGCGAAAAGTGGTTTTTCAACACTATCACAAGTGCAAAAAGTGTTTTTCCACACTAATACAAGTGCAAAAGTGGTTTCCTGCACCAACACAAGTGTGAAAAGGGGTTTTTCAACACTAACACAAGTGCGAAAAGTGATTTTTCAAAACTAACACAAGTGCGAAAAGTGGTTTTTCAACACTAACACAAGTGCGAAAAGTGGTTTTTCAACACTAACACAAGTGCGAAAAGTGGTTTTTCCACACTAATACAAGTGCAAAAGTGGTTTCCTGCACCAACACAAGTGTGAAAAGTGGTTTTTCAACACTAACACAAGTGCAAAAAGTGGTTTTTCAACACTAACACAAGTGCGAAAAGTGGTTTTTCAACACTATCACAAGTGCAAAAAGTGTATTTTCCACATTAATACAAGTGCAAAAGTGGTTTCCTGCACCAACACAAGTGCGAAAAGTGGTTTTTCAACACTAACACAAGTGCGAAAAGTGGTTTTTCAACACTAACACAAGTGCGAAAAGTGGTTTTTCAACACTAACACAAGTGCGAAAAGTGGTTTTTCAACACTAACACAAGTGCGAAAAGTGGTTTTTCAACACTATCACAAGTGCAAAAAGTGTTTTTTCCACACTAATACAAGTGCAAAAGTGGTTTCCTGCACCAACACAAGTGCGAAAAGTGGTTTTTCAACACTAACACAAGTGCAAAAAGTGGTTTTTCCACACTAATACAAGTGCAAAAGTGGTTTCCTGCACCAACACAAGTGCGAAAAGTGGTTTTTCAACACTAACACAAGTGCGAAAAGTGGTTTTTCAACACTAACACAAGTGTGAAAAGTGTTTTTTCCACACTAATACAAGTGCAAAAGTGGTTTTCTGCACCATCACAAGTGCGAAAAGTGGTTTTTCAACACTAACACAAGTGCGAAAAGTGGTTTTTCAACACTATCACAAGTGCAAAAACTATTTTTTCCACACTAATACAAGTGCAAAAGTGGTTTGCTGCACCAACACAAGTGCGAAAAGTGGTTTTTCAACACTAACACAAGTGCGAAAAGTGGTTTTTCAACACTAACACAAGTGCGAAAAGTGTTTTTTCCACACTAATACAAGTGCAAAAGTGGTTTCCTGCACCATCACAAGTGCGAAAAGTGGTTTTTCAACACTAACACAAGCGCGAAAAGTGGTTTTTCAACACTATCACAAGTGCAAAAAGTGTTTTTTCCACACTAATACAAGTGCAAAAGTGGTTTCCTGCACCAACACAAGTGTGAAAAGTGGTTTTTCAACACTAACACAAGTGCGAAAAGTGGTTTTTCAACACTAACCCAAGTGCGAAATGTGGTTTTTCCACACTAATACAAGTGCAAAAGTGGTTTCCTGCACCAACACAAGTGCGAAAAGTGATTTTTCAACACTAACACAAGTGCGAAAAGTGGTTTTTCAACACTATCACAAGTGCAAAAAGTGTTTTTTCCACACTAATACAAGTGCAAAAGTGGTTTCCTGCACCAACACAAGTGCGAAAAGTGGTTTTTCAACACTAACAAAAGTGCGAAAATTGGTTTTTCAACACTAACACAAGTGCGAAAAGTGGTTTTTCAACACTATAACAAGTGCAAAAAGTGTTTTTTCCACACTAATACAAGTGCAAAAGTGGTTTCCTGCACCAAAACAAGTGCGAAAAGTGGTTTTTCAACACTAACACAAGTGCGAAAAGTGGTTTTTCAACACTATCACAAGTGCAAAAAGTGTTTTTTCCACACTAATACAAGTGCAAAAGTGGTTTCCTGCACCAACACAAGTGCAAAAAGTGGTTTTTCAACACTAACACAAGTGCGAAAAGTGGTTTTTCAACACTAATACTAGTGCAAAAGTGGTTTCCTGCACCAACACAAGTGCGAAAAGTGGTTTTTCAACACTAACACAAGTGCGAAAAGTGGTTTTTCAACACTAACACAAGTGCGAAAAGTGGTTTTTCAACACTAACACAAGTGCGAAAAGTTGTTTTTCAACACTATCACAAGTGCAAAAAGTATTTTTTCCACACTAGTACAAGTGCAAAAGTGGTTTCCTGCACCAACACAAGTGCGAAAAGTGGTTTTTCAACACTAACACAAGTGCGAAAAGTGGTTTTTCAACACTAACACAAGTGCGAAAAGTGGTTTTTCAACACTATCACAAGTGCAAAAAGTGTTTTTCCACACTAATACAAGTGCAAAAGTGGTTTCCTGCACCAACACAAGTGTGAAAAGGGGTTTTTCAACACTAACACAAGTGCGAAAAGTGATTTTTCAAAACTAACACAAGTGCGAAAAGTGGTTTTTCAACACTAACACAAGTGCGAAAAGTGGTTTTTCAACACTAACACAAGTGCGAAAAGTGGTTTTTCCACACTAATACAAGTGCAAAAGTGGTTTCCTGCACCAACACAAGTGTGAAAAGTGGTTTTTCAACACTAACACAAGTGCAAAAAGTGGTTTTTCAACACTAACACAAGTGCGAAAAGTGGTTTTTCAACACTATCACAAGTGCAAAAAGTGTATTTTCCACATTAATACAAGTGCAAAAGTGGTTTCCTGCACCAACACAAGTGCGAAAAGTGGTTTTTCAACACTAACACAAGTGCGAAAAGTGGTTTTTCAACACTAACACAAGTGCGAAAAGTGGTTTTTCAACACTAACACAAGTGCGAAAAGTGGTTTTTCAACACTAACACAAGTGCGAAAAGTGGTTTTTCAACACTATCACAAGTGCAAAAAGTGTTTTTTCCACACTAATACAAGTGCAAAAGTGGTTTCCTGCACCAACACAAGTGCGAAAAGTGGTTTTTCAACACTAACACAAGTGCAAAAAGTGGTTTTTCCACACTAATACAAGTGCAAAAGTGGTTTCCTGCACCAACACAAGTGCGAAAAGTGGTTTTTCAACACTAACACAAGTGCGAAAAGTGGTTTTTCAACACTAACACAAGTGTGAAAAGTGTTTTTTCCACACTAATACAAGTGCAAAAGTGGTTTTCTGCACCATCACAAGTGCGAAAAGTGGTTTTTCAACACTAACACAAGTGCGAAAAGTGGTTTTTCAACACTATCACAAGTGCAAAAACTATTTTTTCCACACTAATACAAGTGCAAAAGTGGTTTGCTGCACCAACACAAGTGCGAAAAGTGGTTTTTCAACACTAACACAAGTGCGAAAAGTGGTTTTTCAACACTAACACAAGTGCGAAAAGTGTTTTTTCCACACTAATACAAGTGCAAAAGTGGTTTCCTGCACCATCACAAGTGCGAAAAGTGGTTTTTCAACACTAACACAAGCGCGAAAAGTGGTTTTTCAACACTATCACAAGTGCAAAAAGTGTTTTTTCCACACTAATACAAGTGCAAAAGTGGTTTCCTGCACCAACACAAGTGTGAAAAGTGGTTTTTCAACACTAACACAAGTGCGAAAAGTGGTTTTTCAACACTAACACAAGTGCGAAATGTGGTTTTTCCACACTAATACAAGTGCAAAAGTGGTTTCCTGCACCAACACAAGTGCGAAAAGTGATTTTTCAACACTAACACAAGTGCGAAAAGTGGTTTTTCAACACTATCACAAGTGCAAAAAGTGTTTTTTCCACACTAATACAAGTGCAAAAGTGGTTTCCTGCACCAACACAAGTGCGAAAAGTGGTTTTTCAACACTAACACAAGTGCGAAAAGTGGTTTTTCAACACTAACACAAGTGCGAAAAGTGGTTTTTCCACACTAATACAAGTGCAAAAGTGGTTTCCTGCACCAACACAAGTGCGAAAAGTGATTTTTCAACACTAACACAAGTGCGAAAAGTGGTTTTTCAACAATATCACAAGTGCAAAAAGTGTTTTTTCCACCCTAATACAAGTGCAAAAGTGGTTTCCTGCACCAACACAAGTGGGAAAAGTGGTTTTTCAACAGTAACACACGTGCGAAAAGTGGTTTTTCAACAATATCACAAGTGCAAAAAGTGTTTTTTCCACACTAATACAAGTGCAAAAGTGGTTTCCTGCACCAACACAAGTGCGAAAAGTGGTTTTTCAACACTAACACAAGTGCGAAAAGTGGTTTTTCAACACTATCACAAGTGCAAAAAGTGTTTTTTCCACACTAATACAAGTGCAAAAGTGGTTTCCTGCACCAACACAAGTGCGAAAAGTGGTTTTTCAACACTAACACAAGTGCGAAAAGTGGTTTTTCAACACTATTACAAGTGCAAAAAGTGTTTTTTCCACACTAATACAAGTGCAAAAGTGGCTTCCTGCACCAACACAAGTGCGAAAAGTGGTTTTTCAACACTAACACAAGTGCGAAAAGTGGTTTTTCAACACTAACACAAGTGCGAAAAGTGGTCTTTCAACACTAACACAAGTGTGAAAAGTGTTTTTTCCACACTAATACAAGTGCAAAAGTGGTTTCCTGCACCAACACAAGTGCGAAAAGTGGTTTTTCAACACTAACACAAGTGCGAAAAGTGGTTTTTCAACACTAACACAAGTGCGAAAAGTGGTTTTTCAACACTAACACAAGTGCGAAAAGTGGTTTTTCAACACTAACACAAGTGCGAAAAGTGGTTTTTCAACACTATCACAAGTGCAAAAAGTGTTTTTTCCACACTAATACAAGTGCAAAAGTGGTTTCCTGCACCAACACAAGTCCGAAAAGTGTTTTTTCAACACTAACACAAGTGCGAAAAGTGGTTTTTCAACACTAACACAAGTGTGAAAAGTGGTTTTTCCACACTAATACAAGTGCAAAAGTGGTTTCCTGCACCAACACAAGTGCGAAAAGTGGTTTTTCAACACTAACACAAGTGCGAAAAGTGGTTTTTCAACACTAACACAAGTGTGAAAAGTGTTTTTTCCACACTAATACAAGTGCAAAAGTGGTTTCCTGCACCATCACAAGTGCGAAAAGTGGTTTTTCAACACTAACACAAGTGCGAAAAGTGGTTTTTCAACACTAACACAAGTGCGAAAAGTGGTTTTTCAACACTATCACAAGTGCAAAAAGTGTTTTTTCCACACTAATACAAGTGCAAAAGTGGTTTCCTGCACCAACACAAGTGCGAAAAGTGGTTTTTCAACACTAACACAAGTGCAAAAAGTGGTTTTCCACACTAATACAAGTGCAAAAGTGGTTTCCTGCACCAACACAAGTGCGAAAAGTGGTTTTTCAACACTAACACAAGTGCAAAAAGTGGTTTTTCAACACTAACACAAGTGTGAAAAGTGTTTTTTCCACACTAATACAAGTGCAAAAGTGGTTTCCTGGACCATCACAAGTGCAAAAAGTGGTTTTTCAACACCAACACAAGTGCGAAAAGTGGTTTTTCAACACTATCACAAGTGCAAAAAGTATTTTTTCCACACTAATACAAGTGCAAAAGTGGTTTCCTGCACCAACACAAGAGCGAAAAGTGGTTTTTCAACACTAACACAAGTGCGAAAAGTGGTTTTTCAACACTAACACAAGTGCGAAAAGTGGTTTTTCAACACTATCACAAGTGCAAAAAGTGTTTTTTCCACACTAATACAAGTGCAAAAGTGGTTTCCTGCACCAACACAAGTGCGAAAAGTGGTTTTTCAACAATAACACTAGTGCGAAAAGTGGTTTTTCAACACTAACACAAGTGCGAAAAGTGGTTTTTCAACACTATCACAGGTGCAAAAAGTGTTTTTTCCACACTAATACAAGTGCAAAAGTGGTTTCCTGCACCAACACAAGTGTGAAAAGTGGTTTTTCAACACTAACACAAGTGCGAAAAGTGGTTTTTCAACACTAACACAAGTGCGAAAAGAGGTTTTTCCACACTAATACAAGTGCAAAAGTGGTTTCCTGCACCAACACAAGTGCGAAAAGTGATTTTTCAACACTAACACAAGTGCGAAAAGTGGTTTTTCAACACTATCACAAGTGCAAAAAGTGTTTTTTCCACCCTAATACAAGTGCAAAAGTGGTTTCCTGCACCAACACAAGTGGGAAAAGTGGTTTTTCAACACTAACACAAGTGCGAAAAGTGGTTTTTCAACAATATCACAAGTGCAAAAAGTGTTTTTTCCACACTAATACAAGTGCAAAAGTGGTTTCCTGCACCAACACAAGTGCGAAAAGTGGTTTTTCAACACTAACACAAGTGCGAAAAGTGGTTTTTCAACACTATCACAAGTGCAAAAAGTGTTTTTTCCACACTAATACAAGTGCAAAAGTGGATTCCTGCACCAACACAAGTGTGAAAAGTGGTTTTTCAACACTAACACAAGTGCGAAAAGTGGTTTTTCAACACTAACACAAGTGTGAAAAGTGTTTTTTCCACAATAATACAAGTGCAAAAGTGGTTTCCTGCACCAACACAAGTGCGAAAAGTGGTTTTTCAACACTAACACAAGTGCAAAAAGTGGTTTTTCAACACTAACACAAGTGCGAAAAGTGGTTTTTCAACACTATCGCAAGTGCAAAAAGTGTTTTTTCCACATTAATACAAGTGCAAAAGTGGTTTCCTGCACCAACACAAGTGCGAAAAGTGGTTTTTCAACACTATCACAAGTGCAAAAAGTGTTTTTTCCACACTAATACAAGTGCAAAAGTGGATGCCTGCACCAACACAAGTGCGAAAAGTGGTTTTTCAAAAATAACACTAGTGCGAAAAGTGGTTTTTCCACACTAATACAAGTGCAAAAGTGGTTTCCTGCACCAACACAAGTGCGAAAAGTGGTTTTTCAACACTAACACAAGTGCGAAAAGTGGTTTTTCCACACTAATACAAGTGCGAAAAGTGGTTTTTCAACACTATCACAAGTGCAAAAAGTGTTTTTTCCACATTAATACAAGTGCAAAAGTGGTTTCCTGCACCAACACAAGTGCGAAAAGTGGTTTTTCAACACTAACACAAGTGCGAAAAGTGGTTTTTCAACACTAACACAAGTGCGAAAAGTGGTTTTTCAACACTAACACAAGTGCGAAAAGTGGTTTTTCAACACTAACACAAGTGCGAAAAGTGGTTTTTCAACACTAACACAAGTGCGAAAAGTGGTTTTTCAACACTATCACAAGTGCAAAAAGTGTTTTTCCACACTAATACAAGTGCAAAAGTGGTTTCCTGCACCAACACAAGTCCGAAAAGTGTTTTTTCAACACTAACACAAGTGCGAAAAGTGGTTTTTCAACACTAACACAAGTGCGAAAAGTGGTTTTTCAACACTATCACAAGTGCAAAAAGTGTTTTTTCCACACTAATACAAGTGCAAAAGTGGTTTCCTGCACTAACACAAGTGCGAAAAGTGGTTTTTCAACACTAACACAAGTGCAAAAAGTGGTTTTCCACACTAATACAAGTGCAAAAGTGGTTTCCTGCACCAACACAGGTGCGAAAAGTGGTTTTTCAACACTAACACAAGTGCAAAAAGTGGTTTTTCAACACTAACACAAGTGTGAAAAGCGTTTTTTCCACACTAATACAAGTGCGAAAAGTGGTTTTTCAACACTATCACAAGTGCAAAAAGTATTTTTTCCACACTAATACAAGTGCAAAAGTGGTTTCCTGCACCAACACAAGAGCGAAAAGTGGTTTTTCAACACTAACACAAGTGCGAAAAGTGGTTTTTCAACACTAACACAAGTGCGAAAAGTGGTTTTTCAACACTATCACAAGTGCAAAAAGTGTTTTTTCCACACTAATACAAGTGCAAAAGTGGTTTCCTGCACTAACACAAGTGCGAAAAGTGGTTTTTCAACACTAACACAAGTGCAAAAAGTGGTTTTCCACACTAATACAAGTGCAAAAGTGGTTTCCTGCACCAACACAGGTGCGAAAAGTGGTTTTTCAACACTAACACAAGTGCAAAAAGTGGTTTTTCAACACTAACACAAGTGTGAAAAGCGTTTTTTCCACACTAACACAAGTGCGAAAAGTGGTTTTTCAACACTATCACAAGTGCAAAAAGTATTTTTTCCACACTAATACAAGTGCAAAAGTGGTTTCCTGCACCAACACAAGAGCGAAAAGTGGTTTTTCAACACTAACACAAGTGCGAAAAGTGGTTTTTCAACACTAACACAAGTGCGAAAAGTGGTTTTTCAACACTATCACAAGTGCAAAAAGTGTTTTTTCCACACTAATACAAGTGCAAAAGTGGTTTCCTGCACCAACACAAGTGCGAAAAGTGGTTTTTCAACAATAACACTAGTGCGAAAAGTGGTTTTTCAACACTAACACAAGTCTGAAAAGTGGTTTTTCAACACTAACACAAGTGCGAAAAGTGGTTTTTCAACACTAACACAAGTGCGAAAAGTGGTTTTTCAACACTAACACAAGTGCGAAAAGTGGTTTTTCAACAATATCACAAGTGCAAAAAGTGTTTTTTCCACCCTAATTCAAGTGCAAAAGTGGTTTCCTGCACCAACACAAGTGGGAAAAGTGGTTTTTCAACAGTAACACAAGTGCGAAAAGTGGTTTTTCAACAATATCACAAGTGCAAAAAGTGTTTTTTCCACACTAATACAAGTGCAAAAGTGGTTTCCTGCACCAACACAAGTGCGAAAAGTGGTTTTTCAACACTAACACAAGTGCGAAAAGTGGTTTTTCAACACTATCACAAGTGCAAAAAGTGGTTTTTCCACACTAATACAAGTGCAAAAGTGGTTTCCTGCACCAACACAAGTGCGAAAAGTGGTTTTTCAACACCAACACAAGTGCGAAAAGTGGTTTTTCAAAAATAACACTAGTGCGAAAAGTGGTTTTCCACACTAATACAAGTGCAAAAGTGGTTTCCTGCACCAACACAAGTGCGAAAAGTGGTTTTTCAACACTAACACAAGTGCGAAAAGTGGTTTTTCCACACTAATACAAGTGCGAAAAGTGGTTTTTCAACACTATCACAAGTGCAAAAAGTGTTTTTTCCACATTAATACAAGTGCAAAAGTGGTTTCCTGCACCAACACAAGTGCGAAAAGTGGTTTTTCAACACTAACACAAGTGTGAAAAGTGGTTTTTCAACACTAACACAAGTGCGAAAAGTGGTTTTTCAACACTAACACAAGTGCGAAAAGTGGTTTTTCAACACTAACACAAGTGCGAAAAGTGGTTTTTCAACACTAACACAAGTGCGAAAAGTGGTTTTTCAACACTATCACAAGTGCAAAAAGTGTTTTTCCACACTAATACAAGTGCAAAAGTGGTTTCCTGCACCAACACAAGTCCGAAAAGTGTTTTTTCAACACTAACACAAGTGCGAAAAGTGGTTTTTCAACACTAACACAAGTGCGAAAAGTGGTTTTTCAACACTATCACAAGTGCAAAAAGTGTTTTTTCCACACTAATACAAGTGCAAAAGTGGTTTCCTGCACCAACACAAGTGCGAAAAGTGGTTTTTCAACACTAACACAAGTGCAAAAAGTGGTTTTCCACACTAATACAAGTGCAAAAGTGGTTTCCTGCACCAACACAGGTGCGAGAAGTGGTTTTTCAACACTAACACAAGTGCAAAAAGTGGTTTTTCAACACTAACACAAGTGTGAAAAGTGTTTTTTCCACACTAATACAAGTGCAAAAGTGGTTTCCTGCACCATCACAAGTGCGAAAAGTGGTTTTTCAACACTAACACAAGTGCGAAAAGTGGTTTTTCAACACTATCACAAGTGCAAAAAGTATTTTTTCCACACTAATACAAGTGCAAAAGTGGTTTCCTGCACCAACACAAGAGCGAAAAGTGGTTTTTCAACACTAACACAAGTGCGAAAAGTGGTTTTTCAACACTAACACAAGTGCGAAAAGTGGTTTTTCAACACTATCACAAGTGCAAAAAGTGTTTTTTCCACACTAATACAAGTGCAAAAGTGGTTTCCTGCACCAACACAAGTGCGAAAAGTGGTTTTTCAACAATAACACTAGTGCGAAAAGTGGTTTTTCAACACTAACACAAGTCCGAAAAGTGGTTTTTCAACACTATCACAAGTGCAAAAAGTATTTTTTCCACACTAATACAAGTGCAAAAGTGGTTTCCTGCACCAACACAAGTGTGAAAAGTGGTTTTTCAACACTAACACAAGTGCGAAAAGTGATTTTTCAACACTAACACAAGTGCGAAAAGTGGTTTTTCAACAATATCACAAGTGCAAAAAGTGTTTTTTCCACCCTAATACAAGTGCAAAAGTGGTTTCCTGCACCAACACAAGTGGGAAAAGTGGTTTTTCAACAGTAACACAAGTGCGAAAAGTGGTTTTTCAACAATATCACAAGTGCAAAAAGTGTTTTTTCCACACTAATACAAGTGCAAAAGTGGTTTCCTGCACCAACACAAGTGCGAAAAGTGGTTTTTCAACACTAACACAAGTGCGAAAAGTGGTTTTTCAACACTATTACAAGTGCAAAAAGTGTTTTTTCCACACTAATACAAGTGCAAAAGTGGCTTCCTGCACCAACACAAGTGCGAAAAGTGGTTTTTCAACACTAACACAAGTGCGAAAAGTGGTTTTTCAACACTAACACAAGTGCGAAAAGTGGTCTTTCAACACTAACACAAGTGTGAAAAGTGTTTTTTCCACACTAATACAAGTGCAAAAGTGGTTTCCTGCACCAACACAAGTGCGAAAAGTAGTTTTTCAACACTAACACAAGTGCGAAAAGTGGTTTTTCAACACTAACACAAGTGCGAAAAGTGGTTTTTCAACACTATCACAAGTGCAAAAAGTGTTTTTTCCACACTAATACAAGTGCAAAAGTGGTTTCCTGCACCAACACAAGTCCGAAAAGTGTTTTTTCAACACTAACACAAGTGCGAAAAGTGGTTTTTCAACACTAACACAAGTGTGAAAAGTGGTTTTTCCACACTAATACAAGTGCAAAAGTGGTTTCCTGCACCAACACAAGTGCGAAAAGTGGTTTTTCAACACTAACACAAGTGCGAAAAGTGGTTTTTCAACACTAACACAAGTGTGAAAAGTGTTTTTTCCACACTAATACAAGTGCAAAAGTGGTTTCCTGCACCATCACAAGTGCGAAAAGTGGTTTTTCAACACTAACACAAGTGCGAAAAGTGGTTTTTCAACACTAACACAAGTGCGAAAAGTGGTTTTTCAACACTATCACAAGTGCAAAAAGTGTTTTTTCCACACTAATACAAGTGCAAAAGTGGTTTCCTGCACCAACACAAGTGTGAAAAGTGGTTTTTCAACACTAACACAAGTGCAAAAAGTGGTTTTCCACACTAATACAAGTGCAAAAGTGGTTTCCTGCACCAACACAAGTGCGAAAAGTGGTTTTTCAACACTAACACAAGTGCAAAAAGTGGTTTTTCAACACTAACACAAGTGTGAAAAGTGTTTTTTCCACACTAATACAAGTGCAAAAGTGGTTTCCTGCACCATCACAAGTGCGAAAAGTGGTTTTTCAACACTAACACAAGTGCGAAAAGTGGTTTTTCAACACTATCACAAGTGCAAAAAGTATTTTTTCCACACTAATACAAGTGCAAAAGTGGTTTCCTGCACCAACACAAGGGCGAAAAGTGGTTTTTCAACACTAACACAAGTGCAAAAAGTGGTTTTTCAACACTAACACAAGTGCGAAAAGTGGTTTTTCAACACTATCACAAGTGCAAAAAGTGTTTTTTCCACACTAATACAAGTGCAAAAGTGGTTTCCTGCACCAACACAAGTGCGAAAAGTGGTTTTTCAACAATAACACTAGTGCGAAAAGTGGTTTTTCAACACTAACACAAGTGCGAAAAGTGGTTTTTCAACACTATCACAGGTGCAAAAAGTGTTTTTTCCACACTAATACAAGTGCAAAAGTGGTTTCCTGCACCAACACAAGTGTGAGAAGTGGTTTTTCAACACTAACACAAGTGCGAAAAGTGGTTTTTCAACACTAACACAAGTGCGAAAAGAGGTTTTTCCACACTAATACAAGTGCAAAAGTGGTTTCCTGCACCAACACAAGTGCGAAAAGTGATTTTTCAACACTAACACAAGTGCGAAAAGTGGTTTTTCAACACTATCACAAGTGCAAAAAGTGTTTTTTCCACCCTAATACAAGTGCAAAAGTGGTTTCCTGCACCAACACAAGTGGGAAAAGTGGTTTTTCAACACTAACACAAGTGCGAAAAGTGGTTTTTCAACAATATCACAAGTGCAAAAAGTGTTTTTTCCACACTAATACAAGTGCAAAAGTGGTTTCCTGCACCAACACAAGTGCGAAAAGTGGTTTTTCAACACTAACACAAGTGCGAAAAGTGGTTTTTCAACACTATCACAAGTGCAAAAAGTGTTTTTTCCACACTAATACAAGTGCAAAAGTGGATTCCTGCACCAACACAAGTGTGAAAAGTGGTTTTTCAACACTAACACAAGTGCGAAAAGTGGTTTTTCAACACTAACACAAGTGTGAAAAGTGTTTTTTCCACACTAATACAAGTGCAAAAGTGGTTTCCTGCACCAACACAAGTGCGAAAAGTGGTTTTTCAACACTAACACAAGTGCAAAAAGTGGTTTTTCAACACTAACACAAGTGCGAAAAGTGGTTTTTCAACACTATCGCAAGTGCAAAAAGTGTTTTTTCCACATTAATACAAGTGCAAAAGTGGTTTCCTGCACCAACACAAGTGCGAAAAGTGGTTTTTCAACACTATCACAAGTGCAAAAAGTGTTTTTTCCACACTAATACAAGTGCAAAAGTGGATGCCTGCACCAACACAAGTGCGAAAAGTGGTTTTTCAAAAATAACACTAGTGCGAAAAGTGGTTTTTCCACACTAATACAAGTGCAAAAGTGGTTTCCTGCACCAACACAAGTGCGAAAAGTGGTTTTTCAACACTAACACAAGTGCGAAAAGTGGTTTTTCCACACTAATACAAGTGCGAAAAGTGGTTTTTCAACACTATCACAAGTGCAAAAAGTGTTTTTTCCACATTAATACAAGTGCAAAAGTGGTTTCCTGCACCAACACAAGTGCGAAAAGTGTTTTTTCAACACTGACACAAGTGCGAAAAGTGGTTTTTCAACACTAACACAAGTGCGAAAAGTGGTTTTTCAACACTAACACAAGTGCGAAAAGTGGTTTTTCAACACTAACACAAGTGCGAAAAGTGGTTTTTCAACACTAACACAAGTGCGAAAAGTGGTTTTTCAACACTATCACAAGTGCAAAAAGTGTTTTTTCCACACTAATACAAGTGCAAAAGTGGTTTCCTGCACCAACACAAGTCCGAAAAGTGTTTTTTCAACACTAACACAAGTGCGAAAAGTGGTTTTTCAACACTAACACAAGTGTGAAAAGTGTTTTTTCCACACTAATACAAGTGCAAAAGTGGTTTCCTGCACCATCACAAGTGCGAAAAGTGGTTTTTCAACACTAACACAAGTGCGAAAAGTGGTTTTTCAACACTAACACAAGTGCGAAAAGTGGTTTTTCAACACTATCACAAGTGCAAAAAGTGTTTTTTCCACACTAATACAAGTGCAAAAGTGGTTTCCTGCACCAACACAAGTGCGAAAAGTGGTTTTTCAACACTAACACAAGTGCAAAAAGTGGTTTTCCACACTAATACAAGTGCAAAAGTGGTTTCCTGCACCAACACAGGTGCGAAAAGTGGTTTTTCAACACTAACACAAGTGCAAAAAGTGGTTTTTCAACACTAACACAAGTGTGAAAAGTGTTTTTTCCACACTAATACAAGTGCAAAAGTGGTTTCCTGCACCATCACAAGTGCGAAAAGTGGTTTTTCAACACTAACACAAGTGCGAAAAGTGGTTTTTCAACACTATCACAAGTGCAAAAAGTATTTTTTCCACACTAATACAAGTGCAAAAGTGGTTTCCTGCACCAACACAAGAGCGAAAAGTGGTTTTTCAACACTAACACAAGTGCGAAAAGTGGTTTTTCAACACTAACACAAGTGCGAAAAGTGGTTTTTCAACACTATCACAAGTGCAAAAAGTGTTTTTTCCACACTAATACAAGTGCAAAAGTGGTTTCCTGCACCAACACAAGTGCGAAAAGTGGTTTTTCAACAATAACACTAGTGCGAAAAGTGGTTTTTCAACACTAACACAAGTCCGAAAAGTGGTTTTTCAACACTATCACAAGTGCAAAAAGTATTTTTTCCACACTAATACAAGTGCAAAAGTGGTTTCCTGCACCAACACAAGAGCGAAAAGTGGTTTTTCAACACTAACACAAGTGCGAAAAGTGATTTTTCAACACTAACACAAGTGCGAAAAGTGGTTTTTCAACAATATCACAAGTGCAAAAAGTGTTTTTTCCACCCTAATACAAGTGCAAAAGTGGTTTCCTGCACCAACACAAGTGGGAAAAGTGGTTTTTCAACAGTAACACAAGTGCGAAAAGTGGTTTTTCAACAATATCACAAGTGCAAAAAGTGTTTTTTCCACACTAATACAAGTGCAAAAGTGGTTTCCTGCACCAACACAAGTGCGAAAAGTGGTTTTTCAACACTAACACAAGTGCGAAAAGTGGTTTTTCAACACTATTACAAGTGCAAAAAGTGTTTTTTCCACACTAATACAAGTGCAAAAGTGGCTTCCTGCACCAACACAAGTGCGAAAAGTGGTTTTTCAACACTAACACAAGTGCGAAAAGTGGTTTTTCAACACTAACACAAGTGCGAAAAGTGGTCTTTCAACACTAACACAAGTGTGAAAAGTGTTTTTTCCACACTAATACAAGTGCAAAAGTGGTTTCCTGCACCAACACAAGTGCGAAAAGTGGTTTTTCAACACTAACACAAGTGCGAAAAGTGGTTTTTCAACACTAACACAAGTGCGAAAAGTGGTTTTCCAACACTATCACAAGTGCAAAAAGTGTTTTTTCCACACTAATACAAGTGCAAAAGTGGTTTCCTGCACCAACACAAGTCCGAAAAGTGTTTTTTCAACACTAACACAAGTGCGAAAAGTGGTTTTTCAACACTAACACAAGTGTGAAAAGTGGTTTTTCCACACTAATACAAGTGCAAAAGTGGTTTCCTGCACCAACACAAGTGCGAAAAGTGGTTTTTCAACACTAACACAAGTGCGAAAAGTGGTTTTTCAACACTAACACAAGTGTGAAAAGTGTTTTTTCCACACTAATACAAGTGCAAAAGTGGTTTCCTGCACCATCACAAGTGCGAAAAGTGGTTTTTCAACACTAACACAAGTGCGAAAAGTGGTTTTTCAACACTAACACAAGTGCGAAAAGTGGTTTTTCAACACTATCACAAGTGCAAAAAGTGTTTTTTCCACACTAATACAAGTGCAAAAGTGGTTTCCTGCACCAACACAAGTGTGAAAAGTGGTTTTTCAACACTAACACAAGTGCAAAAAGTGGTTTTCCACACTAATACAAGTGCAAAAGTGGTTTCCTGCACCAACACAAGTGCGAAAAGTGGTTTTTCAACACTAACACAAGTGCAAAAAGTGGTTTTTCAACACTAACACAAGTGTGAAAAGTGTTTTTTCCACACTAATACAAGTGCAAAAGTGGTTTCCTGCACCATCACAAGTGCGAAAAGTGGTTTTTCAACACTAACACAAGTGCGAAAAGTGGTTTTTCAACACTATCACAAGTGCAAAAAGTATTTTTTCCACACTAATACAAGTGCAAAAGTGGTTTCCTGCACCAACACAAGGGCGAAAAGTGGTTTTTCAACACTAACACAAGTGCGAAAAGTGGTTTTTCAACACTAACACAAGTGCGAAAAGTGGTTTTTCAACACTATCACAAGTGCAAAAAGTGTTTTTTCCACACTAATACAAGTGCAAAAGTGGTTTCCTGCACCAACACAAGTGCGAAAAGTGGTTTTTCAACAATAACACTAGTGCGAAAAGTGGTTTTTCAACACTAACACAAGTGCGAAAAGTGGTTTTTCAACACTATCACAGGTGCAAAAAGTGTTTTTTCCACACTAATACAAGTGCAAAAGTGGTTTCCTGCACCAACACAAGTGTGAGAAGTGGTTTTTCAACACTAACACAAGTGCGAAAAGTGGTTTTTCAACACTAACACAAGTGCGAAAAGAGGTTTTTCCACACTAATACAAGTGCAAAAGTGGTTTCCTGCACCAACACAAGTGCGAAAAGTGATTTTTCAACACTAACACAAGTGCGAAAAGTGGTTTTTCAACACTATCACAAGTGCAAAAAGTGTTTTTTCCACCCTAATACAAGTGCAAAAGTGGTTTCCTGCACCAACACAAGTGGGAAAAGTGGTTTTTCAACACTAACACAAGTGCGAAAAGTGGTTTTTCAACAATATCACAAGTGCAAAAAGTGTTTTTTCCACACTAATACAAGTGCAAAAGTGGTTTCCTGCACCAACACAAGTGCGAAAAGTGGTTTTTCAACACTAACACAAGTGCGAAAAGTGGTTTTTCAACACTATCACAAGTGCAAAAAGTGTTTTTTCCACACTAATACAAATGCAAAAGTGGATTCCTGCACCAACACAAGTGTGAAAAGTGGTTTTTCAACACTAACACAAGTGCGAAAAGTGGTTTTTCAACACTAACACAAGTGTGAAAAGTGTTTTTTCCACACTAATACAAGTGCAAAAGTGGTTTCCTGCACCAACACAAGTGCGAAAAGTGGTTTTTCAACACTAACACAAGTGCAAAAAGTGGTTTTTCAACACTAACACAAGTGCGAAAAGTGGTTTTTCAACACTATCGCAAGTGCAAAAAGTGTTTTTTCCACATTAATACAAGTGCAAAAGTGGTTTCCTGCACCAACACAAGTGCGAAAAGTGGTTTTTCAACACTATCACAAGTGCAAAAAGTGTTTTTTCCACACTAATACAAGTGCAAAAGTGGATGCCTGCACCAACACAAGTGCGAAAAGTGGTTTTTCAAAAATAACACTAGTGCGAAAAGTGGTTTTTCCACACTAATACAAGTGCAAAAGTGGTTTCCTGCACCAACACAAGTGCGAAAAGTGGTTTTTCAACACTAACACAAGTGCGAAAAGTGGTTTTTCCACACTAATACAAGTGCGAAAAGTGGTTTTTCAACACTATCACAAGTGCAAAAAGTGTTTTTTCCACATTAATACAAGTGCAAAAGTGGTTTCCTGCACCAACACAAGTGCGAAAAGTGGTTTTTCAACACTAACACAAGTGCGAAAAGTGGTTTTTCAACACTAACACAAGTGCGAAAAGTGGTTTTTCAACACTAACACAAGTGCGAAAAGTGGTTTTTCAACACTAACACAAGTGCGAAAAGTGGTTTTTCAACACTAACACAAGTGCGAAAAGTGGTTTTTCAACACTATCACAAGTGCAAAAAGTGTTTTTTCCACACTAATACAAGTGCAAAAGTGGTTTCCTGCACCAACACAAGTCCGAAAAGTGTTTTTTCAACACTAACACAAGTGCGAAAAGTGGTTTTTCAACACTAACACAAGTGTGAAAAGTGTTTTTTCCACACTAATACAAGTGCAAAAGTGGTTTCCTGCACCATCACAAGTGCGAAAAGTGGTTTTTCAACACTAACACAAGTGCGAAAAGTGGTTTTTCAACACTAACACAAGTGCGAAAAGTGGTTTTTCAACACTATCACAAGTGCAAAAAGTGTTTTTTCCACACTAATACAAGTGCAAAAGTGGTTTCCTGCACCAACACAAGTGCGAAAAGTGGTTTTTCAACACTAACACAAGTGCAAAAAGTGGTTTTCCACACTAATACAAGTGCAAAAGTGGTTTCCTGCACCAACACAGGTGCGAAAAGTGGTTTTTCAACACTAACACAAGTGCAAAAAGTGGTTTTTCAACACTAACACAAGTGTGAAAAGTGTTTTTTCCACACTAATACAAGTGCAAAAGTGGTTTCCTGCACCATCACAAGTGCGAAAAGTGGTTTTTCAACACTAACACAAGTGCGAAAAGTGGTTTTTCAACACTATCACAAGTGCAAAAAGTATTTTTTTCACACTAATACAAGTGCAAAAGTGGTTTCCTGCACCAACACAAGAGCGAAAAGTGGTTTTTCAACACTAACACAAGTGCGAAAAGTGGTTTTTCAACACTAACACAAGTGCGAAAAGTGGTTTTTCAACACTATCACAAGTGCAAAAAGTGTTTTTCCACACTAATACAAGTGCAAAAGTGGTTTCCTGCACCAACACAAGTGCGAAAAGTGGTTTTTCAACAATAACACTAGTGCGAAAAGTGGTTTTTCAACACTAACACAAGTGCGAAAAGTGGTTTTTCAACACTATCACAGGTGCAAAAAGTGTTTTTTCCACACTAATACAAGTGCAAAAGTGGTTTCCTGCACCAACACAAGTGTGAAAAGTGGTTTTTCAACACTAACACAAGTGCGAAAAGTGGTTTTTCAACACTAACACAAGTGCAAAAAGAGGTTTTTCCACACTAATACAAGTGCAAAAGTGGTTTCCTGCACCAACACAAGTGCGAAAAGTGATTTTTCAACACTAACACAAGTGCGAAAAGTGGTTTTTCAACACTATCACAAGTGCAAAAAGTGTTTTTTCCACCCTAATACAAGTGCAAAAGTGGTTTCCTGCACCAACACAAGTGGGAAAAGTGGTTTTTCAACACTAACACAAGTGCGAAAAGTGGTTTTTCAACAATATCACAAGTGCAAAAAGTGTTTTTTCCACACTAATACAAGTGCAAAAGTGGTTTCCTGCACCAACACAAGTGCGAAAAGTGGTTTTTCAACACTAACACAAGTGCGAAAAGTGGTTTTTCAACAATATCACAAGTGCATAAAGTGTTTTTTCCACACTAATACAAGTGCAAAAGTGGTTTCCTGCACCAACACAAGTGCGAAAAGTGGTTTTTCAACACTAACACAAGTGCGAAAAGTGGTTTTTCAACACTATCACAAGTGCAAAAAGTGTTTTTCCACACTAATACAAGTGAAAAAGTGGATTCCTGCACCAACACAAGTGTGAAAAGTGGTTTTTCAACACTAACACAAGTGCGAAAAGTGGTTTTTCAACACTAACACAAGTGTGAAAAGTGTTTTTTCCACACTAATACAAGTGCAAAAGTGGTTTCCTGCACCAACACAAGTGCGAAAAGTGGTTTTTCAACACTAACACAAGTGCAAAAAGTGGTTTTTCAACACTAACACAAGTGCGAAAAGTGGTTTTTCAACACTATCGCAAGTGCAAAAAGTGTTTTTTCCACATTAATACAAGTGCAAAAGTGGTTTCCTGCACCAACACAAGTGCGAAAAGTGGTTTTTCAACACTATCACAAGTGCAAAAAGTGTTTTTTCCACACTAATACAAGTGCAAATGTGGATGCCTGCACCAACACAAGTGCGAAAAGTGGTTTTTCAAAAATAACACTAGTGCGAAAAGTGGTTTTTCCACACTAATACAAGTGCAAAAGTGGTTTCCTGCACCAACACAAGTGCGAAAAGAGGTTTTTCAACACTAACACAAGTGCGAAAAGTGGTTTTTCCACACTAATACAAGTGCAAAAGTGGTTTCCTGCACCAACACAAGTGCGAAAAGTGGTTTTTCAACACTAACACAAGTGCGAAAAGTGGTTTTTCAACACTAACACAAGTGTGAAAAGTGTTTTTTCCACACTAATACAAGTGCAAAAGTGGTTTCCTGCACCAACACAAGAGCGAAAAGTGGTTTTTCAACAATAACACCAGTGCGAAAAGTGGTTTTTCAACACTAACACAAGTGCGAAAAGTGGTTTTTCAACAATAACACAAGTGCGAAAAGTGGTTTTTCAACACTAACACAAGTGCGAAAAGTGGTTTTTCAACACTAACACAAGTGCGAAAAGTGGTTTTTCAACACTAACACAAGTGCGAAAAGTGGTTTTTCAACACTATCACAAGTGCAAAAAGTGTTTTTTCCACACTAATGCAAGTGCAAAAGTGGTTTCCTGCACCAACACAAGTGCGAAAAGTGGTTTTTCAACACTAACACAAGTGCGAAAATTGGTTTTTCAACACTAACACAAGTGCGAAAAGTGGTTTTTCAACACTATCACAAGTGCAAAAAGTGTTTTTTCCACACTAATACAAGTACAAAAGTGGTTTCCTGCACCAACACAAGTGCGAAAAGTGGTTTTTCAACACTAACACAAGTGCGAAAAGTGGTTTTTCAACACTAACACAAGTGCGAAAAGTGGTTTTTCCACACTAATGCAAGTGCAAAAGTGGTTTCCTGCACCAACACAAGTGCGAAAAGCGGTTTTTCAACACTAACACAAGTGCAAAAAGTGGTTTTTCAACACTAACACAAGTGCGAAAAGTGGTTTTTCAACACTAACACAAGTGCAAAAAGTGGTTTTTCAACACTAACACAAGAGCGAAAAGTGGTTTTTCAACACTAACACAAGTGCGAAAAGTGGTTTTTCAACACTATCACAAGTGCAAAAAGTGTTTTTTCCACACTAATACAAGTGCAAAGTGGTTTCCTGCACCAACACAAGTGCGAAAAGTGGTTTTTCAACACTAACACAAGTGCAAAAAGTGGTTTTTCAACACTAACACAAGTGCGAAAAGTGGTTTTTCAACACTAACACAAGTGCGAAAAGTGGTTTTTCAACACTAACACAAGCGCGAAAAGTGGTTTTTCAACACTATCACAAGTGCAAAAAGTATTTTTTCCACACTAATACAAGTGCAAAGTGGTTTCCTGCACCAACACAAGTACAAAAAGTGGTTTTTCAACACTAACACAAGTGCGAAAAGTGGTTTTTCAACACTAACACAAGTGCGAAAAGTGGTTTTTCAACACTAACACAAGTGCGAAAAGTGGTTTTTCAATACTATCACAAGAGCAAAAAGTGTTTTTTCCACACTAATACAAGTGCAAAAGTGGTTTCCTGCACCAACACAAGTGCGAAAAGTGGTTTTTCAACACTAACACAAGTGCGAAAATTGGTTTTTCAACACTAACACAAGTGCGAAAAGTGGTTTTTCAACACTATCACAAGTGCAAAAAGTGTTTTTTCCACACTAATACAAGTGCAAAAGTGGTTTCCTGCACCAACACAAGTGCGAAAAGTGGTTTTTCAACACTAACACAAGTGCGAAAAGTGGTTTTTCAACACTAACATAAGTGCGAAAAGTGGTTTTTCCACACTAATACAAGTGCAAAAGTGGTTTCCTGCACCATCACAAGTGCGAAAAGTGGTTTTTCAACACTAACACAAGTGCGAAAAGTGGTTTTTCAACACTATCACAAGTGCAAAAAGTATTTTTTCCACACTAGTACAAGTGCAAAAGTGGTTTCCTGCACCAACACAAGAGCGAAAAGTGGTTTTTCAACACTAACACAAGTGCGAAAAGTGGTTAGTAGTGTAATAATGTTGCTTCTGGGACACCTCCGTTTAACATGGGAAATCCCTATCTAATGTCATTTACCCCCTTGTCTTTTTCAAAAATCATAAACACCTCTATTTCTCCCACCCTCATCTTTATGAACCTTTTGTCTGTAGTACCTATCCTTAATGTTGTTCATTAGACCACTCAAACACTACAAATATTTGTTTTCTCTTATAGACCTATCATCCTTCTTCTACATATCATCTGGCAGATTAATCTTTGACCCACTCAAACATTGACCCATTCACTTCCATATTAATTCTTTCCCTCCCTCATTGCCCCTAAAGACCTCTATTTCTCTCACCCTGTTCTTTACGAACCTTCTAACCTTTTGACATGTTATCCTTATTCATTAGACCACTTAAACACCTGTGATCCTTCTGACCTTATGAACCTTTTAACCTTTTACTCTTAATATCATCTGGTGAATATAACCCACTCAAACAACGACCCTACAAATATTTGTTTATGTGTGGGAAATAATTTAATTCTCCTACAACTCTCCTCACCGTCTAATACATTAACAAAAAATATGTTTGAGTTTGGTTCTTTATTAAGATATTTTAACTGAGCTAAGATAAAATGGTAAACCTCCCTCAATGTTCTTATTTGAGCGCCTCCAGTGCCACATACCATTTTTAAATTAAAGTATATATTTTCCTGACAACCATCAAAGTTTTCCGTCCACTCAAAAATATTTCCATCTTTTTTACCCAATTCACCGGTATTTAAATTAATTCTCTTATTTGTTTTGTGAACTTTTTTACCAGTTGCCTTTTCAATTATACCTATTTGATATTTTTCACATTCATTATGTTTTCCATTTATATACCAAGGTTGATTACACCTCCACTCTTTAGTCTGGTTGATACTTGGTTCTATCATTTATATAATAGTAAAAAAGGCGGCGGTAGCCCGTTAAAATCCCCAACCCCCCCCCCCCCCCCCCCCTTTTTAACTTATCACTTATATATATCTTATCACTTATATATATCTTATCACTTATGTATATCTTATCACTTATATATATCTTATCACTTATATAAATCTTATCACTTATATACTTATATAACCATAAGGGAGACTATCAATTCCATTTTCTAAAATAAACCTCTTATCATCAAAAGCCCCCAATGCTTTCTTATTTATCTCTTCTGAATATAATTGATGTTTATAACTTCTTATTCCATTAATCTTTCTAAACTCTTCTTTCTTTGTTGTTAAACAGTTATAATAATCCTTAAAGTTTATTGTTTCTTTAATAACATTTTTCTTTACACCTTTTAACTTCTTATCAGTCTTTTCAACGTTATTCACAATGTATTTATAAGCATAAGCCTTTGACCTCAATCCCACAAATTCACTCATAACATTTCCTCCTAATTCATCCTTGAACTTTCCAATCACCTTTTTATTTTTAGAAGAGAACAACTCACTCTCTGGACTGTAATTACTCGTGTCATAGATATTAATGTCTCTTTTCATGTCTGAATAAACATCGTTGGTATTAATTTTCAAAATAAAACTATCTGTATCCATATAAAGTAGATTAACATCATTTTGATATTTCTTCCTCAAGTTATTATAAAAGTAATCATACATTAATGACTTTGATAAATCAAGAATTGTTGTTCCAATATAAATAGGTTTGTTCATTTCAATACTCTCTTTAATCAAATGGATCGCACAAAAGTTCTCAGTAAAGACCTCAGCTCGAGTAAAACTCGGTCTATTAATTAATTTTGATGCTTGTTCCCAAGATGTTGATAGTCTGATATTTTGTCTTTTCCTCACATTCTCCATAGTCTTACCAAAGACCGCATTATTCATTAATTTATAAAAGTCTTTCTCAAAATCTGTTTTTGACTCTGTTCTTCTTTGTGTATTAAAATCAATGTACCCCTTTAACCAATGACTTTGATTGAACTTTAGAACCCTATGGATCTTCTCTACTCTTAGACCTTTTGATAAATATTGTCGCAAATTTCTTTGGTGTAGAACATAATTTTTCTTGTTATATAATGTAGTAAGTAATTTTTCTGTTGATTCACCTATATCAAACGATCGTTGATAATCACTCAACCATTCTTTCTTTGGACTTTCTTTCTCACAAGCAAATGGGAGATCTTTGTGTAGGTTATGGAGTTCCTCTGGATATTTTAAATCAATTTCAAAATAATAACCAACTTTTTCTTCATCCAATTCTTTTTGTGTAGAGATACATACATCTTGTAGAACGTTTTTGTAGTCTTTTTCCTTTACCCATCTAAGTTTTCCATAAGGAAGAGCCTGAGACATTGCCCAGCCATACAGGTTGTTCGCGTCATAGTACATCAAGTAAGAACTCTCTTTCGTTGGATCATAATTTGGAAGATATTTGTTATTTGCTTTTGCGTATCTACTCGAGCAGACTTGTGAAATTCCACCTCTTTTTGCCTTTTCAATCATCAAAAGCATATCAACATCGATTATCAAATCCAAATCTTGTTTTGTCATTTTCAACATCGCACTCCAGGCCAATCCAGGTGCTGTGTAGTAGTGAGCAGGATCCAATCCATATCCAGTGCGACAAACAGATCTAAAGGCTTCAAATACATCGGCCAATAAAAGCACATCAGTTTTGAGATACAAATCGTGATACTCGCCAAGATTCTTGATGTTATATTTTTCCCAAACATTTTGTGCGTGTACATAATCTTTATCAGATATATGACTATTATTTAATTTGTTATAGAAATTTTCTTTTGAAGGAAGTTGTGTTTCATTGAATCTCTCAAATGAGTCCATATAGTCATAGGGGTAAATTCCCTTTTGTGTTAGAAAATCTTTATCTAAAAAATACTCTGAAAGACATGGAAACTCTTTTAGATTTTGAACCAAGTTAACCAATGGACTTGCCATGAATTTAAATGTATCAAGAAATCTGATATGAGTAATAGGAGATGTGTGAATTGTTTTTGTGAATGAAATGTATTTCTGATCCGTGTTTGGAATTGCTGAGATACTTCCAGAAGTCTTTGAGAGTTCCTTGATAAATAGATGTGTATCATAATGAGCGTTGTTATGAAGAAAGACAGGAATGAAAGAGGGGAGTTGATAATTAATATTACAACTTTGATGAGCCGGACCTCTATATTTACCAGTGAGATGACAATGGTCTCTAACCTTTAGACCTTTACCAATTTTCTCCTCACAAATATGACAGACATTGTTTTTTATAAATTCCCTTTTTTCTTTACTTGTTAAGGACATTGGTTTATTGGTTTCTCTCATTATCTTGGTTAATCGAACACAGTCTTTTTCTAGTCGTTTCACAAACTCCTCTGGGGTATTTGAGCCTCTATACATCTCTAACTTGTTATATTTATCACCAACGGATGATTTGATATAATAACAAAAACCACAAGGAGTATGTTTTTGATATTTATTTGTGTATGATTCTTTTGGATCTTGAGAAGCAGTATCAATTTTTTCTAAAATACTTTCAAAATCAGCATATATAACAAATGGATGTTTGATCTTTTTATTTTCATCTTTGAATGTGATCTTTGAGCCTTCTTTAGGCATATTGATTACCGTTGATTTATGTTCGCCACAATAATTTGAATGTTTATCTAATCTTTCTTGTGAATTGAAGAAGTTAAGACAACGCAAACAAATATATATTTTATTTGTTCTCTTACAGACTTGTGGTTTTATTAATTTAGCAATATCTTTGATGTATGTATAATGTGAATTTTCGTCTGAATTAAAATATAGAAGATTAATATGAGTTTGTTTACAATTGTCAGAAAGCTTTAAAACCTGAATGTTGTTTGTTTCTGTTGGACCATAAACATTAACTGATAAATTATTCATCTTTTCAAATTTAGGAATATCATTTAAAGTCATCGGAAACTTTAGATCTTTCGTATTTAATGTATTCTCATATTTTTTATAATGAGATACTCTTTCATCATGAAAATGTGGAGGATGTAAGTGTGCTAAAATAGACCAGAGAAAACATTTATTGTCTTTATTTTTGATATTGATAACTGCTTTTCTATTTTTGATAACACTGGGTAAATCAATGTAAGAAGAAGCTTTTAGAGGATCTGATTTAAGAATATGAATGTCTATGTAAATAATTTTTCCTATATTGAATCCACTTCCTACGATTGAATTATCCACATCTTGCTCTTGTTTAATAAGTTCATCATAGACTCCTGATGTTTTAAAATCTTGATATGAAGATATAAAGTGTGGCTCAGTTCTCATGTATGGTGCATCTATAACTCCTTCATCCTTTGTCATTTCTAATTTTACTCCCATATAAAATTTAAGTGGTTTCATTTCCTTTAGTGTTTTTTCAATCAACGTTTGAACAGCAGGTTTAACTATTTCTACAGCATCAACTATAGACTCTGGTTCAGGAGGTTTGAAGTTAAAGACTCTTATTTTAATATGTCCTTTGAATGCTCCATCAGAGTTTTTAGTTGTGATAAAATTTGATAAATGTAGATTTGTTTTAAGATGTATTTTGAAGCCTTTCTTGAGGATATTTTTATTACATGTAGAACAGTGTTTTGTTTCAGGTGGAAGAGGGGAAAGTTTGTTTAAAATGTTGTATGTATGTTTTGCGGTGAGAATATGTTGTTTATAATATTTTACTTCCTTCTCGCAAGTATCACAATAAACCATATTTATAGCGTGAGAAAACGTGGTGTTTTATATATATCACTGTGCTTAAAATAAAACACTTTTGAGCTTTACAGCTCCGTTTTATATATATCGCTGTGCTTAAACTAAAACACTTTTTCACTCAGAATCATCTAAGTCATAACTATCACATGAATACTCAGAATCATACTCAGAGTCATCAATAAAGCTACTCTCATAACTATCATTTGAGCACAAACTATTAGTATCATAACTATCATCTGTGTTCAATGAAATACTATCATCACCATCGTCCAAGTTCAATGAAATACTATCATCACTATCGTCCGAGTTCAATGAAATAGTAAAATCTTCACTGCTGTATTGACTCATATTTAATTAGCAAGAAAAATATTCCCATCAATATCTATATACTTTCTTTCATTAACAGATTCAATCTCTACAATTTTTATATCAAAAGTTATCTTTAAATAATCTCTAACTATCATAGAACGAAATGACATTTCACCAGAAATATTAACATCATTCATTTTACTTAGATCTACACCCTTTGGATTATTAAAGAAAATACAAATGTCTCCTCTAGAATTATTAATGGTCTTATCATTCTTTTTCAAAGTATCGTGGTCAATCACTTTTTCAAGCTTTGAATAAATTGCCAGGAGTAGAGGAGAAACTTTTGTTAGATTTACTTTAATGGATGTCTTTCCAGGTATAGTTAGAGCTCTTCCTTTAAATGAAATAGAGGGGCTCATGTTATTTTCCATAACTGGTTTTACCCAAAAATTTCCATATTTATCTTTGTTCAATTTAACATCTTTGACATATTTTTCTATATCTTCCACCGAAGTAGAGATTGATTGAAATTTGTCTTTTGTGCTTTGAAACATTGTATTTATTAATGAATAAACTTGCGTTTAGTTTAAGTAAAAATTTACCACATAAATATGATAAGTTCTGAAGGATATTTAGAATTTCCAGACTCTCCATATGATAAATTAGAGAATTGTCCGGCTTGTGATAGAGTGGGGCTTAATGATGAGGATTCATATAAACAATGTTTATTCTGTGATTATATTCTAATTAATGATAATAAGAAATATAAAAAAACATATAACTCTTTTAAATTAGAACCAAAAATGAATTACTTTACAAGATTAATAAGAGAGATGAATGTTAAGCATTATGGTGATAATACACCATTTCTTACAAGGAAAGAGACTCTTTGTATTGAGGAAATGTATAAGGGTTTAATGATATTTATTATTCAAAATAATTTTAATGGAAATGTTAATACAAGATACTACATAAATAAAATAATGAATTATTTTGAAATTAAACCCGAACTCAGGATAAAATATAGAGTTTCTAAAATAGCTCAAAAAAAGTTGGATGACTTGTTTTCCAAATATATAAATGAATGATTTTTTACCCGTTTGGGAAAATAAGATAAAATTTAATAACCATAAAAACATTCCAAATTCATTGAGATGTCTAATAGTTGGTTCAAGCGGATGTGGGAAAACCTGTTTACTTTTAAAGATGCTCCTTGGTCCTAATTTTTTAGATTATGATAATTTAATAATTTTTACAAAGTCAAGTTTTCAACCCGAGTATCAACTACTCTCACAGGGTTTTAATGCAGGTCTTAAAAAGGAAGACATTATCGGTTTATTTAAACTTCAAAACAAACTGAATGATTATAATATTGAAGATATAATACAATTATTTTGTGATACACAGAAATCAAAATCGAAACCCATAACTTGTATTCTCAGTGATAATACGGATGATATACCTTCACCTCAAGATTTAGATAAATCAAAAAAGAACCTCGTCATCTTTGATGATTGTGTTAATGAGAGAAACCAAACAGTAATGGATAGCTACTATACAAGAGGGAGACATTCTTCTTGTAATTGTATATATCTTAGTCAATCATATTTTCAACTCCCTCGACGCTCAATAAGAAACAATGCCAATACTTTTATTTTATTTAAGTTAAATTCAATAGATGTAAATAATTTTTGGAGAGATAATTGCTCTACGTTATGTAGTAAAAAAGAATTTGAAAATTATATGAAACACACGATTGGAAAATATAAATATATTGTTGTGAAACAAGATGAGATACTAAATGATATTTTTCAATAAATAAATACAGAAAATGAATACCGAAGAAAGAGAAAGAAAGTTTAAGGAACATCAACAATTAGTTTCAAAAGTTGTTAAACAACAGGAAGAGATAAAGAAGAAACGGAGACAGAAACTAACTGGTGAAGAAGCCTTTGAAAGAAAACAAGAGAAATTCTTTAAACCACTTTTGAAAACTCAACACTCACCTACAGTTCCCACGGTAGAATTTACTCCGAAAAAACTTCAAATGCTCAAAGATTTTAGTCAGATAACAAAACAAGAACTAGGTGAATTAGAATATGATGACGAGGGATTATTTCGGAAACTTGAGGAGGTAAATCAACCCCCTAATTATGTTGTGGAAGCTCTTCAAAACAATGAATATTCGGCGGGTTCAAAAACCAGAGCAGGTCTCATTCCAACAGAAGAACCAGCAGTGTTTCATCTTGTGGAAGAAAAGGTATTGATATTTAATGATGAATTGATGTTCTTGAGTTCTACTCAACCAAATGTTAAATTAACTCCAAGATTAATGTTTCTTCTAACAAACCCCGGATTCAGCGGTTCAAAATATTTTGAGGAACCACTTGATATGGAAAGAGAGGAAGATAGGGTATATATTGAGTTGCTAAATGCACTTGATTATGGAGTTTCTGTTGCTGGTAAAAGTAAGAAGAATGAGAAGGAGAAACATATTATTGATGCTTTAAGTAAGCTTGGTTCGGGTGTTAGTTTTCTTCCAAATGACCCATCACAATTAGTTAATAGGCTATTATTGTTGTTAGGTAGTAAGAAGGCTGGAAACAACAATTGTTTTAATGAATCCTCAGCCATTTTAGATCAGTTGATGAACATGAAAATAATTAATAAATGTCAATACAAAGATATTTTATTAGATATTAAATAAGATGAGAAGCACAATTCTTAGTTTTAATTTCACAACGAGCGATTACACAGCTTCATTCCCTTACCCACTACAACTTGACCCCCTTACCTCATATGAGGCATCTTTGTTGTCAATGGAAACTTACAATACCCTTTTTAATATCACAGAGAAAAACAACAAGTTTAGTTATAATCCAGGAAGTGGATATAAAACTATAACCGTTTCACCTGGAGCTTACGAGATTTCTCAAATATCTTCAGAAGTCTCTCGCCTTATGAAAGAAAAAGGTGATGAACCAAAAAATATTGTAATAGATATTCAAAATCACACTTCAAAATCAACTATTAAACTTAAAAATAATTATAAAGTTGATTTCACGATTGAAAATTCGTTTAGAGAGCTATTGGGTTTCTCTTCAAAAAAGATTGAAAATAACGGGACGTTTTACAGTGATAATGTTATCCAAATATCCTCCGGTATAAATTCAGTATTAATTCATTGTGATTTGATTGATGGTGCTTATAACGATGGAATAAGAACAAATACAATATTTTCATTCAGTGCATACTCAACCCCGATTGGTTATAAATTTAATATGGAACCAAAAAATCTTGTCTATTTACCTGTGTCAGGAAAAACCATATACAGAGTAAGTTTTAGGATAACCGACCAAGATAATCGTATGATATCCTTTAATGATGAAATTATATCCATCAGAATTCACCTACGTGAAGTTTTTCAATAAATAAATAATGGTTATTGTGAGAAAACACGAGTTGGGAAAATATAAAATAATTACAGGGGAGGGCATGTTCCTTTCACCAGACTATACAAGGTATGTGGGTAGAGGATACTATAAACCTAAGAGACAACGAGGTGTAGGTCATCAATTTCGAAATAAAGGAGATGGGATAATTGATACTCTAATGGGTATTGGTTCAACCATCCTTAAACATAAAGACCTAATTGATTCAACTGCTTCTGCCGTGGGCTCCGTTGCGGGTGCTATAAAGAGTATAAAAGATGCTCAAAAGGAGTCTCATAAATTACAAGCAATCAAAGAAATAAAAAAAGGTAAAACTCAACTATCTTCACAAGAACGACAAAAAATCATTAAAATACTTGGGTCAGGGTTTCAACAATTTTAATGCTATATAAATACAAGTATGGAAGCGATTGATAGTATCTATGATTTGGATGATACGATTATCATTTCAAACTCCACTAAAAAGGAAGACTATTTTAAGGTAAATGCTATAACAGGAACAGACTGGAATTCAAACGGAACAAAAAGTTTTGAAATAAATAATCAACAAACTTACTTGAATATAGCTGATAGTTTCTTGCTGTGTAAATTTAAATTCACTAAGGCTGCGAATAATACTAATGCTACACTCGTAAATGATTTCTTCTGGAAAATGTTTGACAGTGTCCGCCTGTATATTGGAACACAAGAGGTTGAAGCGGTTGATTATGTCTCTGCTACATCTGAAATGATGAAATTTACACTATATTCGTTTAGTGATAGAATGGGTAAGGGAGCTGTTGAAGGTTTTATTCCTGATATGTCAACGGGTACAAACGCAGACCCTGGTTATAGTCAAAGGAAGTCAATGTATAATGATGAAACAAAAGCAGTGAATAGTTTTACCGTAGCAGTACCTCTTAAAGGTATATTTGGATTTTGCGATTATGATAAAGTTTTGTATGGTCTTAAAATTAGATTTCAACTACAAAGGAATGATAATGTAAATAGGTTGCTTTTTGGGGATGAAAATGCTTTTGGAGACAACAATAAATTTGTTATTAATGATTTGTGTTGGTATATCAGTGAATATACTCCTAATCTTAAAACGGAAGAGATGTTAAATAGAAGACTTAACTCAAAGAAACCGCTAAATGTATCATACCTTAAAAGAAGATGTCAACACGTTAAACTGGAACACACTACCTACACTTGGAATTTGGGTGTTCTTCAAGGAAAGCCACGATACCTCTGGCTCATTTTTAAAAAACCAGATGGAGAGGACGGTACTAATAAGAATAATGCGCTGAGTGATAATGCTAAGGTGAAACAACTTCGGGTTTCTCTTGATGGCACATTTTATCCGCGAGATAGATTGGAAATTGATTGGGAAAAAAATGATTATGCGGAAGCCTACAAGTCCTACCAAAAGGTGTGTGAAAGTAATGGTAATAATGATCCTATTTTGGATATGGTTGCGTTTCAAAAACTTTATACAATCTACGCAATTGACCTGAGTTCTCAAAAGGAAACTATAAAGTCTAATCGAGTGGATACTTCTCTATACATTGAAAGAGGGGAGAGTGAAGAGGTTAATGCATATTGTTTGCTTTTGGAGGAAACAGAATTACAGATTAATACAGATAATGGTGTTATGATTAATATCACATAGGTTTTTTCTCATAAATAAATGGTTGGGGTATATGTTAATCAAATCAATCTTAATAAATTAACATCTTGTATTCAAAATCAAAAGCCTTGTATTATTAATGTTAATACAATTCAAAGAAAAGGAGCTGTAAGAATTGATGTTTTACTCACACACACACAAGTAAAAACACTAAATGATGTTGGATCACTTAAAATTAAAATGACGAAACCTATGTTAAAGAAATATTCAATAGACGAGTCAAGAGGAGGATTTCTCCCGTTTCTAATTCCTTTATTTGCTGGTTTAAGTGCGGCGGGAGCATTGACTGGTGGTATTTCAGCAGCGGTAAAAACTGCTAACGAAAGGAAGGCACAACTAAAAGCTCAAAAAGAATTGGAAAGACATAACAAGGAGTTGGAGAAACAAATTAGTGGAAGTGGTGTAATTGTAGATTTTGCTCAAAAACTTGAAAGTCTACCTGATAAAGCTAGATTGTTGGTTGGAGATATGCTTTCCTCTATCGCTCAAGCGGGTGTTAAACTAACTAAACGGGGTAATGGATTGTATCTTTCTCATAAATAAATGGATAAATGGTTTAAACAATTTGGAAAGAATACAACGTCAAATATAGAACTAGCTAAGTATTGTAAAACACTAAAAATTGATAATGTGGTTATTTGTATGAGAGATGAATTAATACATATAAATAAGAATACAAAGAATATTATTATGAATTTAGACACACAGAATGGTTCTCATTGGGTTTGTATTCATAATAGTCAGGATAAATATTATTTTGATAGTTATGGTATGCCACCACCTGTTGAAGTAATACAATTCTTACAGAATGGTGTTTATCAAACATTTCAAGTTCAAGAAATTAATTCTAAATGTTGTGGTCAATTATGTTTATATGTATTATTTCAACTCAACAATAATGAAAATTTTTATGATATCATTTTTAATCTAATATAAATGACTTATGTTGGAAAAGATGGTTCTATCTTTGGAAAATCCTCTCAGGATATTGATTTATCAAATTATTATACAAAGGCACAGGCTGAACGACAAAAATATAGTGTAAGTAAAAATATTAATATGAAGAATACTTATAAATTAATCAATTATCCAAACCCTACAGATGCGAATGACTTAATTAGATTAAGTGATTTATCACAATATATATTTTTAAAGAAAACAGCACGTTTTGTGAAACAAGTAAAATTTACAACCACAACACCTGGTTATACTGACCATACACCTTTCCTCATTGAATTTAACTACCTGCTTACAATTGAATTTTATAAAGAAGGACATTTAGTTAATATGCGAATTAATAAATGGGGGTATGATATGCCTGATTTAGGGTATAATTGGTCTTTTTCAATAAACATAGAAGACCTACATGATTTAAATCAGTCTCGTAAAGAAGAATATTATCCACGTGGTGAGGATAAGGATTTATGTGGAAGTACAATTAGTAAACAACAAATACGTGATTTTAAGAAAAGAAAAATATATGATAGTATAGCGATGGTTCGCATGACAAAGAAGGAAGGTAATGAGATAAGGATAGAAAGCCGAGGAATACAAACCGATTTGGTAGTGGGAAGATGGGGTGGTATTACCTGTCATAATATTAATCTCACATATATTTCTGATACATAAATGGCAGGAAGAAGACTACAAGAGAATTATAATTTTTGTATTCAAGGATACCTACAAGAAAAGGGTGCTCGGTATTACATACCTTATGATTTGGAGCATATACATGGGAATTTTGTCATTAAAAACTGGCCTTATACTGATATTGTTAAACCCACAAATAGAGACTTGTTTAAAATATTAAATAAAAATGAACTTCTCAAAGTTATGAAATATAAAACTCTTTTAGAAATCGTCAACAAATCTTATTGGTATCCTATTATGAGAAAAATAATTATAGATACAAGAATATCTCAAAATCCAGATGAGTATATGTATAATATTCTTTGGGGTTCAAACTCAAGGGTAGCAAGGGATGAGGAAGGAGTTGAAGAAGAGAAGGAGGAAAGAGAGAAAAAGGAGAAGGAGGAAAGGGAGAGGGAGGAGAAGGAGGAGAGGGAGAAAAAGGAGGAGGAGAGGGAGAAAAAGGAGAAGGAGGAAGGAGAGAAAAGGGAGAAGGAGGAAAGAGAGAAAAAGAAGAAGGAGGAGAGGGAGAAAAAGGAGAAGGAGGAGAGGGAGGAAAGGGAGCAAAGAGAGAGGGAGGAAAAATATAAAAAGATGGAAATCAGTGAGATTCGTAAAAGATTGAGTGTATTACAGCAAATAAATCAATCTCAATGCACCGAAGAGGAAATTAAAGAATTAACAACTCTTATGAAGATAATGGTTTCAAAAATAACAACGTCAATGTCTTCAATTTCAGGGAGGAGATTTAAACGAGAAAGTGGTGAAGAAGAAGAAGAAGAAGAAGGAAAAGATTATGTGATTGATGATGTTGGTGTCATTGACTTTAGTTAGTTTTTATTTGTAAATAAATGGAGGAGAGAGTGAAGGCATTCCTTAGGATTCTTTATGTTTTAAAAATAAAGATTGAAATGTATATGTTGAAAACCAAAAAGGTTTTGATACTCTGTCGGAATTTTTCTGATAAATAAATATGAGTTATTGTCTCAAATGTAAAAAGAAAACTAAATCTAAAAATATCTCTTATGTTAAAGCTAAAAATAATAGAGTTTATCAAAAAGGAATATGTCAAGTATGTGGCTCTAAAAAGTGCCAATTCATCTCTCCTAAAAGAGGAGGAGACATACAAAAGTTTCTGTCAGGAAGTAAATTTACAACAACTGGAATTCCAGGGGAATTACACCTTCCAGGGTATTCTTTCTGTGGTCCAGGAACAAACTTGGATAAAAGATTAGATGAGGCTGACAATCCTAAACCTTGGTCTAAACCTACAAATAGGGTTGACGAAGTGTGTATGAAGCATGATATTGCTTATGGGAAAACCACTACGTTGACTGAAAAACATAAAGCCGACAGCGAAATGTTGTATAATTTGTCTTTGATACAAAATCCAACGTTGAGAGAGAAAGTTGATAGGTTTATTGTGAGAAATTTGATAAATGCTAAATTGAAACTTGGTCTTGGTTATTCCTCAAAAAACTATTAGGCTCTAATGATGTCATCAAGACTGAGGAGCTTTTGGCTGAAGAATTACACAAACCTATAATCACAAAGTTTAAAAGAAGGAAGGTTTATTCTAAATACACCGACCACATATGGTCCGCTGATTTAATTGAATTGAATAATGACAGGGGATACAGGTATGCTTTAACCGTTATTGATTTGAGGAGTAGATTTGCCTGGGTTGTCCCTTTAAAAAATAAAAGGGGTGATACTTTAATGTTAGCCTTTAAGCTAATATTTGATCGGGATAAAAGGAAACCAAAGAAGTTATGGACTGATGAGGGAACAGAGTTCTATAACAAAATATTCATGAAATTTCTTAAGGGGAAGGGTATTAAATTATACAGCACCTTTAATGAAGGAAAGGCAGTTGTTATTGAGCGTTTTAATCGTACTTTAAAAGAGAAATTATATAAAAAATTCACACAACTCGGTTCTCAAAAATGGGTGTATTTAATTCAGGATATTGTAGATAATTACAATAATACAGTTCATTCATCAACAAAATCAAAACCATCAGAAACATTTACAAAATTAGAATATGAAAAGGAGATTAATTTGAGAAAGCCCAAGTTTAAAGTTGGTGATATTGTAAGAATATACAAATGGAAAAGTCATTTTGAGAAAGGTTATACACAAAAATGGACTCGTGAATTATTTAAAATCATTGATGTAATGGATACAGTCCCTTGGACCTACAAATTATATGATTTAAATGGAGAAGAAATCTTGGGTTCATTTTACTCGCAAGAATTACAAAAAACACAAGTAAGCAGATAATACCCTTGAAAATAATAAATAAATAAATAAAATGTAATGGGGATACGTTTTTAAATCTGTGAACCCCAAACACAGAATCACACAACTTTTTAGTTGGGGCTTAACTTTTGTGTGTGCATAATGGGGATACATTTTTAAATCTGTGAACCCCAAACACAGAATCCCACAACTTTTCAGTTGGGGCTTAACTTTTGTGTGTGTATAATGGGGATACGTTTTTAAATCTGTAAACCCCAAACACAGAATCCCACAACTTTTTAGTTGGGGCTTAACTTTTGTGTGTGTATAATGGGGATACGTTTTTAAATCTGTGAACCCCAAACACAGAATCCCACAACTTTTTAGTTGGGGCTTAACTTTTGTGTGTGTATAATGGGGATACGTTTTTAAATCTGTGAACCCCAAACACAGAATCCCACAACTTTTCAGTTGGGGCTTAACTTTTGTGTGTGTATAATGGGGATACGTTTTTAAATCTGTGAACCCCAAACACAGAATCCCTCAACTTTCCAGTTGGGGCTTAACTTTTGTGTATGTGTGAGTGAGTCATAATAATATACAAACCCTAACCCAACCCCATCCCTAACCCAAACCCATCCCTAACCCAAACCCATCCCTAACCCAAACCCATCCCTAACCCAACCCCATCCCTAACCCAACCCATTCCTAACCCAACCCCATCCCTAACCCAACCCAATCCCTAACCCAACCCCATCCCTAACCCAACCCCATCCCTAACCCAACCCCATCCCTAACCCAACCCCATCCCTAACCCTCACATTCAAAATCCCAACCCTAACCCAACCCCATCCCTAACCCAACCCCAACCCATCCCTAACCCTCACATTCAAAATCCCAACCCTAACCCAATCCCATCCCTAACCCAACCCCAACCCTCACATTCAAAATCCCAACCCGAACCCAACCCCATCCCTAACCCAACCCCAACCCTAACCCTCACATTCAAAATCCCAACCCTAACCCAACCCCATCCCTAACCCAACCCCATCCCTAACCCTCACATTCAAAATCCCACCCAAACCCTAACATAATCTTTTTTTTCTTCTTTTTTAAAAATATGTATTTCATTTTTATTTTTTTTCCTCTTCTTCCAATTCTGTCTTTCAAGGCTTTCAAGTTTGAAGAAGTAGAAATGGGAAGAAAGAATTTTCCAGCATTTTCTTCCTCGAACTTTCTTGATATTGCTTAAATCAAGCGTCATTAAACAAAGAACATTGTTCATTGCTTTAGAATCCAAAGAGTCTCCAAGATGGACCCCACAGGTAGAGTCTCCAAAACAAAACCAACTTTCCAAGTTCCCAAGGTATAACCACATTCCTGTTGAGCCTCCAAGATAGGTATCACATTCCGAGTCATCAAAACAAAACCCCCATTCCGAGTCTCCAAAAATATAACCATCTTTCCAAGTCCCCAAGGTAGAACCACAATTTTCAGAAATATTTGGGGTTTCCGTGATAAGTCTCACATAGTATAACTGCGGACCATCAGGGAAAACTTCCCTTTCCCAATTTTTTAGGGTTTCTATGATGTGTCTCACATAGTATAACTGCGGACCATCAGGGAGAACTCTCCTTGCCCAATTTTTTAGGGTTTCTATGATGTGTCTCACATAGTATAACTGCGGACCATCAGGGAGAATTCCCGTTTCCCAATTTTTTAGGGTTTCTATGATGTGTCTCACATAGTATAACTGCGGACCATCAGGGAGAACTCTCCTTGCCCAATTTTTTAGGGTTTCTATGATGTGTCTCACATAGTATAACTGCGGACCATCAGGGAGAATTCCCATTTCACAATTTTTTAGGGTTTCTATGATGTGTCTCACATAGTATAACTGCGGACCATCAGGGAGAACTCCCCTTTCCCAATTTTCAGAAATTTGTGGGTCTCCAATGTATGACTTGTATTCTGGCTCATCAAGGTAGAACTTGTTCAGTGGGTTTTGTTTTGATAACTCACAACAAGTATCATCATGGTAAAACTCTTTTTCAGGATTTTGTGGATCTCCAAGGTATAACTCTTTGGCTGGGTCATCAAGGTAGAACTCGTTCTGGGGGTCTTGGTTGTTCAAAATGTCTTCAAACAAAAAAATAACTTCATCCCAAGTTGTGTTAAAAGCAGAATTTTCATTTCGTATCTCAGATACAATTTCCTGTGAAAGAAAATAACAATGTATTAATTTAATACAATATTTTTATTTGTATAAATCAAGCTCTATGAATATTAAAATAAACTTTGTTAACTCTTACATGAGTCTCATCTAAAAAAAAAAAAAAAAAAAAAAAATTAAATAAATAAATAAATAAATAAACAAACTTACCTCCATTGATAAGAGGTTCGAGTCCAGTTCATCAATCTGAAGGTTGAGTTCTACACAGGTAGTAGGACTCCAAGGAATAGCAAAGTTATCCCATTCCATTTCGGCATAGGAGTCCATTCTCAAGTGAAGCAGAAAGCGTGTTTGAAAAAGCCTGTGTGGTCGGTGCCTTTTATAAGAAGGGCTGGGTGTGTGTCATTTCCTGTGGAAATTCCCTGGGCGTGTCTTAACTGGAAATGATGTGATGGAAATTCCCTGAAAATGATGTAATGTTTTACCTGGAAATGATACAATGCTGAAGAGTTTATAAAGTGGGTGGGACTTAGCAAAAGTGGGCGGAGCTTAGCAAAAGGGGGCGGGACATAGCAAAAAGTGGGCGTGGCTTAACAAAAAGTGGGCGGGGCTTAGTAAAAGGTGGGCGTGGCTTACCAAAAAGTGGGCGGGTTTTTTCCAAAAAGTGGACGGAGCTTAACAAAAGGTGGGCAGAGCCTACCAAAAAGTGTGTGGCACTGGAGGCGCTCAAATAAGAACATTGAGGGAGGTTTACCATTTTATCTTAGCTCAGTTAAAATATCTTAATAAAGAACCAAACTCAAACATATTTTTTGTTAATGTATTAGACGGTGAGGAGAGTTGTAGGAGAATTAAATTATTTCCCACACATAAACAAATATTTGTAGGGTCGTTGTTTGAGTGGGTTATATTCACCAGATGATATTAAGAGTAAAAGGTTAAAAGGTTCATAAGGTCAGAAGGATCACAGGTGTTTAAGTGGTCTAATGAATAAGGATAACATGTCAAAAGGTTAGAAGGTTCGTAAAGAACAGGGTGAGAGAAATAGAGGTCTTTAGGGGCAATGAGGGAGGGAAAGAATTAATATGGAAGTGAATGGGTCAATGTTTGAGTGGGTCAAAGATTAATCTGCCAGATGATATGTAGAAGAAGGATGATAGGTCTATAAGAGAAAACAAATATTTGTAGTGTTTGAGTGGTCTAATGAACAACATTAAGGATAGGTACTACAGACAAAAGGTTCATAAAGATGAGGGTGGGAGAAATAGAGGTGTTTATGATTTTTGAAAAAGACAAGGGGGTAAATGACATTAGATAGGGATTTCCCATGTTAAACGGAGGTGTCCCAGAAGCAACATTATTACACTACTGTGGTTTTTCAACACTAACACAAGTGCGAAAAGTGGTTTTTCAACACTATCACAAGTGCAAAAAGTGTTTTTTTCACACTAATACAAGTGCAAAAGTGGTTTCCTGCACCAACACAAGTGCGGAAAGTGGTTTTTCAACAATAACACTAGTGCGAAAAGTGGTTTTTCAACACTAACACAAGTGCGAAAAGTGGTTTTTCAACACTATCACAAGTGCAAAAAGTGTTTTTTCCACACTAACACAAGTGCGAAAAGTGGTTTCCTGCACCAACACAAGCGCGAAAAGTGGTTTTTCAACACTAACACAAGTGCGAAAAGTGGTTTTTCAACACTAACACAAGTGCGAAAAGTGGTTTTCCACACTAATACAAGTGCAAAGTGGTTTCCTGAACCAACACAAGTACGAAAAGTGGTTTTTCAACACTAACACAAGTGCGAAAAGTGGTTTTTCAACACTAACACAAGTGCGAAAAGTGGTTTTTCAACACTAACACAAGTGCGAAAAGTGGTTTTTCAACACTATCACAAGTGCAAAAAGTGTTTTATCCACACTAATACAAGTGCAAAAGTGGTTTCCTGCACCAACACAAGTGCGAAAAGTGGTTTTTCAACACTAACACAAGTGCGAAAAGTGGTTTTTCAACACTAACACAAGTGTGAAAAGTGGTTTTTCAACACTATCACAAGTGCAAAAAGTGTTTTTTCCACACTAATACAAGTGCAAAAGTGGTTTCCTGCACCAACACAAGTGTGAAAAGTGGTTTTTCAACACTACCACAAGTGCGAAAAGTGGTCTTTCAACACTAACACAAGTGCGAAAAGTGGTTTTTCAACACTATCACAAGTGCAAAAAGTGTTTTTTCCACACTAATACAAGTGCAAAAGTGGTTTGTTGCACCAACACAAGTGCGAAAAGTGGTTTTTCAACACTAACACAAGTGCGAAAAGTGGTTTTTCAACACTAACACAAGTGTGAAAAGTGGTTTTTCAACACTATCACAAGTTCAAAAAGTGTTTTTTCCACACTAATACAAGTGCAAAAGTGGTTTCCTGCACCAACACAAGTGCGAAAAGTGGTTTTTCAACACTAACACAAGTGCGAAAAGTGGTTTTTCCACACTAACACAAGTGCTAAAAGTGGTTTTTCAACACTATCTCAAGTGTAAAAAGTGTTTTTTCCACACTAATACAAGTGCAAAAGTGGTTTCCTGCACCAACACAAGTGCGAAAAGTGGTTTTTCAACACTAACACAAGTGCAAAAAGTGGTTTTTCAACACTAACACAAGTGCGAAAAGTGGTTTTTCAACACTATCACAAGTGCAAAAAGTGTTTTTTGCACACTAATACAAGTGCAAAAGTGGTTTCCGACACCAACACAAGTGCGAAAAGTGGTTTTTCAACACTAACAAAAGTGCGAAAATTGGTTTTTCAACACTAACACAAGTGCGAAAAGTGGTTTTTCAACACTATAACAAGTGCAAAAAGTGTTTTTTCCACACTAATACAAGTGCAAAAGTGGTTTCCTGCACCAAAACAAGTGCGAAAAGTGGTTTTTCAACACTAACACAAGTGCGAAAAGTGGTTTTTCAACACTATCACAAGTGCAAAAAGTGTTTTTTCCACACTAATACAAGTGCAAAAGTGGTTTCCTGCACCAACACAAGTGCAAAAAGTGGTTTTTCAACACTAACACAAGTGCGAAAAGTGGTTTTTCAACACTAATACTAGTGCAAAAGTGGTTTCCTGCACCAACACAAGTGCGAAAAGTGGTTTTTCAACACTAACACAAGTGCGAAAAGTGGTTTTTCAACACTAACACAAGTGCGAAAAGTGGTTTTTCAACACTAACACAAGTGCGAAAAGTTGTTTTTCAACACTATCACAAGTGCAAAAAGTATTTTTTCCACACTAGTACAAGTGCAAAAGTGGTTTCCTGCACCAACACAAGAGCGAAAAGTGGTTTTTCAACACTAACACAAGTGCGAAAAGTGGTTTTTCAACACTAACACAAGTGCGAAAAGTGGTTTTTCAACACTATCACAAGTGCAAAAAGTGTTTTTTCCACACTAATACAAGTGCAAAAGTGGTTTCCTGCACCAACACAAGTGCGGAAAGTGGTTTTTCAACAATAACACTAGTGCGAAAAGTGGTTTTTCAACACTAACACAAGTGCGAAAAGTGGTTTTTCAACACTATCACAAGTGCAAAAAGTGTTTTTTCCACATTAATACAAGTGCAAAAGTGGTTTCCTGCACCAACACAAGCGTGAAAAGTGGTTTTTCAACACTAACACAAGTGCGAAAAGTGGTTTTTCAACACTAACACAAGTGTGAAAAGTGGTTTTCCACACTAATACAAGTGCAAAGTGGTTTCCTGCACCAACACAAGTACGAAAAGTGGTTTTTCAACACTAACACAAGTGCGAAAAGTGGTTTTTCAACACTAACACAAGTGCGAAAAGTGGTTTTTCAACACTAACACAAGTGCGAAAAGTGCTTTTTCAACACTAACACAAGTGCGAAAAGTGGTTTTTCAACACTATCACAAGTGCAAAAAGTGTTTTTTCCACACTAATACATGTGCAAAAGTGGTTTCCTGCACCAACACAAGTGCGAAAAGTGGTTTTTCAACACTAACACAAGTGCAAAAAGTGGTTTTTCAACACTAACACAAGTGCGAAAAGTGGTTTTTCAACACTATCGCAAGTGCAAAAAGTGTTTTTTCCACATTAATACAAGTGCAAAAGTGGTTTCCTGCACCAACACAAGTGCGAAAAGTGGTTTTTCAAAAATAACACTAGTGCGAAAAGTGGTTTTTCCACACTAATACAAGTGCAAAAGTGGTTTCCTGCACCAACACAAGTGCGAAAAGTGGTTTTTCAACACTAACACAAGTGCGAAAAGTGGTTTTTCCACACTAATACAAGTGCAAAAGTGGTTTCCTGCACCAACACAAGTGCGAAAAGTGGTTTTTCAACACTAACACAAGTGCGAAAAGTGGTTTTTCAACACTAACACAAGTGCGAAAAGTGTTTTTTCCACACTAATACAAGTGCAAAAGTGGTTTCCTGCACCAACACAAGAGCGAAAAGTGGTTTTTCAACAATAACACCAGTGCGAAAAGTGGTTTTTCAACACTAACACAAGTGCGAAAAGTGGTTTTTCAACACTATCACAAGTGCAAAAAGTGTTTTTTCCACACTAATACAAGTGCAAGGTGGTTTCCTGCACCAACACAAGTGCGAAAAGTGGTTTTTCAACACTAACACAAGTGCGAAAAGTGGTTTTTCAACACTAACACAAGTGCGAAAAGTGGTTTTTCAACACTAACACAAGTGCGAAAAGTGGTTTTTCAACGCTATCACAAGTGCAAAAAGTGTTTTTTCCACACTAATGCAAGTGCAAAAGTGGTTTCCTGCACCAACACAAGTGCGAAAAGTGGTTTTTCAACACTAACACAAGTGCGAAAATTGGTTTTTCAACACTAACACAAGTGCGAAAAGTGGTTTTTCAACACTATCACAAGTGCAAGAAGTGTTTTTTCCCCACTAATACAAGTACAAAAGTGGTTTCCTGCACCAACACAAGTGCGAAAAGTGGTTTTTCAACACTAACACAAGTGCGAAAAGTGGTTTTTCAACACTAACACAAGTGCGAAAAGTGTTTTTTCCACACTAATGCAAGTGCAAAAGTGGTTTCCTGCACCAACACAAGTGCGAAAAGTGGTTTTTCAACACTAACAAAAGTGCGAAAATTGGTTTTTCAACACTAACACAAGTGCGAAAAGTGGTTTTTCAACACTATAACAAGTGCAAAAAGTGTTTTTTCCACACTAATACAAGTGCAAAAGTGGTTTCCTGCACCAAAACAAGTGCGAAAAGTGGTTTTTCAACACTAACACAAGTGCGAAAAGTGGTTTTTCAACACTATCACAAGTGCAAAAAGTGTTTTTTCCACACTAATACAAGTGCAAAAGTGGTTTCCTGCACCAACACAAGTGCAAAAAGTGGTTTTTCAACACTAACACAAGTGCGAAAAGTGGTTTTTCAACACTAATACTAGTGCAAAAGTGGTTTCCTGCACCAACACAAGTGCGAAAAGTGGTTTTTCAACACTAACACAAGTGCGAAAAGTGGTTTTTCAACACCAACACAAGTGCGAAAAGTGGTTTTTCAACACTAACACAAGTGCGAAAAGTGGTTTTTCAACACTATCACAAGTGCAAAAAGTATTTTTTCCACACTAGTACAAGTGCAAAAGTGGTTTCCTGCACCAACACAAGAGCGAAAAGTGGTTTTTCAACACTAACACAAGTGCGAAAAGTGGTTTTTCAACACTAACACAAGTGCGAAAAGTGGTTTTTCAACACTATCACAAGTGCAAAAAGTGTTTTTTCCACACTAATACAAGTGCAAAAGTGGTTTCCTGCACCAACACAAGTGCGGAAAGTGGTTTTTCAACAATAACACTAGTGCGAAAAGTGGTTTTTCAACACTAACACAAGTGCGAAAAGTGGTTTTTCAACACTATCACAAGTGCAAAAAGTGTTTTTTCCACATTAATACAAGTGCAAAAGTGGTTTCCTGCACCAACACAAGCGCGAAAAGTGGTTTTTCGACACTAACACAAGTGCGAAAAGTGGTTTTTCAACACTAACACAAGTGCGAAAAGTGGTTTTCCACACTAATACAAGTGCAAAGTGGTTTCCTGCACCAACACAAGTACGAAAAGTGGTTTTTCAACACTAACACAAGTGCGAAAAGTAGTTTTTCAACACTAACACAAGTGCGAAAAGTGGTTTTTCAACACTAACACAAGTGTGAAAAGTGGTTTTTCAACACTAACACAAGTGCGAAAAGTGGTTTTTCAACACTATCACAAGTGCAAAAAGTGTTTTTTCCACACTAATACAAGTGCAAAAGTGGTTTCCTGCACCAACACAAGTGCGAAAATTGGTTTTTCAACACTAACACAAGTGCAAAAAGTGGTTTTTCAACACTAACACAAGTGCGAAAAGTGGTTTTTCAACACTATCGCAAGTGCAAAAAGTGTTTTTTCCACATTAATACAAGTGCAAAAGTGGTTTCCTGCACCAACACAAGTGCGAAAAGTGGTTTTTCAACACTATCACAAGTGCAAAAAGTGTTTTTTCCACACTAATACAAGTGCAAAAGTGGATGCCTGCACCAACACAAGTGCGAAAAGTGGTTTTTCAAAAATAACACTAGTGCGAAAAGTGGTTTTTCCACACTAATACAAGTGCAAAAGTGGTTTCCTGCACCAACACAAGTGCGAAAAGTGGTTTTTCAACACTAACACAAGTGCGAAAAGTGGTTTTTCCACACTAATACAAGTGCAAAAGTGGTTTCCTGCACCAACACAAGTGCGAAAAGTGGTTTTTCAACAATAACACCAGTGCGAAAAGTGGTTTTTCAACACTAACACAAGTGCGAAAAGTGGTTTTTCAACACTATCACAAGTGCAAAAAGTGTTTTTTCCACACTAATACAAGTGCAAAGTGGTTTCCTGCACCAACACAAGTGCGAAAAGTGGTTTTTCAACACTAACACAAGTGCGAAAAGTGGTTTTTCAACACTAACACAAGTGCGAAAAGTGGTTTTTCAACACTAACACAAGTGCGAAAAGTGGTTTTTCAACACTATCACAAGTGCGAAAAGTGGTTTTTCAACACTATCACAAGTGCAAAAAGTGTTTTTTCCCCACTAATACAAGTACAAAAGTGGTTTCCTGCACCAACACAAGTGTGAAAAGTGGTTTTTCAACACTAACACAAGTGCGAAAAGTGGTTTTTCAACACTAACACAAGTGCGAAAAGTGGTTTTTCCACACTAATGCAAGTGCAAAAGTGGTTTCCTGCACCAACACAAGTGCGAAAAGTGGTTTTTCAACACTAACACAAGTGCGAAAAGTGGTTTTTCCACACTAATACAAGTGCAAAAGTGGTTTCCTGCACCAACACAAGTGTGAAAAGTGGTTTTTCAACAATAACACCAGTGCGAAAAGTGGTTTTTCAACACTAACACAAGTGCGAAAAGTGGTTTTTCAACACTATCACAAGTGCAAAAAGTGTTTTTTCCACACTAATACAAGTGCAAAGTGGTTTCCTGCACCAACACAAGTGCGAAAAGTGGTTTTTCAACACTAACACAAGTGCGAAAAGTGGTTTTTCAACACTAACACAAGTGCGAAAAGTGGTTTTTCAACACTAACACAAGTGCGAAAAGTGGTTTTTCAACACTATCACAAGTGCAAAAAGTGTTTTTTCCCCACTAATACAAGTACAAAAGTGGTTTCCTGCACCAACACAAGTGTGAAAAGTGGTTTTTCAACACTAACACAAGTGCGAAAAGTGGTTTTTCAACACTAACACAAGTGCGAAAAGTGGTTTTTCCACACTAATGCAAGTGCAAAAGTGGTTTCCTGCACCAACACAAGTGCGAAAAGTGGTTTTTCAACACTAACACAAGTGCGAAAAGTGGTTTTTCAACACTAACACAAGTGCGAAAAGTGGTTTTTCAACACTAACACAAGTGCGAAAAGTGGTTTTTCAACACTAACACAAGAGCGAAAAGTGGTTTTTCAACACTAACACAAGAGCGAAAAGTGGTTTTTCAACACTAACACAAGTGCGAAAAGTGGTTTTTCAACACTATCACAAGTGCAAAAAGTGTTTTTTCCACACTAATACAAGTGCAAAGTGGTTTCCTGCACCAACACAAGTGCGAAAAGTGGTTTTTCAACACTAACACAAGTGCGAAAAGTGGTTTTTCAACACTAACACAAGTGCGAAAAGTGGTTTTTCAACACTAACACAAGTGCGAAAAGTGGTTTTTCAACACTAACACAAGTGCGAAAAGTGGTTTTTCAACACTATCACAAGTGCAAAAAGTGTTTTTTCCACACTAATACAAGTGCAAAGTGGTTTCCTGCACCAACACAAGTGCAAAAAGTGGTTTTTCAACACTAACACAAGTGCGAAAAGTGGTTTTTCAACACTAACACAAGTGCGAAAAGTGGTTTTTCAACACTAACACAAGTGCGAAAAGTGGTTTTTCAATACTATCACAAGAGCAAAAAGTGTTTTTTCCACACTAATACAAGTGCAAAAGTGGTTTCCTGCACCAACACAAGTGCGAAAAGTGGTTTTTCAACACTAACACAAGTGCGAAAATTGGTTTTTCAACACTAACACAAGTGCGAAAAGTGGTTTTTCAACACTATCACAAGTGCAAAAAGTGTTTTTTCAACACTAACACAAGTGCGAAAAGTGTTTTTTCCACACTAATACAAGTGCAAAAGTGGTTTCCTGCACCAACACAAGTGCGAAAAGTGGTTTTTCAACACTAACACAAGTGCGAAAATTGGTTTTTCAACACTAACACAAGTGCGAAAAGTGGTTTTTCAACACTAACACAAGTGCGAAAAGTGGTTTTTCAACACTAACACAAGTGCGAAAAGTGTTTTTTCCACACTAATACAAGTGCAAAAGTGGTTTCCTGCACCAACACAAGAGCGAAAAGTGGTTTTTCAACAATAACACCAGTGCGAAAAGTGGTTTTTCAACACTAACACAAGTGCGAAAAGTGGTTTTTCAACACTATCACAAGTGCAAAAAGTGTTTTTTCCACACTAATACAAGTGCAAGGTGGTTTCCTGCACCAACACAAGTGCGAAAAGTGGTTTTTCAACACTAACACAAGTGCGAAAAGTGGTTTTTCAACACTAACACAAGTGCGAAAAGTGGTTTTTCAACACTAACACAAGTGCGAAAAGTGGTTTTTCAACACTATCACAAGTGCAAAAAGTGTTTTTTCCACACTAATGCAAGTGCAAAAGTGGTTTCCTGCACCAACACAAGTGCGAAAAGTGGTTTTTCAACACTAACACAAGTGCGAAAATTGGTTTTTCAACACTAACACAAGTGCGAAAAGTGGTTTTTCAACACTATCACAAGTGCAAGAAGTGTTTTTTCCCCACTAATACAAGTACAAAAGTGGTTTCCTGCACCAACACAAGTGCGAAAAGTGGTTTTTCAACACTAACACAAGTGCGAAAAGTGGTTTTTCAACACTAACACAAGTGCGAAAAGTGTTTTTTCCACACTAATGCAAGTGCAAAAGTGGTTTCCTGCACCAACACAAGTGCGAAAAGTGGTTTTTCAACACTAACAAAAGTGCGAAAATTGGTTTTTCAACACTAACACAAGTGCGAAAAGTGGTTTTTCAACACTATAACAAGTGCAAAAAGTGTTTTTTCCACACTAATACAAGTGCAAAAGTGGTTTCCTGCACCAAAACAAGTGCGAAAAGTGGTTTTTCAACACTAACACAAGTGCGAAAAGTGGTTTTTCAACACTATCACAAGTGCAAAAAGTGTTTTTTCCACACTAATACAAGTGCAAAAGTGGTTTCCTGCACCAACACAAGTGCAAAAAGTGGTTTTTCAACACTAACACAAGTGCGAAAAGTGGTTTTTCAACACTAATACTAGTGCAAAAGTGGTTTCCTGCACCAACACAAGTGCGAAAAGTGGTTTTTCAACACTAACGCAAGTGCGAAAAGTGGTTTTTCAACACCAACACAAGTGCGAAAAGTGGTTTTTCAACACTAACACAAGTGCGAAAAGTGGTTTTTCAACACTATCACAAGTGCAAAAAGTATTTTTTCCACACTAGTACAAGTGCAAAAGTGGTTTCCTGCACCAACACAAGAGCGAAAAGTGGTTTTTCAACACTAACACAAGTGCGAAAAGTGGTTTTTCAACACTAACACAAGTGCGAAAAGTGGTTTTTCAACACTATCACAAGTGCAAAAAGTGTTTTTTCCACACTAATACAAGTGCAAAAGTGGTTTCCTGCACCAACACAAGTGCGGAAAGTGGTTTTTCAACAATAACACTAGTGCGAAAAGTGGTTTTTCAACACTAACACAAGTGCGAAAAGTGGTTTTTCAACACTATCACAAGTGCAAAAAGTGTTTTTTCCACATTAATACAAGTGCAAAAGTGGTTTCCTGCACCAACACAAGCGCGAAAAGTGGTTTTTCGACACTAACACAAGTGCGAAAAGTGGTTTTTCAACACTAACACAAGTGCGAAAAGTGGTTTTCCACACTAATACAAGTGCAAAGTGGTTTCCTGCACCAACACAAGTACGAAAAGTGGTTTTTCAACACTAACACAAGTGCGAAAAGTAGTTTTTCAACACTAACACAAGTGCGAAAAGTGGTTTTTCAACACTAACACAAGTGTGAAAAGTGGTTTTTCAACACTAACACAAGTGCGAAAAGTGGTTTTTCAACACTATCACAAGTGCAAAAAGTGTTTTTTCCACACTAATACAAGTGCAAAAGTGGTTTCCTGCACCAACACAAGTGCGAAAATTGGTTTTTCAACACTAACACAAGTGCAAAAAGTGGTTTTTCAACACTAACACAAGTGCGAAAAGTGGTTTTTCAACACTATCGCAAGTGCAAAAAGTGTTTTTTCCACATTAATACAAGTGCAAAAGTGGTTTCCTGCACCAACACAAGTGCGAAAAGTGGTTTTTCAACACTATCACAAGTGCAAAAAGTGTTTTTTCCACACTAATACAAGTGCAAAAGTGGATGCCTGCACCAACACAAGTGCGAAAAGTGGTTTTTCAAAAATAACACTAGTGCGAAAAGTGGTTTTTCCACACTAATACAAGTGCAAAAGTGGTTTCCTGCACCAACACAAGTGCGAAAAGTGGTTTTTCAACACTAACACAAGTTGATCATTGATGATTGACTGCGCATGCGCAAGATTGGAGGTCTCGTCTCTTCAAAGCTGTCCATGCACGCTCGCTTTCGAAGTTAAGTAACTTTTCACAATTGTGTTTTTGTCGAAACTGGTCTTGTATGTACCTATTGGGGTGTCTTTAATAGTATTCTTGGCGTTGGTTTTTTGTACCTGTGTACAGAATCGTCGGTCTTTCACATCGTGTATTCTGAGGCCTAAGTGTAGTACTAGGCTACTGTGTCCAACCTTGGCTTTAGGCTTTGTTTTTGTCTCAGCGGTTCTCCGATCACGCTGAAAATTTTTTCCGATCTCTGTTTTCACGGTCTTTTCATCCCATACTTCCTTGTTTTAAAATCTCAAAAAAAACAAAAAAAAACCCAAAAATATTTCCTTCCGTTTTTATTCGTTTATTCGTTCTTAGTTGTTCGTTCGTTCATTCTTCGACCACGCTGTTTGTGATCACGTTGTTAAAAAATGTCTCATCTGAACCCTGAAGACCTATATTCTGTCATATTCTATAACACCTTTTTCTTCTTCTTCTATAAAAGGATGCTTTCGACTTGCTCACCAAATCCATTCATTCCAAAAAAAAATTCCATCTCTTATAGTGCATCTTTCATTCATTCCCTAAACTCTCCAGCACTCCATCCTCCCTCCAGCGTCCTCAAACGTATTTTTGACTCGAATGTCTCAAGAAACTCATTTTGCAATAAATGTTCGTTTCCCATTAATCGTACATTTTCCAAAATCCCATCACCCCAAAATCCCATTTCCCATCACCCCTCCCCTCCAAATCTACCCCCTTGCCCATCCCCTCCAAATCATCCCCATCACCCATCTCTTTCAAATCTTCCCCCTTGCCCCTCCCCTCCAAATCTTCCCAATCACCCATTCCTTTCAAATCTCCCCCCACACCCCTCCCCTCCGAGACTCTCCCTCACTCCTCCCCTCCTAGACTCCCCTCTCACCCCTCCCCCTCAAAGCGTCCTCCCCGCTTCTTCCCCCTTCCAACTTTCACCTTCATCTCCCTCAACCTTCTGCCTCGCTCTTCCCCCTCGTCAAATAACACCTCACTGCGCCTCTCCCAATCACCATCAAACCTTTTGTCTGCCCCATCCTTCCCTTTCTCCGAGCTATTCTGTAATCTCTGACACACCTTCAACAGCTCTCCCTACCTCTTCCTCCTCTTCCACATCTTACCCTACCGCTCCCCCCCCCCTGTTCTGTATCCGATGCTCCCCCTTCCTCTTCCTTAACAGTATGGACCTCAAACATCCGGGGCCTTCGCTCAAACATGTCTGATCTCTCCATACAGGTTGCTTCTGACAAACCAGACGTGATCTGCTTAACAGAAACTTTCCTCCTTCACGATGTCTCTGATTCCTTGGTATCTCTCCCAGGTTACTCCCTACTCCGGTATGATAGACCTGAGCCTCGTCCTGGAGGTGGGGTTGCTATCTTTATAAAAAACTCTCTTCCTCACTCGCCCTGCACTGCCCTCTCTCCACCTCACCCCCAGGAATACCTTTGGCTACGGCTTCCCCTTCGCTCCCACCTTTTGTTCATATGTGTGTTGTACCGTCCACCAAACAGTGATGACTCCATCTACATCTCGCTGTCTGAGAATATGGACCAACTTCTATCTACCCATCCCAACTCTCTCTTCCTCATATGTGGTGATTTCAACTGTCACCATGCCAGTTGGCTGGGTGTGGGTACCTCTCTCACCAGCCATGGCTCTTCAGCAAAGGACTTCTGTGACTCACTGGGACTGACACAAACTGTCAATTTCCCGACCCGGATTTCAGTCAACGGAGCATCTTCTCTTCTGGACTTGGTTATGACTAACTTCCCTGAAAATGTCTGCTGCTCTTCTTCTGCTCCAATCGGTTCTTCTGATCATGTGCTTGTTAAAGTGGACATCTCTCTGACCATTCTCAGAGAGCCTCCTCAGCGTCGACGAGTCTGGCATTTCACTCAGGCCAACTGGCACGGTCTTCAAGCAGCCATCAATCATCTGGACTGGTCTCCCATCTCTACTGCCTCTGACATAAATTCTTCCTGGGAATTCTTCCAAAGCAAACTGCTCTCTCTCATGCACAGATTTATCCCATCTCGTCTTCTGTTGTCATACCCTTCCTCCCGTCCATGGTACACGGAATCTTGTGGCGAGGCTATTGCCCAGAAACAACTTGCTTTCGTCTCCTGGAAAGCAAATCCAACGGAAGGAAATCTCATTTCCTTTCACAAAGCCCGAAACAAGTGTGTGTCCACGCTCAGGAGAGCCAGGAAACAATATCTCTCCGTTCTCAGGACCGAACTCTCTTATCTGTCTCCCTCTTCCAAATCCTGGTGGCGTCTGGTCAAATCTGTTTCTGGTGTTTGTTCCCCCTCCATCCCCTCCCTCACCTCAAATGGCCACACGGCTGACTCCGCACGCGAAAAAGCTGAATGCCTCAACTCTGTGTTTGCCTCTAAATCTTGTGTCCCAAACCCATCCCTCTCTGTACCCACCATACCCAGTCGTACCCTGCTGCTCCTGGACTCCGTGTCCTTTCCTCCTGACAAGGTGGAAAAGTTTCTGTCAACCCTCGACTCTGATTCTGCAACTGGACCCGACGGCATCAGCCCACGGGTCCTAAAATCCTGTTCTTCCGCTCTTTCACTCCCTCTCTCTGTTCTCTTCACCCTCTCTTTTGCTCAAGGTCATCTTCCATCTGCTTGGAAATCTGCCAACATCACCGCTTTGCACAAAAAAGGTGCAAAAACAGATCCCAGCAACTACAGACCAATCAGCCTTCTCCCAATTATCAGCAAAGTCATGGAATCCATCATTGCTTCAGATATGAAATCTTTCCTCTTCTCCAATGGCTTGATCTCTGATCATCAATTTGGTTTCAGACCTGGACACTCTACTCTGGACATGCTGCTTCTGCTTTCTCAACAATGGATGGAGGTCCTCAATGCCAAACAGGAAATTAGAGCTGTCTCCCTTGACATATCACGTGCCTTTGATACGGTCTGGCACCCCGCTCTGCTCACCAAACTCTCCTCTTTTGGTATCCATGGAAATCTCCACGCATGGCTGGCGGACTTCCTCTCTAGTCGTAGTCAACGTGTGGCCCTGAATGGGTTTCTCTCATCTCCTCTTCCTGTTCAGGCTGGAGTTCCACAAGGCAGTGTTCTAGGCCCTGTCCTTTTTCTGGTCTTCATCAATGATCTCTCTGACTCTCTTGAAAATCCTCTGTATCTCTTTGCTGATGACTCTACTCTCTGTCGCTCCATTCTTCATCCCTCAGATCGGCAGTCTGCTGCCTCCTCACTCTCTGCAGACCTGGACAAAATCACAGACTGGGCAAACAAGTGGAACATGTCTTTCAATCCTGACAAATCTCACACTCTTACGATGTCTCTCCGAAAAGACCGACTGGACAACCCTCCCATCCACTTTCTGAATAATCCTCTCCAAGAAGTTCTGTCACTCAAGCTTTTGGGTCTCACTATCTGCCATGATCTTTCCTGGGAAAACCACATTTCAAATCTGGCCTCCAAAGCCAGTCGCCGACTGGGCATCCTCCGTCGTGCGAAGTCCTTCCTTGGCACACCTGAGCTCCTCACCACATACAAGGCTTTCATCCGCAGCTCAATGGAATACTGCTCTCCCCTCTGGGCTGGTGCTCCTGCCTCACACCTAGCTCGTCTTCACGCTGTTGAAACCAAAGCATTCAGAATCATTGGAATCTCCCGTGATGAAGCTAATTCCAAGGGCCTCTCACTCACTCACCGCAGGCAGGTTGGTGGTCTTTCCATCTTCTACCGACTCCTCTCTGGCCTTGCCCCCCCAGCTCTCTCTGGGCTCTGTCCCGCAAATATTCCTACAGGTCGCACAAGATCTGCCTGCAACCCTCTTATGGTCAAACTGCCAAAATCAAGACTCGCTGCTCACCTTCACTCCTTCATTCCTCTTTTCTCCCGCCTCTGGAACAAACTCCCTCACTCTCTTCAATCCCACTCCACCCTCCAGGTCTTTAAAACAGCTGTTCACCACCATCTCTTATCTTCCCCCATCCAAAACCTTGATCTTTTCTACCCCCGCTAATTTCACCCCAATTCCACTTTTTTGAAATACCAACTTCTGTCCTGGAAGTCATTGGTGTCCTTGTGTTTTATACTTCTCCCTCCACCCCCCCCCCCCTTCCCATGCCTCCTCCCCCCAAGCCCTCTCCCTTCCACACATCTCCCTGCTCTCAAATGTTGTGTTTGTGTGCTTCACCTTCTCTCCCCTTCTTGTTTTCCGCTCCCGCTTTTTATATATTTTGTTTGTCTGGTTGATTTGTTTGTGAAGTAAATGTTAGCTCTTTCACGAGCCTCGATTCAGTATACAAAAAAAAAAAAAAAAAAAAAAAAAAAAAAAAAAAAAAAAAAAAAAAAAAAAAAAAAAAAAGTGCGAAAAGTGGTTTTTCCACACTAATACAAGTGCAAAAGTGGTTTCCTGCACCAACACAAGTGCGAAAAGTGGTTTTTCAACAATAACACCAGTGCGAAAAGTGGTTTTTCAACACTAACACAAGTGCGAAAAGTGGTTTTTCAACACTATCACAAGTGCAAAAAGTGTTTTTTCCACACTAATACAAGTGCAAAGTGGTTTCCTGCACCAACACAAGTGCGAAAAGTGGTTTTTCAACACTAACACAAGTGCGAAAAGTGGTTTTTCAACACTAACACAAGTGCGAAAAGTGGTTTTTCAACACTAACACAAGTGCGAAAAGTGGTTTTTCAACACTATCACAAGTGCGAAAAGTGGTTTTTCAACACTATCACAAGTGCAAAAAGTGTTTTTTCCCCACTAATACAAGTACAAAAGTGGTTTCCTGCACCAACACAAGTGTGAAAAGTGGTTTTTCAACACTAACACAAGTGCGAAAAGTGGTTTTTCAACACTAACACAAGTGCGAAAAGTGGTTTTTCCACACTAATGCAAGTGCAAAAGTGGTTTCCTGCACCAACACAAGTGCGAAAAGTGGTTTTTCAACACTAACACAAGTGCGAAAAGTGGTTTTTCCACACTAATACAAGTGCAAAAGTGGTTTCCTGCACCAACACAAGTGTGAAAAGTGGTTTTTCAACAATAACACCAGTGCGAAAAGTGGTTTTTCAACACTAACACAAGTGCGAAAAGTGGTTTTTCAACACTATCACAAGTGCAAAAAGTGTTTTTTCCACACTAATACAAGTGCAAAGTGGTTTCCTGCACCAACACAAGTGCGAAAAGTGGTTTTTCAACACTAACACAAGTGCGAAAAGTGGTTTTTCAACACTAACACAAGTGCGAAAAGTGGTTTTTCAACACTATCACAAGTGCAAAAAGTGTTTTTTCCCCACTAATACAAGTACAAAAGTGGTTTCCTGCACCAACACAAGTGTGAAAAGTGGTTTTTCAACACTAACACAAGTGCGAAAAGTGGTTTTTCAACACTAACACAAGTGCGAAAAGTGGTTTTTCCACACTAATGCAAGTGCAAAAGTGGTTTCCTGCACCAACACAAGTGCGAAAAGTGGTTTTTCAACACTAACACAAGTGCGAAAAGTGGTTTTTCAACACTAACACAAGTGCGAAAAGTGGTTTTTCAACACTAACACAAGTGCGAAAAGTGGTTTTTCAACACTAACACAAGAGCGAAAAGTGGTTTTTCAACACTAACACAAGAGCGAAAAGTGGTTTTTCAACACTAACACAAGTGCGAAAAGTGGTTTTTCAACACTATCACAAGTGCAAAAAGTGTTTTTTCCACACTAATACAAGTGCAAAGTGGTTTCCTGCACCAACACAAGTGCGAAAAGTGGTTTTTCAACACTAACACAAGTGCGAAAAGTGGTTTTTCAACACTAACACAAGTGCGAAAAGTGGTTTTTCAACACTAACACAAGTGCGAAAAGTGGTTTTTCAACACTAACACAAGTGCGAAAAGTGGTTTTTCAACACTATCACAAGTGCAAAAAGTGTTTTTTCCACACTAATACAAGTGCAAAGTGGTTTCCTGCACCAACACAAGTGCAAAAAGTGGTTTTTCAACACTAACACAAGTGCGAAAAGTGGTTTTTCAACACTAACACAAGTGCGAAAAGTGGTTTTTCAACACTAACACAAGTGCGAAAAGTGGTTTTTCAATACTATCACAAGAGCAAAAAGTGTTTTTTCCACACTAATACAAGTGCAAAAGTGGTTTCCTGCACCAACACAAGTGCGAAAAGTGGTTTTTCAACACTAACACAAGTGCGAAAATTGGTTTTTCAACACTAACACAAGTGCGAAAAGTGGTTTTTCAACACTATCACAAGTGCAAAAAGTGTTTTTTCAACACTAACACAAGTGCGAAAAGTGTTTTTTCCACACTAATACAAGTGCAAAAGTGGTTTCCTGCACCAACACAAGTGCGAAAAGTGGTTTTTCAACACTAACACAAGTGCGAAAATTGGTTTTTCAACACTAACACAAGTGCGAAAAGTGGTTTTTCAACACTAACACAAGTGCGAAAAGTGGTTTTTCAACACTAACACAAGTGCGAAAAGTGTTTTTTCCACACTAATACAAGTGCAAAAGTGGTTTCCTGCACCAACACAAGAGCGAAAAGTGGTTTTTCAACAATAACACCAGTGCGAAAAGTGGTTTTTCAACACTAACACAAGTGCGAAAAGTGGTTTTTCAACACTATCACAAGTGCAAAAAGTGTTTTTTCCACACTAATACAAGTGCAAGGTGGTTTCCTGCACCAACACAAGTGCGAAAAGTGGTTTTTCAACACTAACACAAGTGCGAAAAGTGGTTTTTCAACACTAACACAAGTGCGAAAAGTGGTTTTTCAACACTAACACAAGTGCGAAAAGTGGTTTTTCAACACTATCACAAGTGCAAAAAGTGTTTTTTCCACACTAATGCAAGTGCAAAAGTGGTTTCCTGCACCAACACAAGTGCGAAAAGTGGTTTTTCAACACTAACACAAGTGCGAAAATTGGTTTTTCAACACTAACACAAGTGCGAAAAGTGGTTTTTCAACACTATCACAAGTGCAAGAAGTGTTTTTTCCCCACTAATACAAGTACAAAAGTGGTTTCCTGCACCAACACAAGTGCGAAAAGTGGTTTTTCAACACTAACACAAGTGCGAAAAGTGGTTTTTCAACACTAACACAAGTGCGAAAAGTGTTTTTTCCACACTAATGCAAGTGCAAAAGTGGTTTCCTGCACCAACACAAGTGCGAAAAGTGGTTTTTCAACACTAACAAAAGTGCGAAAATTGGTTTTTCAACACTAACACAAGTGCGAAAAGTGGTTTTTCAACACTATAACAAGTGCAAAAAGTGTTTTTTCCACACTAATACAAGTGCAAAAGTGGTTTCCTGCACCAAAACAAGTGCGAAAAGTGGTTTTTCAACACTAACACAAGTGCGAAAAGTGGTTTTTCAACACTATCACAAGTGCAAAAAGTGTTTTTTCCACACTAATACAAGTGCAAAAGTGGTTTCCTGCACCAACACAAGTGCAAAAAGTGGTTTTTCAAGACTAACACAAGTGCGAAAAGTGGTTTTTCAACACTAATACTAGTGCAAAAGTGGTTTCCTGCACCAACACAAGTGCGAAAAGTGGTTTTTCAACACTAACACAAGTGCGAAAAGTGGTTTTTCAACACCAACACAAGTGCGAAAAGTGGTTTTTCAACACTAACACAAGTGCGAAAAGTGGTTTTTCAACACTATCACAAGTGCAAAAAGTATTTTTTCCACACTAGTACAAGTGCAAAAGTGGTTTCCTGCACCAACACAAGAGCGAAAAGTGGTTTTTCAACACTAACACAAGTGCGAAAAGTGGTTTTTCAACACTAACACAAGTGCGAAAAGTGGTTTTTCAACACTATCACAAGTGCAAAAAGTGTTTTTTCCACACTAATACAAGTGCAAAAGTGGTTTCCTGCACCAACACAAGTGCGGAAAGTGGTTTTTCAACAATAACACCAGTGCGAAAAGTGGTTTTTCAACACTAACACAAGTGCGAAAAGTGGTTTTTCAACACTATCACAAGTGCAAAAAGTGTTTTTTCCACATTAATACAAGTGCAAAAGTGGTTTCCTGCACCAACACAAGCGCGAAAAGTGGTTTTTCAACACTAACACAAGTACGAAAAGTGGTTTTTCAACACTAACACAAGTGCGAAAAGTGGTTTTTCAACACTAACACAAGTGCGAAAAGTGGTTTTTCAACACTATCACAAGTGCAAAAAGTGTTTTTTCCACACTAATACAAGTGCAAAAGTGGTTTCCTGCACCAACACAAGTGCGAAAATTGGTTTTTCAACACTAACACAAGTGCAAAAAGTGGTTTTTCAACACTAACACAAGTGCGAAAAGTGGTTTTTCAACACTATCGCAAGTGCAAAAAGTGTTTTTTCCACATTTATACAAGTGCAAAAGTGGTTTCCTGCACCAACACAAGTGCGAAAAGTGGTTTTTCAACACTATCACAAGAGCAAAAAGTGTTTTTTCCACACTAATACAAGTGCAAAAGTGGATGCCTGCACCAACACAAGTGCGAAAAGTGGTTTTTCAAAAATAACACTAGTGCGAAAAGTGGTTTTTCCACACTAATACAAGTGCAAAAGTGGTTTCCTGCACCAACACAAGTGCGAAAAGTGGTTTTTCAACACTAACACAAGTGCGAAAAGTGGTTTTTCCACACTAATACAAGTGCAAAAGTGGTTTCCTGCACCAACACAAGTGCGAAAAGTGGTTTTTCAACAATAACACCAGTGCGAAAAGTGGTTTTTCAACACTAACACAAGTGCGAAAAGTGGTTTTTCAACACTATCACAAGTGCAAAAAGTGTTTTTTCCACACTAATACAAGTGCAAAGTGGTTTCCTGCACCAACACAAGTGCGAAAAGTGGTTTTTCAACACGAACACAAGTGCGAAAAGTGGTTTTTCAACACTAACACAAGTGCGAAAAGTGGTTTTTCAACACTAACACAAGTGCGAAAAGTGGTTTTTCAACACTATCACAAGTGCGAAAAGTGGTTTTTCAACACTATCACAAGTGCAAAAAGTGTTTTTTCCCCACTAATACAAGTACAAAAGTGGTTTCCTGCACCAACACAAGTGTGAAAAGTGGTTTTTCAACACTAACACAAGTGCGAAAAGTGGTTTTTCAACACTAACACAAGTGCGAAAAGTGGTTTGTCCACACTAATGCAAGTGCAAAAGTGGTTTTCTGCACCAACACAAGTGCGAAAAGTGGTTTTTCAACACTAACACAAGTGCGAAAAGTGGTTTTTCCACACTAATACAAGTGCAAAAGTGGTTTCCTGCACCAACACAAGTGCGAAAAGTGGTTTTTCAACAATAACACCAGTGCGAAAAGTGGTTTTTCAACACTAACACAAGTGCGAAAAGTGGTTTTTCAACACTATCACAAGTGCAAAAAGTGTTTTTTCCACACTAATACAAGTGCAAAGTGGTTTCCTGCACCAACACAAGTGCGAAAAGTGGTTTTTCAACACTAACACAAGTGCGAAAAGTGGTTTTTCAACACTAACACAAGTGCGAAAAGTGGTTTTTCAACACTAACACAAGTGCGAAAAGTGGTTTTTCAACACTATCACAAGTGCAAAAAGTGTTTTTTCCCCACTAATACAAGTACAAAAGTGGTTTCCTGCACCAACACAAGTGTGAAAAGTCGTTTTTCAACACTAACACAAGTGCGAAAAGTGGTTTTTCAACACTAACACAAGTGCGAAAAGTGGTTTTTCCACACTAATGCAAGTGCAAAAGTGGTTTCCTGCACCAACACAAGTGCGAAAAGTGGTTTTTCAACACTAACACAAGTGCGAAAAGTGGTTTTTCAACACTAACACAAGTGCGAAAAGTGGTTTTTCAACACTAACACAAGTGCGAAAAGTGGTTTTTCAACACTAACACAAGAGCGAAAAGTGGTTTTTCAACACTAACACAAGAGCGAAAAGTGGTTTTTCAACACTAACACAAGTGCGAAAAGTGGTTTTTCAACACTATCACAAGTGCAAAAAGTGTTTTTTCCACACTAATACAAGTGCAAAGTGGTTTCCTGCACCAACACAAGTGCGAAAAGTGGTTTTTCAACACTAACACAAGTGCGAAAAGTGGTTTTTCAACACTAACACAAGTGCGAAAAGTGGTTTTTCAACACTAACACAAGTGCGAAAAGTGGTTTTTCAACACTAACACAAGTGCGAAAAGTGGTTTTTCAACACTATCACAAGTGCAAAAAGTGTTTTTTCCACACTAATACAAGTGCAAAGTGGTTTCCTGCACCAACACAAGTGCAAAAAGTGGTTTTTCAACACTAACACAAGTGCGAAAAGTGGTTTTTCAACACTAACACAAGTGCGAAAAGTGGTTTTTCAACACTAACACAAGTGCGAAAAGTGGTTTTTCAATACTATCACAAGAGCAAAAAGTGTTTTTTCCACACTAATACAAGTGCAAAAGTGGTTTCCTGCACCAACACAAGTGCGAAAAGTGGTTTTTCAACACTAACACAAGTGCGAAAATTGGTTTTTCAACACTAACACAAGTGCGAAAAGTGGTTTTTCAACACTATCACAAGTGCAAAAAGTGTTTTTTCCACACTAATACAAGTGCAAAAGTGGTTTCCTGCACCAACACAAGTGCGAAAAGTGGTTTTTCAACACTAACACAAGAGCGAAAAGTGGTTTTTCAACACTAACATAAGTGCGAAAAGTGGTTTTTCCACACTAATACAAGTGCAAAAGTGGTTTCCTGCACCATCACAAGTGCGAAAAGTGGTTTTTCAACACTAACACAAGTGCGAAAAGTGGTTTTTCAACACTATCACAAGTGCAAAAAGTATTTTTTCCACACTAGTACAAGTGCAAAAGTGGTTTCCTGCACCAACACAAGGGCGAAAAGTGGTTTTTCAACACTAACACAAGTGCGAAAAGTGGTTTTTCAACACTAACACAAGTGCGAAAAGTGGTTTTTCAACACTATCACAAGTGCAAAAAGTGTTTTTTCCACACTAATACAAGTGCAAAAGTGGTTTCCTGCACCAACACAAGTGCGGAAAGTGGTTTTTCAACAATAACACTAGTGCGAAAAGTGGTTTTTCAACACTAACACAAGTGCGAAAAGTGGTTTTTCAACACTATCACAAGTGCAAAAAGTGTTTTTTCCACACTAATACAAGTGCAAAAGTGGTTTCCTGCACCAACACAAGCGCGAAAAGTGGTTTTTCAACACTAACACAAGTGCGAAAAGTGGTTTTTCAACACTAACACAAGTGCGAAAAGTGGTTTTCCACACTAATACAAGTGCAAAGTGGTTTCCTGAACCAACACAAGTACGAAAAGTGGTTTTTCAACACTAACACAAGTGCGAAAAGTGGTTTTTCAACACTAACACAAGTGCGAAAAGTGGTTTTTCAACACTAACACAAGTGCGAAAAGTGGTTTTTCAACACTATCACAAGTGCAAAAAGTGTTTTATCCACACTAATACAAGTGCAAAAGTGGTTTCCTGCACCAACACAAGTGCGAAAAGTGGTTTTTCAACACTAACACAAGTGCGAAAAGTGGTTTTTCAACACTAACACAAGTGTGAAAAGTGGTTTTTCAACACTATCACAAGTGCAAAAAGTGTTTTTTCCACACTAATACAAGTGCAAAAGTGGTTTCCTGCACCAACACAAGTGTGAAAAGTGGTTTTTCAACACTACCACAAGTGCGAAAAGTGGTCTTTCAACACTAACACAAGTGCGAAAAGTGGTTTTTCAACACTATCACAAGTGCAAAAAGTGTTTTTTCCACACTAATACAAGTGCAAAAGTGGTTTCCTGCACCAACACAAGTGTGAAAAGTGGTTTTTCAACACTAACACAAGTGCGAAAAGTGGTTTTTCAACACTAACACAAGTGCGAAAAGTGGTTTTTCAACACTATCACAAGTTCAAAAAGTGTTTTTTCCACACTAATACAAGTGCAAAAGTGGTTTCCTGCACCAACACAAGTGCGAAAAGTGGTTTTTCAACACTAACACAAGTGCGAAAAGTGGTTTTTCAACACTAACACAAGTGCGAAAAGTGGTTTTTCAACACTATCTCAAGTGTAAAAAGTGTTTTTTCCACACTAATACAAGTGCAAAAGTGGTTTCCTGCACCAACACAAGTGCGAAAAGTGGTTTTTCAACACTAACACAAGTGCAAAAAGTGGTTTTTCAACACTAACACAAGTGCGAAAAGTGGTTTTTCAACACTATCACAAGTGCAAAAAGTGTTTTTTGCACACTAATACAAGTGCAAAAGTGGTTTCCGACACCAACACAAGTGCGAAAAGTGGTTTTTCAACACTAACAAAAGTGCGAAAATTGGTTTTTCAACACTAACACAAGTGCGAAAAGTGGTTTTTCAACACTATAACAAGTGCAAAAAGTGTTTTTTCCACACTAATACAAGTGCAAAAGTGGTTTCCTGCACCAAAACAAGTGCGAAAAGTGGTTTTTCAACACTAACACAAGTGCGAAAAGTGGTTTTTCAACACTATCACAAGTGCAAAAAGTGTTTTTTCCACACTAATACAAGTGCAAAAGTGGTTTCCTGCACCAACACAAGTGCAAAAAGTGGTTTTTCAACACTAACACAAGTGCGAAAAGTGGTTTTTCAACACTAATACTAGTGCAAAAGTGGTTTCCTGCACCAACACAAGTGCGAAAAGTGGTTTTTCAACACTAACACAAGTGCGAAAAGTGGTTTTTCAACACTAACACAAGTGCGAAAAGTGGTTTTTCAACACTAACACAAGTGCGAAAAGTGGTTTTTCAACACTATCACAAGTGCAAAAAGTATTTTTTCCACACTAGTACAAGTGCAAAAGTGGTTTCCTGCACCAACACAAGAGCGAAAAGTGGTTTTTCAACACTAACACAAGTGTGAAAAGTGGTTTTTCAACACTAACACAAGTGCGAAAAGTGGTTTTTCAACACTATCACAAGTACAAAAAGTGTTTTTTCCACACTAATACAAGTGCAAAAGTGGTTTCCTGCACCAACACAAGTGCGGAAAGTGGTTTTTCAACAATAACACTAGTGCGAAAAGTGGTTTTTCAACACTAACACAAGTGCGAAAAGTGGTTTTTCAACACTATCACAAGTGCAAAAAGTGTTTTTTCCACATTAATACAAGTGCAAAAGTGGTTTCCTGCACCAACACAAGCGCGAAAAGTGGTTTTTCAACACTAACACAAGTGCGAAAAGTGGTTTTTCAACACTAACACAAGTGCGAAAAGTGGTTTTCCACACTAATACAAGTGCAAAGTGGTTTCCTGCACCAACACAAGTACGAAAAGTGGTTTTTCAACACTAACACAAGTGCGAAAAGTGGTTTTTCAACACTAACACAAGTGCGAAAAGTGGTTTTTCAACACTAACAAAAGTGCGAAAAGTGGTTTTTCAACACTAACACAAGTGCGAAAAGTGGTTTTTCAACACTATCACAAGTGCAAAAAGTGTTTTTTCCACACTAATACAAGTGCAAAAGTGGTTTCCTGCACCAACACAAGTGCGAAAAGTGGTTTTTCAACACTAACACAAGTGCGAAAAGTGGTTTTTCAACACTAACACAAGTGCAAAAAGTGTTTTTTCCACACTAATACAAGTGCAAAAGTGGTTTCCTGCACCAACACAAGTGTGAAAAGTGGTTTTTCAACACTACCACAAGTGCGAAAAGTGGTCTTTCAACACTAACACAAGTGCGAAAAGTGGTTTTTCAACACTATCACAAGTGCAAAAAGTGTTTTTTCCACACTAATACAAGTGCAAACGTGGTTTCCTGCACCAACACAAGTGCGAAAAGTGGTTTTTCAACACTAACACAAGTGCGAAAAGTGGTTTTTCAACACTAACACAAGTGCGAAAAGTGGTTTTTCAACACTATCTCAAGTGCAAAAAGTGTTTTTTCCACACTAATACAAGTGCAAAAGTGGTTTCCTGCACCAACACAAGTGCGAAAAGTGGTTTTTCAACACTAACACAAGTGCAAAAAGTGGTTTTTCAACACTAACACAAGTGCGAAAAGTGGTTTTTCAACACTATCACAAGTGCAAAAAGTGTTTTTTGCACACTAATACAAGTGCAAAAGTGGTTTCCTACACCAACACAAGTGCGAAAAGTGGTTTTTCAACACTAACACAAGTGCGAAAATTGGTTTTTCAACACTAACACAAGTGCGAAAAGTGGTTTTTCAACACTATAACAAGTGCAAAAAGTGTTTTTTCCACACTAATACAAGTGCAAAAGTGGTTTCCTGCACCAAAACAAGTGCGAAAAGTGGTTTTTCAACACTAACACAAGTGCGAAAAGTGGTTTTTCAACACTATCACAAGTGCAAAAAGTGTTTTTTCCACACTAATACAAGTGCAAAAGTGGTTTCCTGCACCAACACAAGTGCAAAAAGTGGTTTTTCAACACTAACCCAAGTGCGAAAAGTGGTTTTTCAACACTAATACTCGTGCAAAAGTGGTTTCCTGCACCAACACAAGTGCGAAAAGTGGTTTTTCAACACTAACACAAGTGTGAAAAGTGTTTTTTCCACGCTAATACAAGTGCAAAAGTGGTTTCCTGCACCAACACAAGTGCGAAAAGTGGTTTTTCAACACGAACACAAGTGCGAAAAGTGGTTTTTCAACACTAACACAACTGCGAAAAGCGGTTTTTCAACACTAACACAAGTGCGAAAAGTGGTTTTTCAACACTATCACAAGTGCAAAAAGTGTTTTTTCCACACTAATACAAGTGCAAAAGTGGTTTCCTGCACCAACACAAGTGCGAAAAGTGGTTTTTCAACAATAACACTAGTGCGAAAAGTGGTTTTTCAACACTAACACAAGTGCGAAAAGTGGTTTTTCAACACTATCACAAGTGCAAAAGTGGTTTCCTGCACCAACACAAGTGCGAAAAGTGGTTTTTCAACAATAACACAAGTGCGAAAAGTGGTTTTTCAACACTATCACAAGTGCAAAAAGTATTTTTTCCACACTAATACAAGTGCAAAAGTGGTTTCCTGCACCAACACAAGTGCGAAAAGTGGTTTTTCAACACTAACACAAGTGCGAAAAGTGGTTTTTCAACACTAACACAAGTGCGAAAAGTGGTTTTTCAACACTATCACAAGTGCAAAAAGTGTTTTTTCCACACTAATACAAGTGCAAAAGTGGTTTCCTGCACAAACACATGTGCGAAAAGTGGTTTTTCAACAATAACACCAGTGCGAAAAGTGGTTTTTAAACACTAACACAAGTGCGAAAAGTGGTTTTTCAACACTATCACAAGTGCAAAAAGTGTTTTTTCCACACTAATACAAGTGCAAAGTGGTTTCCTGCACCAACACAAGTGCGAAAAGTAGATTTTCAACACTAACACAAGTGCGAAAAGTGGTTTTTCAACACTAACACAAGTGCGAAAAGTGGTTTTTCAACACTAACACAAGTGCGAAAAGTGGTTTTTCAACACTATCACAAGTGCAAAAAGTGTTTTTTCGACACTAATACAAGTGCAAAAGTGGTTTACTGCACCAACACAAGTGTGAAAAGTGGTCTTTCAACACTAACACAAGTGCGAAAAGTGGTTTTTCAACACTATCACAAGTGCAAAAAGTGTTTTTTCCACACTAATACAAGTGCAAAAGTGGTTTCCTGCACCAACACTAGTGCGAAAAGTGGTTTTTCAACACTAACACAAGTGCGAAAAGTGGTTTTTCAACACTAACACAAGTGCGAAAAGTGGTTTTTCAACACTATCACAAGTTCAAAAAGTGTTTTTTCCACACTAATACAAGTGCAAAAGTGGTTTCCTGCACCAACACAAGTGCGAAAAGTGGTTTTTCAACACTAACACAAGTGCGAAAAGTGGTTTTTTCCACACTAATACACGTTCAAAAGTGGTTTCCTGCACCAACACAAGTGCGAAAAGTGGTTTTTCAACACTAACACAAGTGCAAAAAGTGGTTTTTCAACACTATCTCAAGTGCAAAAAGTGTTTTTTCCACATTAATACACGTTCAAAAGTGGTTTCCTGCACCAACACAAGTGCGAAAAGTGGTTTTTCAACACTAACACAAGTGCGAAAAGTGGTTTTTCAACACTATCACAAGTGCACAAAGTGTTTTTTGCACACTAATACAAGTGCAAAAGTGGTTTCCGACACCAACACAAGTGCGAAAAGTGGTTTTTCAACACTAACACAAGTGCGAAAATTTGTTTTTTCAACACTAACACAAGTGCGAAAAGTGGTTTTTCAACACTATCACAAGTGCAAAAAGTGTTTTTTCCACACTAATACAAGTGCAAAAGTGGTTTCCTGCACCAACACAAGTGCGAAAAGTGGTTTTTCAACACTAACACAAGTGCGAAAAGTGGTTTTTCAACACTAACACAAGTGCGAAAAGTGGTTTTTCAACACTATCACAAGTTCAAAAAGTGTTTTTTCCACACTAATACAAGTGCAAAAGTGGTTTCCTGCACCAACACAAGTGCGAAAAGTGGTTTTTCAACACTAACACAAGTGCGAAAAGTGGTTTTTCAACACTAACACAAGTGCGAAAAGTGGTTTTTCAACACTATCTCAAGTGCAAAAAGTGTTTTTTCCACACTAATACAAGTGCAAAAGTGGTTTCCTGCACCAACACAAGTGCGAAAAGTGGTTTTTCAACACTAACACAAGTGCAAAAAGTGTTTTTTCAACACTAACACAAGTGCGAAAAGTGGTTTTTCAACACTATCACAAGTGCAAAAAGTGTTTTTTGCACACTAATACAAGTGCAAAAGTGGTTTCCTACACCAACACAAGAGCGAAAAGTGGTTTTTCAACACTAACACAAGTGGGAAAATTGGTTTTTCAACACTAACACAAGTGCGAAAAGTGGTTTTTCAACACTATAACAAGTGCAAAAAGTGTTTTTTCCACACTAATACAAGTGCAAAAGTGGTTTCCTGCACCAAAACAAGTGCGAAAAGTGGTTTTTCAACACTAACACAAGTGCGAAAAGTGGTTTTTCAACACTATCACAAGTGCAAAAAGTGTTTTTTCCACACTAATACAAGTGCAAAAGTGGTTTCCTGCACCAACACAAGTGCAAAAAGTGGTTTTTCAACACTAACACAAGTGCGAAAAGTGGTTTTTCAACACTATCACAAGTGCAAAAAGTGTTTTTTCCACACTAATACTCGTGCAAAAGTGGTTTCCTGCACCAACACAAGTGCGAAAAGTGGTTTTTCAACACTAACACAAGTGTGAAGTGTTTTTTCCACGCTAATACAAGTGCAAAAGTGGTTTCCTGCACCAACACAAGTGCGAAAAGTGGTTTTTCAACACTAACACAAGTGCGAAAAGTGGTTTTTCAACACTATCACAAGTGCAAAAAGTGTTTTTTCCACACTAATACAAGTGCAAAAGTGGTTTCCTGCACCAACACAAGTGCGAAAAGTGGTTTTTCAACAATAACACTAGTGCGAAAAGTGGTTTTTCAACACTAACACAAGTGCGAAAAGTGGTTTTTCAACACTATCACAAGTGCAAAAGTGGTTTCCTGCACCAACACAAGTGCGAAAAGTGGTTTTTCAACACTAACACAAGTGCGAAAAGTGGTTTTTCAACACTAACACAAGTGCGAAATGTGTTTTTTCCACACTAATACAAGTGCAAAGTGGTTTCCTGCACCAACACAAGTGCAAAAAGTGGTTTTTCAACACTAACACAAGTGCGAAAAGTGGTTTTTCAACACTAACACAAGTGCGAAAAGTGGTTTTTCAACACTAACACAAGTGCGAAAAGTGGTTTTTCAATACTATCACAAGAGCAAAAAGTGTTTTTTCCACACTAATACAAGTGCAAAAGTGGTTTCCTGCACCAACACAAGTGCGAAAAGTGGTTTTTCAACACTAACACAAGTGCGAAAATTGGTTTTTCAACACTAACACAAGTGCGAAAAGTGGTTTTTCAACACTATCACAAGTGCAAAAAGTGTTTTTTCCACACTAATACAAGTGCAAAAGTGGTTTCCTGCACCAACACAAGTGCGAAAAGTGGTTTTTCAACACTAACACAAGAGCGAAAAGTGGTTTTTCAACACTAACATAAGTGCGAAAAGTGGTTTTTCCACACTAATACAAGTGCAAAAGTGGTTTCCTGCACCATCACAAGTGCGAAAAGTGGTTTTTCAACACTAACACAAGTGCGAAAAGTGGTTTTTCAACACTATCACAAGTGCAAAAAGTATTTTTTCCACACTAGTACAAGTGCAAAAGTGGTTTCCTGCACCAACACAAGAGCGAAAAGTGGTTTTTCAACACTAACACAAGTGCGAAAAGTGGTTTTTCAACACTAACACAAGTGCGAAAAGTGGTTTTTCAACACTATCACAAGTGCAAAAAGTGTTTTTTCCACACTAATACAAGTGCAAAAGTGGTTTCCTGCACCAACACAAGTGCGGAAAGTGGTTTTTCAACAATAACACTAGTGCGAAAAGTGGTTTTTCAACACTAACACAAGTGCGAAAAGTGGTTTTTCAACACTATCACAAGTGCAAAAAGTGTTTTTTCCACACTAATACAAGTGCAAAAGTGGTTTCCTGCACCAACACAAGCGCGAAAAGTGGTTTTTCAACACTAACACAAGTGCGAAAAGTGGTTTTTCAACACTAACACAAGTGCGAAAAGTGGTTTTCCACACTAATACAAGTGCAAAGTGGTTTCCTGAACCAACACAAGTACGAAAAGTGGTTTTTCAACACTAACACAAGTGCGAAAAGTGGTTTTTCAACACTAACACAAGTGCGAAAAGTGGTTTTTCAACACTAACACAAGTGCGAAAAGTGGTTTTTCAACACTATCACAAGTGCAAAAAGTGTTTTATCCACACTAATACAAGTGCAAAAGTGGTTTCCTGCACCAACACAAGTGCGAAAAGTGGTTTTTCAACACTAACACAAGTGCGAAAAGTGGTTTTTCAACACTAACACAAGTGTGAAAAGTGGTTTTTCAACACTATCACAAGTGCAAAAAGTGTTTTTTCCACACTAATACAAGTGCAAAAGTGGTTTCCTGCACCAACACAAGTGTGAAAAGTGGTTTTTCAACACTACCACAAGTGCGAAAAGTGGTCTTTCAACACTAACACAAGTGCGAAAAGTGGTTTTTCAACACTATCACAAGTGCAAAAAGTGTTTTTTCCACACTAATACAAGTGCAAAAGTGGTTTCCTGCACCAACACAAGTGTGAAAAGTGGTTTTTCAACACTAACACAAGTGCGAAAAGTGGTTTTTCAACACTAACACAAGTGCGAAAAGTGGTTTTTCAACACTATCACAAGTTCAAAAAGTGTTTTTTCCACACTAATACAAGTGCAAAAGTGGTTTCCTGCACCAACACAAGTGCGAAAAGTGGTTTTTCAACACTAACACAAGTGCGAAAAGTGGTTTTTCAACACTAACACAAGTGCGAAAAGTGGTTTTTCAACACTATCTCAAGTGTAAAAAGTGTTTTTTCCACACTAATACAAGTGCAAAAGTGGTTTCCTGCACCAACACAAGTGCGAAAAGTGGTTTTTCAACACTAACACAAGTGCAAAAAGTGGTTTTTCAACACTAACACAAGTGCGAAAAGTGGTTTTTCAACACTATCACAAGTGCAAAAAGTGTTTTTTGCACACTAATACAAGTGCAAAAGTGGTTTCCGACACCAACACAAGTGCGAAAAGTGGTTTTTCAACACTATAACAAGTGCAAAAAGTGTTTTTTCCACACTAATACAAGTGCAAAAGTGGTTTCCTGCACCAAAACAAGTGCGAAAAGTGGTTTTTCAACACTAACACAAGTGCGAAAAGTGGTTTTTCAACACTATCACAAGTGCAAAAAGTGTTTTTTCCACACTAATACAAGTGCAAAAGTGGTTTCCTGCACCAACACAAGTGCAAAAAGTGGTTTTTCAACACTAACACAAGTGCGAAAAGTGGTTTTTCAACACTAATACTAGTGCAAAAGTGGTTTCCTGCACCAACACAAGTGCGAAAAGTGGTTTTTCAACACTAACACAAGTGCGAAAAGTGGTTTTTCAACACTAACACAAGTGCGAAAAGTGGTTTTTCAACACTAACACAAGTGCGAAAAGTGGTTTTTCAACACTATCAGAAGTGCAAAAAGTATTTTTTCCACACTAGTACAAGTGCAAAAGTGGTTTCCTGCACCAACACAAGAGCGAAAAGTGGTTTTTCAACACTAACACAAGTGCGAAAAGTGGTTTTTCAACACTAACACAAGTGCGAAAAGTGGTTTTTCAACACTATCACAAGTGCAAAAAGTGTTTTTTCCACACTAATACAAGTGCAAAAGTGGTTTCCTGCACCAACACAAGTGCGGAAAGTGGTTTTTCAACAATAACACTAGTGCGAAAAGTGGTTTTTCAACACTAACACAAGTGCGAAAAGTGGTTTTTCAACACTATCACAAGTGCAAAAAGTGTTTTTTCCACATTAATACAAGTGCAAAAGTGGTTTCCTGCACCAACACAAGCGCGAAAAGTGGTTTTTCAACACTAACACAAGTGCGAAAAGTGGTTTTTCAACACTAACACAAGTGCGAAAAGTGGTTTTCCACACTAATACAAGTGCAAAGTGGTTTCCTGCACCAACACAAGTACGAAAAGTGGTTTTTCAACACTAACACAAGTGCGAAAAGTGGTTTTTCAACACTAACACAAGTGCGAAAAGTGGTTTTTCAACACTAACACAAGAGCGAAAAGTGGTTTTTCAACACTAACACAAGTGCGAAAAGTGGTTTTTCAACACTATCACAAGTGCAAAAAGTGTTTTTTCCACACTAATACAAGTGCAAAAGTGGTTTCCTGCACCAACACAAGTGCGAAAAGTGGTTTTTCAACACTAACACAAGTGCGAAAAGTGGTTTTTCAACACTAACACAAGTGCAAAAAGTGTTTTTTCCACACTAATACAAGTGCAAAAGTGGTTTCCTGCACCAACACAAGTGTGAAAAGTGGTTTTTCAACACTACCACAAGTGCGAAAAGTGGTCTTTCAACACTAACACAAGTGCGAAAAGTGGTTTTTCAACACTATCACAAGTGCAAAAAGTGTTTTTTCCACACTAATACAAGTGCAAAAGTGGTTTCCTGCACCAAAACAAGTGCGAAAAGTGGTTTTTCAACACTAACACAAGTGCGAAAAGTGGTTTTTCAACACTATCACAAGTGCAAAAAGTGTTTTTTCCACACTAATACAAGTGCAAAAGTGGTTTCCTGCACCAACACAAGTGCAAAAAGTGGTTTTTCAACACTAACACAAGTGCGAAAAGTGGTTTTTCAACACTAATACTAGTGCAAAAGTGGTTTCCTGCACCAACACAAGTGCGAAAAGTGGTTTTTCAACACTAACACAAGTGCGAAAAGTGGTTTTTCAACACTAACACAAGTGCGAAAAGTGGTTTTTCAACACTAACACAAGTGCGAAAAGTGGTTTTTCAACACTATCAGAAGTGCAAAAAGTATTTTTTCCACACTAGTACAAGTGCAAAAGTGGTTTCCTGCACCAACACAAGAGCGAAAAGTGGTTTTTCAACACTAACACAAGTGCGAAAAGTGGTTTTTCAACACTAACACAAGTGCGAAAAGTGGTTTTTCAACACTATCACAAGTGCAAAAAGTGTTTTTTCCACACTAATACAAGTGCAAAAGTGGTTTCCTGCACCAACACAAGTGCGGAAAGTGGTTTTTCAACAATAACACTAGTGCGAAAAGTGGTTTTTCAACACTAACACAAGTGCGAAAAGTGGTTTTTCAACACTATCACAAGTGCAAAAAGTGTTTTTTCCACATTAATACAAGTGCAAAAGTGGTTTCCTGCACCAACACAAGCGCGAAAAGTGGTTTTTCAACACTAACACAAGTGCGAAAAGTGGTTTTTCAACACTAACACAAGTGCGAAAAGTGGTTTTCCACACTAATACAAGTGCAAAGTGGTTTCCTGCACCAACACAAGTACGAAAAGTGGTTTTTCAACACTAACACAAGTGCGAAAAGTGGTTTTTCAACACTAACACAAGTGCGAAAAGTGGTTTTTCAACACTAACACAAGAGCGAAAAGTGGTTTTTCAACACTAACACAAGTGCGAAAAGTGGTTTTTCAACACTATCACAAGTGCAAAAAGTGTTTTTTCCACACTAATACAAGTGCAAAAGTGGTTTCCTGCACCAACACAAGTGCGAAAAGTGGTTTTTCAACACTAACACAAGTGCGAAAAGTGGTTTTTCAACACTAACACAAGTGCAAAAAGTGTTTTTTCCACACTAATACAAGTGCAAAAGTGGTTTCCTGCACCAACACAAGTGTGAAAAGTGGTTTTTCAACACTACCACAAGTGCGAAAAGTGGTCTTTCAACACTAACACAAGTGCGAAAAGTGGTTTTTCAACACTATCACAAGTGCAAAAAGTGTTTTTTCCACACTAATACAAGTGCAAACGTGGTTTCCTGCACCAACACAAGTGCGAAAAGTGGTTTTTCAACACTAACACAAGTGCGAAAAGTGGTTTTTCAACACTATCTCAAGTGCAAAAAGTGTTTTTTCCACACTAATACAAGTGCAAAAGTGGTTTCCTGCACCAACACAAGTGCGAAAAGTGGTTTTTCAACACTAACACAAGTGCAAAAAGTGGTTTTTCAACACTAACACAAGTGCGAAAAGTGGTTTTTCAACACTATCACAAGTGCAAAAAGTGTTTTTTGCACACTAATACAAGTGCAAAAGTGGTTTCCTACACCAACACAAGTGCGAAAAGTGGTTTTTCAACACTAACACAAGTGCGAAAATTGGTTTTTCAACACTAACACAAGTGCGAAAAGTGGTTTTTCAACACTATAACAAGTGCAAAAAGTGTTTTTTCCACACTAATACAAGTGCAAAAGTGGTTTCCTGCACCAAAACAAGTGCGAAAAGTGGTTTTTCAACACTAACACAAGTGCGAAAAGTGGTTTTTCAACACTATCACAAGTGCAAAAAGTGTTTTTTCCACACTAATACAAGTGCAAAAGTGGTTTCCTGCACCAACACAAGTGCAAAAAGTGGTTTTTCAACACTAACCCAAGTGCGAAAAGTGGTTTTTCAACACTAATACTAGTGCAAAAGTGGTTTCCTGCACCAACACAAGTGCGAAAAGTGGTTTTTCAACACTAACACAAGTGTGAAAAGTGTTTTTTCCACGCTAATACAAGTGCAAAAGTGGTTTCCTGCACCAACACAAGTGCGAAAAGTGGTTTTTCAACACGAACACAAGTGCGAAAAGTGGTTTTTCAACACTAACACAAGTGCGAAAAGCGGTTTTTCAACACTAACACAAGTGCGAAAAGTGGTTTTTCAACACTATCACAAGTGCAAAAAGTGTTTTTTCCACACTAATACAAGTGCAAAAGTGGTTTCCTGCACCAACACAAGTGCGAAAAGTGGTTTTTCAACAATAACACTAGTGCGAAAAGTGGTTTTTCAACACTAACACAAGTGCGAAAAGTGGTTTTTCAACACTATCACAAGTGCAAAAGTGGTTTCCTGCACCAACACAAGTGCGAAAAGTGGTTTTTCAACAATAACACAAGTGCGAAAAGTGGTTTTTCAACACTATCACAAGTGCAAAAAGTATTTTTTCCACACTAATACAAGTGCAAAAGTGGTTTCCTGCACCAACACAAGAGCGAAAAGTGGTTTTTCAACACTAACACAAGTGCGAAAAGTGGTTTTTCAACACTAACACAAGTGCGAAAAGTGGTTTTTCAACACTATCACAAGTGCAAAAAGTGTTTTTTCCACACTAATACAAGTGCAAAAGTGGTTTCCTGCACAAACACATGTGCGAAAAGTGGTTTTTCAACAATAACACCAGTGCGAAAAGTGGTTTTTAAACACTAACACAAGTGCGAAAAGTGGTTTTTCAACACTATCACAAGTGCAAAAAGTGTTTTTTCCACACTAATACAAGTGCAAAGTGGTTTCCTGCACCAACACAAGTGCGAAAAGTAGATTTTCAACACTAACACAAGTGCGAAAAGTGGTTTTTCAACACTAACACAAGTGCGAAAAGTGGTTTTTCAACACTGACACAAGTGCGAAAAGTGGTTTTTCAACACTATCACAAGTGCAAAAAGTGTTTTTTCGACACTAATACAAGTGCAAAAGTGGTTTACTGCACCAACACAAGTGTGAAAAGTGGTTTTTCAACACTACCACAAGTGCAAAAAGTGGTCTTTCAACACTAACACAAGTGCGAAAAGTGGTTTTTCAACACTATCACAAGTGCAAAAAGTGTTTTTTCCACACTAATACAAGTGCAAAAGTGGTTTACTGCACCAACACAAGTGTGAAAAGTGGTTTTTCAACACTACCACAAGTGCAAAAAGTGGTCTTTCAACACTAACACAAGTGCGAAAAGTGGTTTTTCAACACTATCACAAGTGCAAAAAGTGTTTTTTCCACACTAATACAAGTGCAAAAGTGGTTTCCTGCACCAACACTAGTGCGAAAAGTGGTTTTTCAACACTAACACAAGTGCGAAAAGTGGTTTTTCAACACTAACACAAGTGCGAAAAGTGGTTTTTCAACACTATCACAAGTTCAAAAAGTGTTTTTTCCACACTAATACAAGTGCAAAAGTGGTTTCCTGCACCAACACAAGTGCGAAAAGTGGTTTTTCAACACTATCACAAGTGCAAAAAGTGTTTTTTCCACACTAATACAAGTGCAAAAGTGGTTTCCTGCACCAACACAAGTGCGAAAAGTGGTTTTTCAACAATAACACTAGTGCGAAAAGTGGTTTTTCAACACTAACACAAGTGCGAAAAGTGGTTTTTCAACACTATCACAAGTGCAAAAGTGGTTTCCTGCACCAACACAAGTGCGAAAAGTGGTTTTTCAACAATAACACAAGTGCGAAAAGTGGTTTTTCAACACTATCACAAGTGCAAAAAGTATTTTTTCCACACTAATACAAGTGCAAAGTGGTTTCCTGAACCAACACAAGTACGAAAAGTGGTTTTTCAACACTAACACAAGTGCGAAAAGTGGTTTTTCAACACTAACACAAGTGCGAAAAGTGGTTTTTCAACACTAACACAAGTGCGAAAAGTGGTTTTTCAACACTATCACAAGTGCAAAAAGTGTTTTATCCACACTAATACAAGTGCAAAAGTGGTTTCCTGCACCAACACAAGTGCGAAAAGTGGTTTTTCAACACTAACACAAGTGCGAAAAGTGGTTTTTCAACACTAACACAAGTGTGAAAAGTGGTTTTTCAACACTATCACAAGTGCAAAAAGTGTTTTTTCCACACTAATACAAGTGCAAAAGTGGTTTCCTGCACCAACACAAGTGTGAAAAGTGGTTTTTCAACACTACCACAAGTGCGAAAAGTGGTCTTTCAACACTAACACAAGTGCGAAAAGTGGTTTTTCAACACTATCACAAGTGCAAAAAGTGTTTTTTCCACACTAATACAAGTGCAAAAGTGGTTTCCTGCACCAACACAAGTGTGAAAAGTGGTTTTTCAACACTAACACAAGTGCGAAAAGTGGTTTTTCAACACTAACACAAGTGCGAAAAGTGGTTTTTCAACACTATCACAAGTTCAAAAAGTGTTTTTTCCACACTAATACAAGTGCAAAAGTGGTTTCCTGCACCAACACAAGTGCGAAAAGTGGTTTTTCAACACTAACACAAGTGCGAAAAGTGGTTTTTCAACACTAACACAAGTGCGAAAAGTGGTTTTTCAACACTATCTCAAGTGTAAAAAGTGTTTTTTCCACACTAATACAAGTGCAAAAGTGGTTTCCTGCACCAACACAAGTGCGAAAAGTGGTTTTTCAACACTAACACAAGTGCAAAAAGTGGTTTTTCAACACTAACACAAGTGCGAAAAGTGGTTTTTCAACACTATCACAAGTGCAAAAAGTGTTTTTTGCACACTAATACAAGTGCAAAAGTGGTTTCCGACACCAACACAAGTGCGAAAAGTGGTTTTTCAACACTAACAAAAGTGCGAAAATTGGTTTTTCAACACTAACACAAGTGCGAAAAGTGGTTTTTCAACACTATAACAAGTGCAAAAAGTGTTTTTTCCACACTAATACAAGTGCAAAAGTGGTTTCCTGCACCAAAACAAGTGCGAAAAGTGGTTTTTCAACACTAACACAAGTGCGAAAAGTGGTTTTTCAACACTATCACAAGTGCAAAAAGTGTTTTTTCCACACTAGTACAAGTGCGAAAAGTGGTTTTTCAACACTAACACAAGTGCGAAAAGTGGTTTTTCAACACTATCACAAGTGCAAAAAGTGTTTTTTCCACACTAGTACAAGTGCAAAAAGTGTTTTTTCCACACTAACACAAGTGCAAAAGTGGTTTCCTGCACCAACACAAGTGCGAAAAGTGGTTTTTCAACACTAACACAAGTGCGAAAAGTGGTTTTTCAACACTAACACAAGTGCGAAAAGTGGTTTTTCAACACTAACACAAGTGCGAAAAGTGGTTTTTCAACACTATCACAAGTGCAAAAAGTATTTTTTCCACACTAGTACAAGTGCAAAAGTGGTTTCCTGCACCAACACAAGAGCGAAAAGTGGTTTTTCAACACTAACACAAGTGCGAAAAGTGGTTTTTCAACACTAACACAAGTGCGAAAAGTGGTTTTTCAACACTATCACAAGTGCAAAAAGTGTTTTTTCCACACTAATACAAGTGCAAAAGTGGTTTCCTGCACCAACACAAGTGCGAAAAGTGGTTTTTCAACACTAACACAAGTGCGAAAAGTGGTTTTTCAACACTAACACAAGTGCAAAAAGTGTTTTTTCCACACTAATACAAGTGCAAAAGTGGTTTCCTGCACCAACACAAGTGTGAAAAGTGGTTTTTCAACACTACCACAAGTGCGAAAAGTGGTCTTTCAACACTAACACAAGTGCGAAAAGTGGTTTTTCAACACTATCACAAGTGCAAAAAGTGTTTTTTCCACACTAATACAAGTGCAAAAGTGGTTTCCTGCACCAAAACAAGTGCGAAAAGTGGTTTTTCAACACTAACACAAGTGCGAAAAGTGGTTTTTCAACACTATCACAAGTGCAAAAAGTGTTTTTTCCACACTAATACAAGTGCAAAAGTGGTTTCCTGCACCAACACAAGTGCAAAAAGTGGTTTTTCAACACTAACACAAGTGCGAAAAGTGGTTTTTCAACACTAATACTAGTGCAAAAGTGGTTTCCTGCACCAACACAAGTGCGAAAAGTGGTTTTTCAACACTAACACAAGTGCGAAAAGTGGTTTTTCAACACTAACACAAGTGCGAAAAGTGGTTTTTCAACACTAACACAAGTGCGAAAAGTGGTTTTTCAACACTATCAGAAGTGCAAAAAGTATTTTTTCCACACTAGTACAAGTGCAAAAGTGGTTTCCTGCACCAACACAAGAGCGAAAAGTGGTTTTTCAACACTAACACAAGTGCGAAAAGTGGTTTTTCAACACTAACACAAGTGCGAAAAGTGGTTTTTCAACACTATCACAAGTGCAAAAAGTGTTTTTTCCACACTAATACAAGTGCAAAAGTGGTTTCCTGCACCAACACAAGTGCGGAAAGTGGTTTTTCAACAATAACACTAGTGCGAAAAGTGGTTTTTCAACACTAACACAAGTGCGAAAAGTGGTTTTTCAACACTATCACAAGTGCAAAAAGTGTTTTTTCCACATTAATACAAGTGCAAAAGTGGTTTCCTGCACCAACACAAGCGCGAAAAGTGGTTTTTCAACACTAACACAAGTGCGAAAAGTGGTTTTTCAACACTAACACAAGTGCGAAAAGTGGTTTTCCACACTAATACAAGTGCAAAGTGGTTTCCTGCACCAACACAAGTACGAAAAGTGGTTTTTCAACACTAACACAAGTGCGAAAAGTGGTTTTTCAACACTAACACAAGTGCGAAAAGTGGTTTTTCAACACTAACACAAGAGCGAAAAGTGGTTTTTCAACACTAACACAAGTGCGAAAAGTGGTTTTTCAACACTATCACAAGTGCAAAAAGTGTTTTTTCCACACTAATACAAGTGCAAAAGTGGTTTCCTGCACCAACACAAGTGCGAAAAGTGGTTTTTCAACACTAACACAAGTGCGAAAAGTGGTTTTTCAACACTAACACAAGTGCAAAAAGTGTTTTTTCCACACTAATACAAGTGCAAAAGTGGTTTCCTGCACCAACACAAGTGTGAAAAGTGGTTTTTCAACACTACCACAAGTGCGAAAAGTGGTCTTTCAACACTAACACAAGTGCGAAAAGTGGTTTTTCAACACTATCACAAGTGCAAAAAGTGTTTTTTCCACACTAATACAAGTGCAAACGTGGTTTCCTGCACCAACACAAGTGCGAAAAGTGGTTTTTCAACACTAACACAAGTGCGAAAAGTGGTTTTTCAACACTATCTCAAGTGCAAAAAGTGTTTTTTCCACACTAATACAAGTGCAAAAGTGGTTTCCTGCACCAACACAAGTGCGAAAAGTGGTTTTTCAACACTAACACAAGTGCAAAAAGTGGTTTTTCAACACTAACACAAGTGCGAAAAGTGGTTTTTCAACACTATCACAAGTGCAAAAAGTGTTTTTTGCACACTAATACAAGTGCAAAAGTGGTTTCCTACACCAACACAAGTGCGAAAAGTGGTTTTTCAACACTAACACAAGTGCGAAAATTGGTTTTTCAACACTAACACAAGTGCGAAAAGTGGTTTTTCAACACTATAACAAGTGCAAAAAGTGTTTTTTCCACACTAATACAAGTGCAAAAGTGGTTTCCTGCACCAAAACAAGTGCGAAAAGTGGTTTTTCAACACTAACACAAGTGCGAAAAGTGGTTTTTCAACACTATCACAAGTGCAAAAAGTGTTTTTTCCACACTAATACAAGTGCAAAAGTGGTTTCCTGCACCAACACAAGTGCAAAAAGTGGTTTTTCAACACTAACCCAAGTGCGAAAAGTGGTTTTTCAACACTAATACTAGTGCAAAAGTGGTTTCCTGCACCAACACAAGTGCGAAAAGTGGTTTTTCAACACTAACACAAGTGTGAAAAGTGTTTTTTCCACGCTAATACAAGTGCAAAAGTGGTTTCCTGCACCAACACAAGTGCGAAAAGTGGTTTTTCAACACGAACACAAGTGCGAAAAGTGGTTTTTCAACACTAACACAAGTGCGGAAAAGCGGTTTTTCAACACTAACACAAGTGCGAAAAGTGGTTTTTCAACACTATCACAAGTGCAAAAAGTGTTTTTTTCCACACTAATACAAGTGCAAAAGTGGTTTCCTGCACCAACACAAGTGCGAAAAGTGGTTTTTCAACAATAACACTAGTGCGAAAAGTGGTTTTTCAACACTAACACAAGTGCGAAAAGTGGTTTTTCAACACTATCACAAGTGCAAAAGTGGTTTCCTGCACCAACACAAGTGCGAAAAGTGGTTTTTCAACAATAACACAAGTGCGAAAAGTGGTTTTTCAACACTATCACAAGTGCAAAAAGTATTTTTTCCACACTAATACAAGTGCAAAAGTGGTTTCCTGCACCAACACAAGAGCGAAAAGTGGTTTTTCAACACTAACACAAGTGCGAAAAGTGGTTTTTCAACACTAACACAAGTGCGAAAAGTGGTTTTTCAACACTATCACAAGTGCAAAAAGTGTTTTTTCCACACTAATACAAGTGCAAAAGTGGTTTCCTGCACAAACACATGTGCGAAAAGTGGTTTTTCAACAATAACACCAGTGCGAAAAGTGGTTTTTAAACACTAACACAAGTGCGAAAAGTGGTTTTTCAACACTATCACAAGTGCAAAAAGTGTTTTTTCCACACTAATACAAGTGCAAAGTGGTTTCCTGCACCCAACACAAGTGCGAAAAGTAGATTTTCAACACTAACACAAGTGCGAAAAGTGGTTTTTCACACTAACACAAGTGCGAAAAGTGGTTTTTCAACACTGACACAAGTGCGAAAAGTGGTTTTTCAACACTATCACAAGTGCAAAAAGTGTTTTTTCGACACTAATACAAGTGCAAAAGTGGTTTACTGCACCAACACAAGTGTGAAAAGTGGTTTTTCAACACTACCACAAGTGCAAAAAGTGGTCTTTCAACACTAACACAAGTGCGAAAAGTGGTTTTTCAACACTATCACAAGTGCAAAAAGTGTTTTTTCCACACTAATACAAGTGCAAAAGTGGTTTACTGCACCAACACAAGTGTGAAAAGTGGTTTTTCAACACTACCACAAGTGCAAAAAGTGGTCTTTCAACACTAACACAAGTGCGAAAAGTGGTTTTTCAACACTATCACAAGTGCAAAAAGTGTTTTTTCCACACTAATACAAGTGCAAAAGTGGTTTCCTGCACCAACACTAGTGCGAAAAGTGGTTTTTCAACACTAACACAAGTGCGAAAAGTGGTTTTTCAACACTAACACAAGTGCGAAAAGTGGTTTTTCAACACTATCACAAGTTCAAAAAGTGTTTTTTCCACACTAATACAAGTGCAAAAGTGGTTTCCTGCACCAACACAAGTGCGAAAAGTGGTTTTTCAACACTATCACAAGTGCAAAAAGTGTTTTTTCCACACTAATACAAGTGCAAAAGTGGTTTCCTGCACCAACACAAGTGCGAAAAGTGGTTTTTCAACAATAACACTAGTGCGAAAAGTGGTTTTTCAACACTAACACAAGTGCGAAAAGTGGTTTTTCAACACTATCACAAGTGCAAAAGTGGTTTCCTGCACCAACACAAGTGCGAAAAGTGGTTTTTCAACAATAACACAAGTGCAAAAAGTGGTTTTTCAACACTAACACAAGTGCGAAAAGTGGTTTTTCAACACTATCACAAGTGCAAAAAGTGTTTTTTGCACACTAATACAAGTGCAAAAGTGGTTTCCTACACCAACACAAGTGCGAAAAGTGGTTTTTCAACACTAACACAAGTGCGACAATTGGTTTTTCAACACTAACACAAGTGCGAAAAGTGGTTTTTCAACACTATAACAAGTGCAAAAAGTGTTTTTTCCACACTAATACAAGTGCAAAAGTGGTTTCCTGCACCAAAACAAGTGCGAAAAGTGGTTTTTCAACACTAACACAAGTGCGAAAAGTGGTTTTTCAACACTATCACAAGTGCAAAAAGTGTTTTTTCCACACTAATACAAGTGCAAAAGTGGTTTCCTGCACCAACACAAGTGCAAAAAGTGGTTTTTCAACACTAACCCAAGTGCGAAAAGTGGTTTTTCAACACTAATACTAGTGCAAAAGTGGTTTCCTGCACCAACACAAGTGCGAAAAGTGGTTTTTCAACACTAACACAAGTGTGAAAAGTGTTTTTTCCACGCTAATACAAGTGCAAAAGTGGTTTCCTGCACCAACACAAGTGCGAAAAGTGGTTTTTCAACACGAACACAAGTGCGAAAAGTGGTTTTTCAACACTAACACAAGTGCGAAAAGCGGTTTTTCAACACTAACACAAGTGCGAAAAGTGGTTTTTCAACACTATCACAAGTGCAAAAAGTGTTTTTTCCACACTAATACAAGTGCAAAAGTGGTTTCCTGCACCAACACAAGTGCGAAAAGTGGTTTTTCAACAATAACACTAGTGCGAAAAGTGGTTTTTCAACACTAACACAAGTGCGAAAAGTGGTTTTTCAACACTATCACAAGTGCAAAAGTGGTTTCCTGCACCAACACAAGTGCGAAAAGTGGTTTTTCAACAATAACACAAGTGCGAAAAGTGGTTTTTCAACACTATCACAAGTGCAAAAAGTATTTTTTCCACACTAATACAAGTGCAAAAGTGGTTTCCTGCACCAACACAAGAGCGAAAAGTGGTTTTTCAACACTAACACAAGTGCGAAAAGTGGTTTTTCAACACTAACACAAATGCGAAAAGTGGTTTTTCAACACTATCACAAGTGCAAAAAGTGTTTTTTCCACACTAATACAAGTGCAAAAGTGGTTTCCTGCACAAACACATGTGCGAAAAGTGGTTTTTCAACAATAACACCAGTGCGAAAAGTGGTTTTTAAACACTAACACAAGTGCGAAAAGTGGTTTTTCAACACTATCACAAGTGCAAAAAGTGTTTTTTCCACACTAATACAAGTGCAAAGTGGTTTCCTGCACCAACACAAGTGCGAAAAGTAGATTTTCAACACTAACACAAGTGCGAAAAGTGGTTTTTCAACACTAACACAAGTGCGAAAAGTGGTTTTTCAACACTGACACAAGTGCGAAAAGTGGTTTTTCAACACTATCACAAGTGCAAAAAGTGTTTTTTCGACACTAATACAAGTGCAAAAGTGGTTTACTGCACCAACACAAGTGTGAAAAGTGGTTTTTCAACACTACCACAAGTGCAAAAAGTGGTCTTTCAACACTAACACAAGTGCGAAAAGTGGTTTTTCAACACTATCACAAGTGCAAAAAGTGTTTTTTCCACACTAATACAAGTGCAAAAGTGGTTTACTGCACCAACACAAGTGTGAAAAGTGGTTTTTCAACACTACCACAAGTGCAAAAAGTGGTCTTTCAACACTAACACAAGTGCGAAAAGTGGTTTTTCAACACTATCACAAGTGCAAAAAGTGTTTTTTCCACACTAATACAAGTGCAAAAGTGGTTTCCTGCACCAACACTAGTGCGAAAAGTGGTTTTTCAACACTAACACAAGTGCGAAAAGTGGTTTTTCAACACTAACACAAGTGCGAAAAGTGGTTTTTCAACACTATCACAAGTTCAAAAAGTGTTTTTTCCACACTAATACAAGTGCAAAAGTGGTTTCCTGCACCAACACAAGTGCGAAAAGTGGTTTTTCAACACTATCACAAGTGCAAAAAGTGTTTTTTCCACACTAATACAAGTGCAAAAGTGGTTTCCTGCACCAACACAAGTGCGAAAAGTGGTTTTTCAACAATAACACTAGTGCGAAAAGTGGTTTTTCAACACTAACACAAGTGCGAAAAGTGGTTTTTCAACACTATCACAAGTGCAAAAGTGGTTTCCTGCACCAACACAAGTGCGAAAAGTGGTTTTTCAACAATAACACAAGTGCGAAAAGTGGTTTTTCAACACTATCACAAGTGCAAAAAGTATTTTTTCCACACTAATACAAGTGCAAAGTGGTTTCCTGAACCAACACAAGTACGAAAAGTGGTTTTTCAACACTAACACAAGTGCGAAAAGTGGTTTTTCAACACTAACACAAGTGCGAAAAGTGGTTTTTCAACACTAACACAAGTGCGAAAAGTGGTTTTTCAACACTATCACAAGTGCAAAAAGTGTTTTATCCACACTAATACAAGTGCAAAAGTGGTTTCCTGCACCAACACAAGTGCGAAAAGTGGTTTTTCAACACTAACACAAGTGCGAAAAGTGGTTTTTCAACACTAACACAAGTGTGAAAAGTGGTTTTTCAACACTATCACAAGTGCAAAAAGTGTTTTTTCCACACTAATACAAGTGCAAAAGTGGTTTCCTGCACCAACACAAGTGTGAAAAGTGGTTTTTCAACACTACCACAAGTGCGAAAAGTGGTCTTTCAACACTAACACAAGTGCGAAAAGTGGTTTTTCAACACTATCACAAGTGCAAAAAGTGTTTTTTCCACACTAATACAAGTGCAAAAGTGGTTTCCTGCACCAACACAAGTGTGAAAAGTGGTTTTTCAACACTAACACAAGTGCGAAAAGTGGTTTTTCAACACTAACACAAGTGCGAAAAGTGGTTTTTCAACACTATCACAAGTTCAAAAAGTGTTTTTTCCACACTAATACAAGTGCAAAAGTGGTTTCCTGCACCAACACAAGTGCGAAAAGTGGTTTTTCAACACTAACACAAGTGCGAAAAGTGGTTTTTCAACACTAACACAAGTGCGAAAAGTGGTTTTTCAACACTATCTCAAGTGTAAAAAGTGTTTTTTCCACACTAATACAAGTGCAAAAGTGGTTTCCTGCACCAACACAAGTGCGAAAAGTGGTTTTTCAACACTAACACAAGTGCAAAAAGTGGTTTTTCAACACTAACACAAGTGCGAAAAGTGGTTTTTCAACACTATCACAAGTGCAAAAAGTGTTTTTTGCACACTAATACAAGTGCAAAAGTGGTTTCCGACACCAACACAAGTGCGAAAAGTGGTTTTTCAACACTAACAAAAGTGCGAAAATTGGTTTTTCAACACTAACACAAGTGCGAAAAGTGGTTTTTCAACACTATAACAAGTGCAAAAAGTGTTTTTTCCACACTAATACAAGTGCAAAAGTGGTTTCCTGCACCAAAACAAGTGCGAAAAGTGGTTTTTCAACACTAACACAAGTGCGAAAAGTGGTTTTTCAACACTATCACAAGTGCAAAAAGTGTTTTTTCCACACTAGTACAAGTGCGAAAAGTGGTTTTTCAACACTAACACAAGTGCGAAAAGTGGTTTTTCAACACTATCACAAGTGCAAAAAGTGTTTTTTCCACACTAGTACAAGTGCAAAAAGTGTTTTTTCCACACTAACACAAGTGCAAAAGTGGTTTCCTGCACCAACACAAGTGCGAAAAGTGGTTTTTCAACACTAACACAAGTGCGAAAAGTGGTTTTTCAACACTAACACAAGTGCGAAAAGTGGTTTTTCAACACTAACACAAGTGCGAAAAGTGGTTTTTCAACACTATCACAAGTGCAAAAAGTATTTTTTCCACACTAGTACAAGTGCAAAAGTGGTTTCCTGCACCAACACAAGAGCGAAAAGTGGTTTTTCAACACTAACACAAGTGCGAAAAGTGGTTTTTCAACACTAACACAAGTGCGAAAAGTGGTTTTTCAACACTATCACAAGTGCAAAAAGTGTTTTTTCCACACTAATACAAGTGCAAAAGTGGTTTCCTGCACCAACACAAGTGCGGAAAGTGGTTTTTCAACAATAACACTAGTGCGAAAAGTGGTTTTTCAACACTAACACAAGTGCGAAAAGTGGTTTTTCAACACTATCACAAGTGCAAAAAGTGTTTTTTCCACATTAATACAAGTGCAAAAGTGGTTTCCTGCACCAACACAAGCGCGAAAAGTGGTTTTTCAACACTAACACAAGTGCGAAAAGTGGTTTTTCAACACTAACACAAGTGCGAAAAGTGGTTTTCCACACTAATACAAGTGCAAAGTGGTTTCCTGCACCAACACAAGTACGAAAAGTGGTTTTTCAACACTAACACAAGTGCGAAAAGTGGTTTTTCAACACTAACACAAGTGCGAAAAGTGGTTTTTCAACACTAACACAAGTGCGAAAAGTGGTTTTTCAACACTAACACAAGTGCGAAAAGTGGTTTTTCAACACTATCACAAGTGCAAAAAGTGTTTTTTCCACACTAATACAAGTGCAAAAGTGGTTTCCTGCACCAACACAAGTGCGAAAAGTGGTTTTTCAACACTAACACAAGTGCGAAAAGTGGTTTTTCAACACTAACACAAGTGCAAAAAGTGTTTTTTCCACACTAATACAAGTGCAAAAGTGGTTTCCTGCACCAACACAAGTGTGAAAAGTGGTTTTTCAACACTACCACAAGTGCGAAAAGTGGTCTTTCAACACTAACACAAGTGCGAAAAGTGGTTTTTCAACACTATCACAAGTGCAAAAAGTGTTTTTTCCACACTAATACAAGTGCAAACGTGGTTTCCTGCACCAACACAAGTGCGAAAAGTGGTTTTTCAACACTAACACAAGTGCGAAAAGTGGTTTTTCAACACTAACACAAGTGCGAAAAGTGGTTTTTCAACACTATCTCAAGTGCAAAAAGTGTTTTTTCCACACTAATACAAGTGCAAAAGTGGTTTCCTGCACCAACACAAGTGCGAAAAGTGGTTTTTCAACACTAACACAAGTGCAAAAAGTGGTTTTTCAACACTAACACAAGTGCGAAAAGTGGTTTTTCAACACTATCACAAGTGCAAAAAGTGTTTTTCGCACACTAATACAAGTGCAAAAGTGGTTTCCTACACCAACACAAGTGCGAAAAGTGGTTTTTCAACACTAACACAAGTGCGAAAATTGGTTTTTCAACACTAACACACGTGCGAAAAGTGGTTTTTCAACACTATAACAAGTGCAAAAAGTGTTTTTTCCACACTAATACAAGTGCAAAAGTGGTTTCCTGCACCAAAACAAGTGCGAAAAGTGGTTTTTCAACACTAACACAAGTGCGAAAAGTGGTTTTTCAACACTATCACAAGTGCAAAAAGTGTTTTTTCCACACTAATACAAGTGCAAAAGTGGTTTCCTGCACCAACACAAGTGCAAAAAGTGGTTTTTCAACACTAACCCAAGTGCGAAAAGTGGTTTTTCAACACTAATACTAGTGCAAAAGTGGTTTCCTGCACCAACACAAGTGCGAAAAGTGGTTTTTCAACACTAACACAAGTGTGAAAAGTGTTTTTTCCACGCTAATACAAGTGCAAAAGTGGTTTCCTGCACCAACACAAGTGCGAAAAGTGGTTTTTCAACACGAACACAAGTGCGAAAAGTGGTTTTTCAACACTAACACAAGTGCGAAAAGCGGTTTTTCAACACTAACACAAGTGCGAAAAGTGGTTTTTCAACACTATCACAAGTGCAAAAAGTGTTTTTTCCACACTAATACAAGTGCAAAAGTGGTTTCCTGCACCAACACAAGTGCGAAAAGTGGTTTTTCAACAATAACACTAGTGCGAAAAGTGGTTTTTCAACACTAACACAAGTGCGAAAAGTGGTTTTTCAACAATAACACTAGTGCGAAAAGTGGTTTTTCAACACTAACACAAGTGCGAAAAGTGGTTTTTCAACACTAACACAAGTGCGAAAAGTGGTTTTTCAACACTATCACAAGTGCAAAAAGTGTTTTTTCCACACTAATACAAGTGCAAAAGTGGTTTCCTGCACCAACACAAGTGCGAAAAGTGGTTTTTCAACACTAACACAAGTGCGAAAAGTGGTTTTTCAACACTAACACAAGTGCAAAAAGTGTTTTTTCCACACTAATACAAGTGCAAAAGTGGTTTCCTGCACCAACACAAGTGTGAAAAGTGGTTTTTCAACACTACCACAAGTGCGAAAAGTGGTCTTTCAACACTAACACAAGTGCGAAAAGTGGTTTTTCAACACTATCACAAGTGCAAAAAGTGTTTTTTCCACACTAATACAAGTGCAAACGTGGTTTCCTGCACCAACACAAGTGCGAAAAGTGGTTTTTCAACACTAACACAAGTGCGAAAAGTGGTTTTTCAACACTAACACAAGTGCGAAAAGTGGTTTTTCAACACTATCTCAAGTGCAAAAAGTGTTTTTTCCACACTAATACAAGTGCAAAAGTGGTTTCCTGCACCAACACAAGTGCGAAAAGTGGTTTTTCAACACTAACACAAGTGCAAAAAGTGGTTTTTCAACACTAACACAAGTGCGAAAAGTGGTTTTTCAACACTATCACAAGTGCAAAAAGTGTTTTTTGCACACTAATACAAGTGCAAAAGTGGTTTCCTACACCAACACAAGTGCGAAAAGTGGTTTTTCAACACTAACACAAGTGCGAAAATTGGTTTTTCAACACTAACACACGTGCGAAAAGTGGTTTTTCAACACTATAACAAGTGCAAAAAGTGTTTTTTCCACACTAATACAAGTGCAAAAGTGGTTTCCTGCACCAAAACAAGTGCGAAAAGTGGTTTTTCAACACTAACACAAGTGCGAAAAGTGGTTTTTCAACACTATCACAAGTGCAAAAAGTGTTTTTTCCACACTAATACAAGTGCAAAAGTGGTTTCCTGCACCAACACAAGTGCAAAAAGTGGTTTTTCAACACTAACCCAAGTGCGAAAAGTGGTTTTTCAACACTAATACTAGTGCAAAAGTGGTTTCCTGCACCAACACAAGTGCGAAAAGTGGTTTTTCAACACTAACACAAGTGTGAAAAGTGTTTTTTCCACGCTAATACAAGTGCAAAAGTGGTTTCCTGCACCAACACAAGTGCGAAAAGTGGTTTTTCAACACGAACACAAGTGCGAAAAGTGGTTTTTCAACACTAACACAAGTGCGAAAAGCGGTTTTTCAACACTAACACAAGTGCGAAAAGTGGTTTTTCAACACTATCACAAGTGCAAAAAGTGTTTTTTCCACACTAATACAAGTGCAAAAGTGGTTTCCTGCACCAACACAAGTGCGAAAAGTGGTTTTTCAACAATAACACTAGTGCGAAAAGTGGTTTTTCAACACTAACACAAGTGCGAAAAGTGGTTTTTCAACACTATCACAAGTGCAAAAGTGGTTTCCTGCACCAACACAAGTGCGAAAAGTGGTTTTTCAACAATAACACAAGTGCGAAAAGTGGTTTTTCAACACTATCACAAGTGCAAAAAGTATTTTTTCCACACTAATACAAGTGCAAAAGTGGTTTCCTGCACCAACACAAGGGCGAAAAGTGGTTTTTCAACACTAACACAAGTGCGAAAAGTGGTTTTTCAACACTAACACAAGTGCGAAAAGTGGTTTTTCAACACTATCACAAGTGCAAAAAGTGTTTTTTCCACACTAATACAAGTGCAAAAGTGGTTTCCTGCACAAACACATGTGCGAAAAGTGGTTTTTCAACAATAACACCAGTGCGAAAAGTGGTTTTTAAACACTAACACAAGTGCGAAAAGTGGTTTTTCAACACTATCACAAGTGCAAAAAGTGTTTTTTCCACACTAATACAAGTGCAAAGTGGTTTCCTGCACCAACACAAGTGCGAAAAGTAGATTTTCAACACTAACACAAGTGCGAAAAGTGGTTTTTCAACACTAACACAAGTGCGAAAAGTGGTTTTTCAACACTAACACAAGTGCGAAAAGTGGTTTTTCAACACTATCACAAGTGCAAAAAGTGTTTTTTCGACACTAATACAAGTGCAAAAGTGGTTTACTGCACCAACACAAGTGTGAAAAGTGGTTTTTCAACACTACCACAAGTGCAAAAAGTGGTCTTTCAACACTAACACAAGTGCGAAAAGTGGTTTTTCAACACTATCACAAGTGCAAAAAGTGTTTTTTCCACACTAATACAAGTGCAAAAGTGGTTTCCTGCACCAACACTAGTGCGAAAAGTGGTTTTTCAACACTAACACAAGTGCGAAAAATGGTTTTTCAACACTAACACAAGTGCGAAAAGTGGTTTTTCAACACTATCACAAGTTCAAAAAGTGTTTTTTCCACACTAATACAAGTGCAAAAGTGGTTTCCTGCACCAACACAAGTGCGAAAAGTGGTTTTTCAACACTAACACAAGTGCGAAAAGTGGTTTTTTCCACACTAATACACGTTCAAAAGTGGTTTCCTGCACCAACACAAGTGCGAAAAGTGGTTTTTCAACACTAACACAAGTGCAAAAAGTGGTTTTTCAACACTAACACAAGTGCGAAAAGTGGTTTTTCAACACTATCTCAAGTGCAAAAAGTGTTTTTTCCACATTAATACAAGTGCAAAAGTGGTTTCCTGCACCAACACAAGTGCGAAAAGTGGTTTTTCAACACTAACACAAGTGCGAAAAGTCGTTTTTCAACACTATCACAAGTGCACAAAGTGTTTTTTGCACACTAATACAAGTGCAAAAGTGGTTTCCGACACCAACACAAGTGCGAAAAGTGGTTTTTCAACACTAACACAAGTGCGAAAATTGGTTTTTCAACACTAACACAAGTGCGAAAAGTGGTTTTTCAACACTATCACAAGTGCAAAAAGTGTTTTTCCACACTAATACAAGTGCAAAAGTGGTTTCCTGCACCAACACAAGTGCGAAAAGTGGTTTTTCAACACTAACACAAGTGCGAAAAGTGGTTTTTCAACACTAACACAAGTGCGAAAAGTGGTTTTTCAACACTATCACAAGTTCAAAAAGTGTTTTTTCCACACTAATACAAGTGCAAAAGTGGTTTCCTGCACCAACACAAGTGCGAAAAGTGGTTTTTCAACACTAACACAAGTGCGAAAAGTGGTTTTTCAACACTAACACAAGTGCGAAAAGTGGTTTTTCAACACTATCTCAAGTGCAAAAAGTGTTTTTTCCACACTAATACAAGTGCAAAAGTGGTTTCCTGCACCAACACAAGTGCGAAAAGTGGTTTTTCAACACTAACACAAGTGCAAAAAGTGTTTTTCAACACTAACACAAGTGCGAAAAGTGGTTTTTCAACACTATCACAAGTGCAAAAAGTGTTTTTTGCACACTAATACAAGTGCAAAAGTGGTTTCCTACACCAACACAAGAGCGAAAAGTGGTTTTTCAACACTAACACAAGTGGGAAAATTGGTTTTTCAACACTAACACAAGTGCGAAAAGTGGTTTTTCAACACTATAACAAGTGCAAAAAGTGTTTTTTCCACACTAATACAAGTGCAAAAGTGGTTTCCTGCACCAAAACAAGTGCGAAAAGTGGTTTTTCAACACTAACACAAGTGCGAAAAGTGGTTTTTCAACACTATCACAAGTGCAAAAAGTGTTTTTTCCACACTAATACAAGTGCAAAAGTGGTTTCCTGCACCAACACAAGTGCAAAAAGTGGTTTTTCAACACTAACACAAGTGCGAAAAGTGGTTTTTCAACACTATCACAAGTGCAAAAAGTGTTTTTTCCACACTAATACTCGTGCAAAAGTGGTTTCCTGCACCAACACAAGTGCGAAAAGTGGTTTTTCAACACTAACACAAGTGTGAAGTGTTTTTTCCACGCTAATACAAGTGCAAAAGTGGTTTCCTGCACCAACACAAGTGTGAAAAGTGGTTTTTCAACACTAACACAAGTGCGAAAAGTGGTTTTTCAACACTATCACAAGTGCAAAAAGTGTTTTTTCCACACTAATACAAGTGCAAAAGTGGTTTCCTGCACCAACACAAGTGCGAAAAGTGGTTTTTCAACAATAACACTAGTGCAAAAAGTGGTTTTTCAACACTAACACAAGTGCGAAAAGTGGTTTTTCAACACTATCACAAGTGCAAAAGTGGTTTCCTGCACCAACACAAGTGCGAAAAGTGGTTTTTCAACACTAACACAAGTGCGAAAAGTGGTTTTTCAACACTAACACAAGTGCGAAAAGTGTTTTTTCCACACTAATACAAGTGCAAAAGTGGTTTCCTGCACCAACACAAGTGCGAAAAGTGGTTTTTCAACACTAACACAAGTGCGAAAAGTGGTTTTTCAACACTATCACAAGTGCAAAAAGTGTTTTTTCCACACTAATACAAGTGCAAAAGTGGTTTCCTGCACCAACACAAGTGCGAAAAGTGGTTTTTCAACAATAACACTAGTGCGAAAAGTGGTTTTTCAACACTAACACAAGTGCGAAAAGTGGTTTTTCAACACTATCACAAGTGCAAAAGTGGTTTCCTGCACCAACACAAGTGCGAAAAGTGGTTTTTCAACAATAACACAAGTGCGAAAAGTGGTTTTTCAACACTATCACAAGTGCAAAAAGTATTTTTTCCACACTAATACAAGTGCAAAAGTGTTTCCTGCACCAACACAAGAGCGAAAAGTGGTTTTTCAACACTAACACAAGTGCGAAAAGTGGTTTTTCAACACTAACACAAGTGCGAAAAGCGGTTTTTCAACATTATCACAAGTGCAAAAAGTGTTTTTTCCACACTAATACAAGTGCAAAAGTGGTTTCCTGCACAAACACAAGTGCGAAAAGTGGTTTTTCAACAATAACACCAGTGCGAAAAGTGGTTTTTAAACACTAACACAAGTGCGAAAAGTGGTTTTTCAACACTATCACAAGTGCAAAAAGTGTTTTTTCCACACTAATACAAGTGCAAAGTGGTTTCCTGCACCAACACAAGTGCGAAAAGTGGATTTTCAACACTAACACAAGTGCGAAAAGTGGTTTTTCAACACTAACACAAGTGCGAAAAGTGGTTTTTCAACACTAACACAAGTGCGAAAAGTGGTTTTTCAACACTATCACAAGTGCAAAAAGTGTTTTTTCCACACTAATACAAGTGCAAAAGTGGTTTCCTGCACCAACACAAGTGCAAAAAGTGGTTTTTCAACACTAACACAAGTGCGAAAAGTGGTTTTTCAACACTATCACAAGTGCAAAAAGTGTTTTTTCCACACTAATACTCGTGCAAAAGTGGTTTCCTGCACCAACACAAGTGTGAAAAGTGGTTTTTCAACACTAACACAAGTGTGAAGTGTTTTTTCCACGCTAATACAAGTGCAAAAGTGGTTTCCTGCACCAACACAAGTGCGAAAAGTGGTTTTTCAACACTAACACAAGTGCGAAAAGTGGTTTTTCAACACTATCACAAGTGCAAAAAGTGTTTTTTCCACACTAATACAAGTGCAAAAGTGGTTTCCTGCACCAACACAAGTGCGAAAAGTGGTTTTTCAACACTAACACAAGTGCGAAAAGTGGTTTTTCAACACTATCACAAGTGCAAAAAGTGTTTTTTCCACACTAATACAAGTGCAAAAGTGGTTTCCTGCACCAACACTAGTGCGAAAAGTGGTTTTTCAACACTAACACAAGTGCGAAAAGTGGTTTTTCAACACTATCACAAGTTCAAAAAGTGTTTTTTCCACACTAATACAAGTGCAAAAGTGGTTTCCTGCACCAACACAAGTGCGAAAAGTGGTTTTTCAACACTAACACAAGTGCGAAAAGTGGTTTTTTCCACACTAATACACATTCAAAAGTGGTTTCCTGCACCAACACAAGTGCGAAAAGTGGTTTTTCAACACTAACACAAGTGCAAAAAGTGGTTTTTCAACACTAACACAAGTGCGAAAAGTGGTTTTTCAACACTATCACAAGTGCAAAAAGTGTTTTTTCCACACTAATACAAGTGCAAAAGTGGTTTTTCAACACTACCACAAGTGCAAAAAGTGGTCTTTCAACACTAACACAAGTGCGAAAAGTGGTTTTTCAACACTATCACAAGTGCAAAAAGTGTTTTTTCCACACTAATACAAGTGCAAAAGTGGTTTCCTGCACCAACACTAGTGCGAAAAGTGGTTTTTCAACACTAACACAAGTGCGAAAAATGGTTTTTCAACACTAACACAAGTGCGAAAAGTGGTTTTTCAACACTATCACAAGTTCAAAAAGTGTTTTTTCCACACTAATACAAGTGCAAAAGTGGTTTCCTGCACCAACACAAGTGCGAAAAGTGGTTTTTCAACACTAACACAAGTGCGAAAAGTGGTTTTTTCCACACTAATACACGTTCAAAAGTGGTTTCCTGCACCAACACAAGTGCGAAAAGTGGTTTTTCAACACTAACACAAGTGCAAAAAGTGGTTTTTCAACACTAACACAAGTGCGAAAAGTGGTTTTTCAACACTATCTCAAGTGCAAAAAGTGTTTTTTCCACATTAATACAAGTGCAAAAGTGGTTTCCTGCACCAACACAAGTGCGAAAAGTGGTTTTTCAACACTAACCCAAGTGCGAAAAGTGGTTTTTCAACACTATCACAAGTGCACAAAGTGTTTTTTGCACACTAATACAAGTGCAAAAGTGGTTTCCGACACCAACACAAGTGCGAAAAGTGGTTTTTCAACACTAACACAAGTGCGAAAATTGGTTTTTCAACACTAACACAAGTGCGAAAAGTGGTTTTTCAACACTATCACAAGTGCAAAAAGTGTTTTTTCCACACTAATACAAGTGCAAAAGTGGTTTCCTGCACCAACACAAGTGCGAAAAGTGGTTTTTCAACACTAACACAAGTGCGAAAAGTGGTTTTTCAACACTAACACAAGTGCGAAAAGTGGTTTTTCAACACTATCACAAGTTCAAAAAGTGTTTTTTCCACACTAATACAAGTGCAAAAGTGGTTTCCTGCACCAACACAAGTGCGAAAAGTGGTTTTTCAACACTAACACAAGTGCGAAAAGTGGTTTTTCAACACTAACACAAGTGCGAAAAGTGGTTTTTCAACACTATCTCAAGTGCAAAAAGTGTTTTTTCCACACTAATACAAGTGCAAAAGTGGTTTCCTGCACCAACACAAGTGCGAAAAGTGGTTTTTCAACACTAACACAAGTGCAAAAAGTGTTTTTCAACACTAACACAAGTGCGAAAAGTGGTTTTTCAACACTATCACAAGTGCAAAAAGTGTTTTTTGCACACTAATACAAGTGCAAAAGTGGTTTCCTACACCAACACAAGAGCGAAAAGTGGTTTTTCAACACTAACACAAGTGGGAAAATTGGTTTTTCAACACTAACACAAGTGCGAAAAGTGGTTTTTCAACACTATAACAAGTGCAAAAAGTGTTTTTTCCACACTAATACAAGTGCAAAAGTGGTTTCCTGCACCAAAACAAGTGCGAAAAGTGGTTTTTCAACACTAACACAAGTGCGAAAAGTGGTTTTTCAACACTATCACAAGTGCAAAAAGTGTTTTTTCCACACTAATACAAGTGCAAAAGTGGTTTCCTGCACCAACACAAGTGCAAAAAGTGGTTTTTCAACACTAACACAAGTGCAAAAAGTGTTTTTTCCACACTAATACTCGTGCAAAAGTGGTTTCCTGCACCAACACAAGTGCGAAAAGTGGTTTTTCAACACTAACACAAGTGTGAAGTGTTTTTTCCACGCTAATACAAGTGCAAAAGTGGTTTCCTGCACCAACACAAGTGCGAAAAGTGGTTTTTCAACACTAACACAAGTGCGAAAAGTGGTTTTTCAACACTATCACAAGTGCAAAAAGTGTTTTTTCCACACTAATACAAGTGCAAAAGTGCTTTCCTGCACCAACACAAGTGCGAAAAGTGGTTTTTCAACAATAACACTAGTGCGAAAAGTGGTTTTTCAACACTAACACAAGTGCGAAAAGTGGTTTTTCAACACTATCACAAGTGCAAAAGTGGTTTCCTGCACCAACACAAGTGCGAAAAGTGGTTTTTCAACAATAACACAAGTGCGAAAAGTGGTTTTTCAACACTATCACAAGTGCAAAAAGTATTTTTTCCACACTAATACAAGTGCAAAAGTGGTTTCCTGCACCAACACAAGAGCGAAAAGTGGTTTTTCAACACTAACACAAGTGCGAAAAGTGGTTTTTCAACACTAACACAAGTGCGAAAAGCGGTTTTTCAACATTATCACAAGTGCAAAAAGTGTTTTTTCCACACTAATACAAGTGCAAAAGTGGTTTCCTGCACAAACACAAGTGCGAAAAGTGGTTTTTCAACAATAACACCAGTGCGAAAAGTGGTTTTTAAACACTAACACAAGTGCGAAAAGTGGTTTTTCAACACTATCACAAGTGCAAAAAGTGTTTTTTCCACACTAATACAAGTGCAAAGTGGTTTCCTGCACCAACACAAGTGCGAAAAGTGGATTTTCAACACTAACACAAGTGCGAAAAGTGGTTTTTCAACACTAACACAAGTGCGAAAAGTGGTTTTTCAACACTAACACAAGTGCGAAAAGTGGTTTTTCAACACTATCACAAGTGCAAAAAGTGTTTTTTCCACACTAATACAAGTGCAAAAGTGGTTTCCTGCACCAACACAAGTGCAAAAAGTGGTTTTTCAACACTAACACAAGTGCGAAAAGTGGTTTTTCAACACTATCACAAGTGCAAAAAGTGTTTTTTCCACACTAATACTCGTGCAAAAGTGGTTTCCTGCACCAACACAAGTGTGAAAAGTGGTTTTTCAACACTAACACAAGTGTGAAGTGTTTTTTCCACGCTAATACAAGTGCAAAAGTGGTTTCCTGCACCAACACAAGTGCGAAAAGTGGTTTTTCAACACTAACACAAGTGCGAAAAGTGGTTTTTCAACACTATCACAAGTGCAAAAAGTGTTTTTTCCACACTAATACAAGTGCAAAAGTGGTTTCCTGCACCAACACAAGTGCGAAAAGTGGTTTTTCAACACTAACACAAGTGCGAAAAGTGGTTTTTCAACACTAACACAAGTGCGAAAAGTGGTTTTTCAACACTATCACAAGTGCAAAAAGTGTTTTTTCCACACTAATACAAGTGCAAAAGTGGTTTCCTGCACCAACACAAGTGCGAAAAGTGGTTTTTCAACACTAACACAAGTGCGAAAAGTGGTTTTTCAACACTATCACAAGTGCAAAAGTGGTTTCCTGCACCAACACAAGTGCGAAAAGTGGTTTTTCAACACTAACACAAGTGCGAAAAGTGGTTTTTCAACACTAACACAAGTGCGAAAAGTGTTTTTTCCACACTAATACAAGTGCAAAAGTGGTTTCCTGCACCAACACAAGAGCGAAAAGTGGTTTTTCAACACTAACACAAGTGCGAAAAGTGGTTTTTCAACACTATCACAAGTGCAAAAAGTGTTTTTTCCACACTAATACAAGTGCAAAAGTGGTTTCCTGCACCAACACAAGTGCGAAAAGTGGTTTTTCAACAATAACACTAGTGCGAAAAGTGGTTTTTCAACACTAACACAAGTGCGAAAAGTGGTTTTTCAACACTATCACAAGTGCAAAAGTGGTTTCCTGCACCAACACAAGTGCGAAAAGTGGTTTTTCAACAATAACACAAGTGCGAAAAGTGGTTTTTCAACACTATCACAAGTGCAAAAAGTATTTTTTCCACACTAATACAAGTGCAAAAGTGGTTTCCTGCACCAACACAAGAGCGAAAAGTGGTTTTTCAACACTAACACAAGTGCGAAAAGTGGTTTTTCAACACTAACACAAGTGCGAAAAGCGGTTTTTCAACACTATCACAAGTGCAAAAAGTGTTTTTTCCACACTAATACAAGTGCAAAGTGGTTTCCTGCACCAACACAAGTGCGAAAAGTGGATTTTCAACACTAACACAAGTGCGAAAAGTGGTTTTTCAACACTAACACAAGTGCGAAAAGTGGTTTTTCAACACTAACACAAGTGCGAAAAGTGGTTTTTCAACACTATCACAAGTGCAAAAAGTGTTTTTTCCACACTAATACAAGTGCAAAAGTGGTTTCCTGCACCAACACAAGTGCAAAAAGTGGTTTTTCAACACTAACACAAGTGCGAAAAGTGGTTTTTCAACACTATCACAAGTGCAAAAAGTGTTTTTTCCACACTAATACTCGTGCAAAAGTGGTTTCCTGCACCAACACAAGTGCGAAAAGTGGTTTTTCAACACTAACACAAGTGTGAAGTGTTTTTTCCACGCTAATACAAGTGCAAAAGTGGTTTCCTGCACCAACACAAGTGCGAAAAGTGGTTTTTCAACACTAACACAAGTGCGAAAAGTGGTTTTTCAACACTATCACAAGTGCAAAAAGTGTTTTTTCCACACAAATACAAGTGCAAAAGTGGTTTCCTGCACCAACACAAGTGCGAAAAGTGGTTTTTCAACAATAACACTAGTGCGAAAAGTGGTTTTTCAACACTAACACAAGTGCGAAAAGTGGTTTTTCAACACTATCACAAGTGCAAAAGTGGTTTCCTGCACCAACACAAGTGCGAAAAGTGGTTTTTCAACACTAACACAAGTGCGAAAAGTGGTTTTTCAACACTAACACAAGTGCGAAAAGTGGTTTTTCAACACTAACACAAGTGCGAAAAGTGGTTTTTCAACACTATCACAAGTGCAAAAAGTGTTTTTTCCACACTAATACAAGTGCAAAAGTGGTTTCCTGCACCAACACAAGTGCATAAAGTGGTTTTTCAACACTAACACAAGTGCGAAAAGTGGTTTTTCAACACTATCACAAGTGCAAAAAGTGTTTTTTCCACACTAATACTCGTGCAAAAGTGGTTTCCTGCACCAACACAAGTGTGAAAAGTGGTTTTTCAACACTAACACAAGTGTGAAGTGTTTTTTCCACGCTAATACAAGTGCAAAAGTGGTTTCCTGCACCAACACAAGTGCGAAAAGTGGTTTTTCAACACTAACACAAGTGCGAAAAGTGGTTTTTCAACACTATCACAAGTGCAAAAAGTGTTTTTTCCACACTAATACAAGTGCAAAAGTGGTTTCCTGCACCAACACAAGTGCGAAAAGTGGTTTTTCAACACTAACACAAGTGCGAAAAGTGGTTTTTCAACACTAACACAAGTGCGAAAAGTGGTTTTTCAACACTATCACAAGTGCAAAAAGTGTTTTTTCCACACTAATACAAGTGCAAAAGTGGTTTCCTGCACCAACACAAGTGCGAAAAGTGGTTTTTCAACACTAACACAAGTGCGAAAAGTGGTTTTTCAACACTATCACAAGTGCAAAAGTGGTTTCCTGCACCAACACAAGTGCGAAAAGTGGTTTTTCAACACTAACACAAGTGCGAAAAGTGGTTTTTCAACACTAACACAAGTGTGAAAAGTGTTTTTTCCACACTAATACAAGTGCAAAAGTGGTTTCCTGCACCAACACAAGAGCGAAAAGTGGTTTTTCAACACTAACACAAGTGCGAAAAGTGGTTTTTCAACACTATCACAAGTGCAAAAAGTGTTTTTTCCACACTAATACAAGTGCAAAAGTGGTTTCCTGCACCAACACAAGTGCGAAAAGTGGTTTTTCAACAATAACACTAGTGCGAAAAGTGGTTTTTCAACACTAACACAAGTGCGAAAAGTGGTTTTTCAACACTATCACAAGTGCAAAAGTGGTTTCCTGCACCAACACAAGTGCGAAAAGTGGTTTTTCAACAATAACACAAGTGCGAAAAGTGGTTTTTCAACACTATCACAAGTGCAAAAAGTATTTTTTCCACACTAATACAAGTGCAAAAGTGGTTTCCTGCACCAACACAAGAGCGAAAAGTGGTTTTTCAACACTAACACAAGTGCGAAAAGTGGTTTTTCAACACTAACACAAGTGCGAAAAGCGGTTTTTCAACACTATCACAAGTGCAAAAAGTGTTTTTTCCACACTAATACAAGTGCAAAGTGGTTTCCTGCACCAACACAAGTGCGAAAAGTGGATTTTCAACACTAACACAAGTGCGAAAAGTGGTTTTTCAACACTAACACAAGTGCGAAAAGTGGTTTTTCAACACTAACACAAGTGCGAAAAGTGGTTTTTCAACACTATCACAAGTGCAAAAAGTCTTTTTTCCACACTAATACAAGTGCAAAAGTGGTTTCCTGCACCAACACAAGTGCAAAAAGTGGTTTTTCAACACTAACACAAGTGCGAAAAGTGGTTTTTCAACACTATCACAAGTGCAAAAAGTGTTTTTTCCACACTAATACTCGTGCAAAAGTGGTTTCCTGCACCAACACAAGTGCGAAAAGTGGTTTTTCAACACTAACACAAGTGTGAAGTGTTTTTTCCACGCTAATACAAGTGCAAAAGTGGTTTCCTGCACCAACACAAGTGCGAAAAGTGGTTTTTCAACACTAACACAAGTGCGAAAAGTGGTTTTTCAACACTATCACAAGTGCAAAAAGTGTTTTTTCCACACAAATACAAGTGCAAAAGTGGTTTCCTGCACCAACACAAGTGCGAAAAGTGGTTTTTCAACAATAACACTAGTGCGAAAAGTGGTTTTTCAACACTAACACAAGTGCGAAAAGTGGTTTTTCAACACTATCACAAGTGCAAAAGTGGTTTCCTGCACCAACACAAGTGCGAAAAGTGGTTTTTCAACACTAACACAAGTGCGAAAAGTGGTTTTTCAACACTAACACAAGTGCGAAAAGTGTTTTTTCCACACTAATACAAGTGCAAAAGTGGTTTCCTGCACCACACAAGAGCGAAAAGTGGTTTTTCAACACTAACACAAGTGCGAAAAGTGGTTTTTCAACACTATCACAAGTGCAAAAAGTGTTTTTTCCACACTAATACAAGTGCAAAAGTGGTTTCCTGCACCAACACAAGTGCGAAAAGTGGTTTTTCAACAATAACACTAGTGCGAAAAGTGGTTTTTCAACACTAACACAAGTGCGAAAAGTGGTTTTTCAACACTATCACAAGTGCAAAAGTGGTTTCCTGCACCAACACAAGTGCGAAAAGTGGTTTTTCAACAATAACACAAGTGCGAAAAGTGGTTTTTCAACACTATCACAAGTGCAAAAAGTATTTTTTCCACACTAATACAAGTGCAAAAGTGGTTTCCTGCACCAACACAAGCGCGAAAAGTGGTTTTTCAACACTAACACAAGTGCGAAAAGTGGTTTTTCAACACTAACACAAGTGCGAAAAGCGGTTTTTCAACACTATCACAAGTGCAAAAAGTGTTTTTCCACACTAATACAAGTGCAAAAGTGGTTTCCTGCACAAACACAAGTGCGAAAAGTGGTTTTTCAACAATAACACCAGTGCGAAAAGTGGTTTTTAAACACTAACACAAGTGCGAAAAGTGGTTTTTCAACACTATCACAAGTGCAAAAAGTGTTTTTTCCACACTAATACAAGTGCAAAGTGGTTTCCTGCACCAACACAAGTGCGAAAAGTGGATTTTCAACACTAACACAAGTGCGAAAAGTGGTTTTTCAACACTAACACAAGTGCGAAAAGTGGTTTTTCAACACTAACACAAGTGCGAAAAGTGGTTTTTCAACACTATCACAAGTGCAAAAAGTGTTTTTTCCACACTAATACAAGTGCAAAAGTGGTTTCCTGCACCAACACAAGTGTGAAAAGTGGTTTTTCAACACTACCACAAGTGCAAAAAGTGGTCTTTCAACACTAACACAAGTGCGAAAAGTGGTTTTTCAACACTATCGCAAGTGCAAAAAGTGTTTTTTCCACACTAATACAAGTGCAAAAGTGGTTTCCTGCACCAACACTAGTGCGAAAAGTGGTTTTTCAACACTAACACAAGTGCGAAAAGTGGTTTTTCAACACTAACACAAGTGCGAAAAGTGGTTTTTCAACACTATCACAAGTTCAAAAAGTGTTTTTTCCACACTAATACAAGTGCAAAAGTGGTTTCCTGCACCAACACAAGTGCGAAAAGTGGTTTTTCAACACTAACACAAGTGCGAAAAGTGGTTTTTTCCACACTAATACACATTCAAAAGTGGTTTCCTGCACCAACACAAGTGCGAAAAGTGGTTTTTCAACACCAACACAAGTGCAAAAAGTGGTTTTTCAACACTAACACAAGTGCGAAAAGTGGTTTTTCAACACTATCTCAAGTGCAAAAAGTGTTTTTTCCACATTAATACAAGTGCAAAAGTGGTTTCCTGCACCAACACAAGTGCGAAAAGTGGTTTTTCAACACTAACACAAGTGCGAAAATTGGTTTTTCAACACTAACACAAGTGCGAAAAGTGGTTTTTCAACACTATCACAAGTGCAAAAAGTGTTTTTTCCACACTAATACAAGTGCAAAAGTGGTTTCCTGCACCAACACAAGTGCGAAATGTGGTTTTTCAACACTAACACAAGTGCGAAAAGTGGTTTTTCAACACTAACACAAGTGCGAAAAGTGGTTTTTCAACACTATCACAAGTTCAAAAAGTGTTTTTTCTACACTAATACAAGTGCAAAAGTGGTTTCCTGCACCAACACAAGTGCGAAAAGTGGTTTTTCAACACTAACACAAGTGCGAAAAGTGGTTTTTCAACACTATCTCAAGTGCAAAAAGTGTTTTTTCCACACTAATACAAGTGCAAAAGTGGTTTCCTGCACCAACACAAGTGCAAAAAGTGGTTTTTCAACACTAACACAAGTGCAAAAAGTATTTTTTCAACACTAACACAAGGGCGAAAAGTGTATTTTGCACACTAATACAAGTGCAAAAGTGGTTTCCTACACCAACACAAGTGCGAAAAGTGGTTTTTCAACACTAACACAAGTGCGAAAATTGGTTTTTCAACACTAACACAAGTGCAAAAAGTGTTTTTTCCACACTAATACAAGTGCAAAAGTGGTTTCCTGCACCAAAACAAGTGCGAAAAGTGGTTTTTCAACACTAACACAAGTGCGAAAAGTGGTTTTTGAACACTATCACAAGTGCAAAAAGTGTTTTTTCCACACTAATACAAGTGCAAAAGTGGTTTCCTGCACCAACACAAGTGCAAAAAGTGGTTTTTCAACACTAACACAAGTGCGAAAAGTGGTTTTTCAACACTATCACAAGTGCAAAAAGTGTTTTTTCCACACTAATACTAGTGCAAAAGTGGTTTCCTGCACCAACACAAGTGCGAAAAGTGGTTTTTCAACACTAACACAAGTGTGAAGTGTTTTTTCCACGCTAATACAAGTGCAAAAGTGGTTTCCTGCACCAACACAAGTGCAAAAAGTGGTTTTTCCACACTAACACAAGTGCGAAAAGTGGTTTTTCAACACTATCACAAGTGCAAAAAGTGTTTTTTCCACACTAATACAAGTGCAAAAGTGGTTTCCTGCACCAACACAAGTGCGAAAAGTGGTTTTTCAACAATAACACTAGTGCGAAAAGTGGTTTTTCAACACTAACACAAGTGCGAAAAGTGGTTTTTCAACACTATCACAAGTGCAAAAGTGGTTTCCTGCACCAACACAAGTGCGAAAAGTGGTTTTTCAACACTAACACAAGTGCGAAAAGTGGTTTTTCAACACTAACACAAGTGCGAAAAGTGTTTTTTCCACACTAATACAAGTGCAAAAGTGGTTTCCTGCACCAACACAAGAGTGAAAAGTGGTTTTTCAACACTAACACAAGTGCGAAAAGTGGTTTTTCAACACTATCACAAGTGCAAAAAGTGTTTTTTCCACACTAATACAAGTGCGAAAAGTGGTTTTTCAACACTATCACAAGTGCAAAAAGTGTTTTTTCCACACTAATACAAGTGCAAAAGTGGTTTCCTGCACAAACACAAGTGCGAAAAGTGGTTTTTCAACAATAACACCAGTGCGAAAAGTGGTTTTTCAACACTAACACAAGTGCGAAAAGTGGTTTTTCAACAATATCACAAGTGCAAAAAGTGTTTTTTCCACTCTAATACAAGTGCAAAGTGGTTTCCTGCACCAACACAAGTGCGAAAAGTGGCTTTCAACAACACTAACACAAGTGCAAAAAGTGGTTTTTCAACACTAACACAAGTGCGAAAAGTGGTTTTTCAACACTAATATAAGTGCGAAAAGTGGTTTTTCAACACTATCACAAGTGCAAAAAGTGTTTTTTCCACACTAATACAAGTGCAAAAGTGGTTTCCTGCACCAACACAAGTGTGAAAAGTGGTTTTTCAACACTATCACAAGTGCAAAAAGTGTTTTTTCCACACTAATACAAGTGCAAAAGTGGTTTCCTGCACCAACACAAGTGCGAAAAGAGGTTTTTCAACACTAACACAAGTGCGAAAAGTGGTTTTTCAACACTAACACAAGTGCGAAAAGTGGTTTTTCAACACTATCACAAGTTCAAAAAGTGTTTTTTCCACACTAACACAAGTGCAAAAGTGGTTTCCTGCACCAACACAAGTGCGAAAAGTGGTTTTTCAACACTAACACAAGTGCGAAAAGTGGTTTTTCAACACTAACACAAGTGCGAAAAGTGGTTTTTCAACACTATCTCAAGTGCAAAAAGTGTTTTTTCCACACTAATACAAGTGCAAAAGTGGTTTCCTGCACCAACACAAGTGCGAAAAGTGGTTTTTCAACACTAACACAAGTGCAAAAAGTGTTTTTTCAACACTAACACAAGTGCGAAAAGTGGTTTTTCAACACTATCACAAGTGCAAAAAGTGTTTTTTGCACACTAATACAAGTGCAAAAGTGGTTTCCTACACCAACACAAGAGCGAAAAGTGGTTTTTCAACACTAACACAAGTGGGAAAATTGGTTTTTCAACACTAACACAAGTGCGAAAAGTGGTTTTTCAACACTATAACAAGTGCAAAAAGTGTTTTTTCCACACTAATACAAGTGCAAAAGTGGTTTCCTGCACCAAAACAAGTGCGAAAAGTGGTTTTTCAACACTAACACAAGTGCGAAAAGTGGTTTTTCAACACTATCACAAGTGCAAAAAGTGTTTTTTCCACACTAATACAAGTGCAAAAGTGGTTTCCTGCACCAACACAAGTGCAAAAAGTGGTTTTTCAACACTAACACAAGTGCGAAAAGTGGTTTTTCAACACTATCACAAGTGCAAAAAGTGTTTTTTCCACACTAATACTCGTGCAAAAGTGGTTTCCTGCACCAACACAAGTGCGAAAAGTGGTTTTTCAACACTAACACAAGTGTGAAGTGTTTTTTCCACGCTAATACAAGTGCAAAAGTGGTTTCCTGCACCAACACAAGTGCGAAAAGTGGTTTTTCAACACTAACACAAGTGCGAAAAGTGGTTTTTCAACACTATCACAAGTGCAAAAGTGGTTTCCTGCACCAACACAAGTGCGAAAAGTGGTTTTTCAACAATAACACAAGTGCGAAAAGTGGTTTTTCAACACTATCACAAGTGCAAAAAGTATTTTTTCCACACTAATTCAAGTGCAAAAGTGGTTTCCTGCACCAACACAAGTGCGAAAAGTGGTTTTTCAACACTAACACAAGTGCGAAAAGTGGTTTTTCAACACTAACACAAGTGCGAAAAGCGGTTTTTCAACACTATCACAAGTGCAAAAAGTGTTTTTTCCACACCAATACAAGTGCAAAAGTGGTTTCCTGCACAAACACAAGTGCGAAAAGTGGTTTTTAAACACTAACACAAGTGCGAAAAGTGGTTTTTCAACACTATCACAAGTGCAAAGTGGTTTCCTGCACCAACACAAATGCGAAAAGTGGATTTTCAACACTAACACAAGTGCGAAAAGTGGTTTTTCAACACTAACACAAGTGCGAAAAGTGGTTTTTCAACACTAACACAAGTGCGAAAAGTGGTTTTTCAACACTATCACAAGTGCAAAAAGTGTTTTTTCCACACTAATACAAGTGCAAAAGTGGTTTCCTGCACCAACACAAGTGCAAAAAGTGGTTTTTCAACACTAACACAAGTGCGAAAAGTGGTTTTTCAACACTATCACAAGTGCAAAAAGTGTTTTTTCCACACTAATACTCGTGCAAAAGTGGTTTCCTGCACCAACACAAGTGTGAAAAGTGGTTTTTCAACACTAACACAAGTGTGAAGTGTTTTTTCCACGCTAATACAAGTGCAAAAGTGGTTTCCTGCACCAACACAAGTGCGAAAAGTGGTTTTTCAACACTAACACAAGTGGGAAAATTGGTTTTTCAACACTAACACAAGTGCGAAAAGTGGTTTTTCAACACTATAACAAGTGCAAAAAGTGTTTTTTCCACACTAATACAAGTGCAAAAGTGGTTTCCTGCACCAAAACAAGTGCGAAAAGTGGTTTTTCAACACTAACACAAGTGCGAAAAGTGGTTTTTCAACACTATCACAAGTGCAAAAAGTGTTTTTTCCACACTAATACAAGTGCAAAAGTGGTTTCCTGCACCAACACAAGTGCAAAAAGTGGTTTTTCAACACTAACACAAGTGCGAAAAGTGGTTTTTCAACACTATCACAAGTGCAAAAAGTGTTTTTTCCACACTAATACTCGTGCAAAAGTGGTTTCCTGCACCAACACAAGTGCGAAAAGTGGTTTTTCAACACTAACACAAGTGTGAAGTGTTTTTTCCACGCTAATACAAGTGCAAAAGTGGTTTCCTGCACCAACACAAGTGCGAAAAGTGGTTTTTCAACACTAACACAAGTGCGAAAAGTGGTTTTTCCACACTAATACAAGTGCAAAAGTGGTTTCCTGCACCAACACAAGTGCGAAAAGTGGTTTTTCAACAATAACACTAGTGCGAAAAGTGGTTTTTCAACACTAACACAAGTGCGAAAAGTGGTTTTTCAACACTATCACAAGTGCAAAAGTGGTTTCCTGCACCAACACAAGTGCGAAAAGTGGTTTTTCAACACTAACACAAGTGCGAAAAGTGGTTTTTCAACACTAACACAAGTGCGAAAAGTGTTTTTTCCACACTAATACAAGTGCAAAAGTGGTTTCCTGCACCAACACAAGAGCGAAAAGTGGTTTTTCAACACTAACACAAGTGCGAAAAGTGGTTTTTCAACACTATCACAAGTGCAAAAAGTGTTTTTTCCACACTAATACAAGTGCAAAAGTGGTTTCCTGCACCAACACAAGTGCGAAAAGTGGTTTTTCAACAATAACACTAGTGCGGAAAGTGGTTTTTCAACACTAACACAAGTGCGAAAAGTGGTTTTTCAACACTATCACAAGTGCAAAAGTGGTTTCCTGCACCAACACAAGTGCGAAAAGTGGTTTTTCAACAATAACACAAGTGCGAAAAGTGGTTTTTCAACACTATCACAAGTGCAAAAAGTATTTTTTCCACACTAATACAAGTGCAAAAGTGGTTTCCTGCACCAACACAAGTGCGAAAAGTGGTTTTTCAACACTAACACAAGTGCGAAAAGTGGTTTTTCAACACTAACACAAGTGCGAAAAGCGGTTTTTCAACACTATCACAAGTGCAAAAAGTGTTTTTTCCACACCAATACAAGTGCAAAAGTGGTTTCCTGCACAAACACAAGTGCGAAAAGTGGTTTTTAAACACTAACACAAGTGCGAAAAGTGGTTTTTCAACACTATCACAAGTGCAAAGTGGTTTCCTGCACCAACACAAATGCGAAAAGTGGATTTTCAACACTAACACAAGTGCGAAAAGTGGTTTTTCAACACTAACACAAGTGCGAAAAGTGGTTTTTCAACACTAACACAAGTGCGAAAAGTGGTTTTTCAACACTATCACAAGTGCAAAAAGTGTTTTTTCCACACTAATACAAGTGCAAAAGTGGTTTCCTGCACCAACACAAGTGCAAAAAGTGGTTTTTCAACACTAACACAAGTGCGAAAAGTGGTTTTTCAACACTATCACAAGTGCAAAAAGTGTTTTTTCCACACTAATACTCGTGCAAAAGTGGTTTCCTGCACCAACACAAGTGTGAAAAGTGGTTTTTCAACACTAACACAAGTGTGAAGTGTTTTTTCCACGCTAATACAAGTGCAAAAGTGGTTTCCTGCACCAACACAAGTGCGAAAAGTGGTTTTTCAACACTAACACAAGTGCGAAAAGTGGTTTTTCAACACTATCACAAGTGCAAAAAGTGTTTTTTCCACACTAATACAAGTGCAAAAGTGGTTTCCTGCACCAACACAAGTGCGAAAAGTGGTTTTTCAACACTAACACAAGTGCGAAAAGTGGTTTTTCAACACTAACACAAGTGCGAAAAGTGGTTTTTCAACACTATCACAAGTGCAAAAAGTGTTTTTTCCACACTAATACAAGTGCAAAAGTGGTTTCCTGCACCAACACAAGTGCGAAAAGTGGTTTTTCAACACTAACACAAGTGCGAAAAGTGGTTTTTCAACACTATCACAAGTGCAAAAGTGGTTTCCTGCACCAACACAAGTGCGAAAAGTGGTTTTTCAACACTAACACAAGTGCGAAAAGTGGTTTTTCAACACTAACACAAGTGCGAAAAGTGTTTTTTCCACACTAATACAAGTGCAAAAGTGGTTTCCTGCACCAACACAAGAGCGAAAAGTGGTTTTTCAACACTAACACAAGTGCAAAAAGTGGTTTTTCAACACTATCACAAGTGCAAAAAGTGTTTTTTCCACACTAATACAAGTGCAAAAGTGGTTTCCTGCACCAACACAAGTGCGAAAAGTGGTTTTTCAACAATAACACTAGTGCGAAAAGTGGTTTTTCAACACTAACACAAGTGCGAAAAGTGGTTTTTCAACACTATCACAAGTGCAAAAGTGGTTTCCTGCACCAACACAAGTGCGAAAAGTGGTTTTTCAACAATAACACAAGTGCGAAAAGTGGTTTTTCAACACTATCACAAGTGCAAAAAGTATTTTTTCCACACTAATACAAGTGCAAAAGTGGTTTCCTGCACCAACACAAGCGCGAAAAGTGGTTTTTCAACACTAACACAAGTGCGAAAAGTGGTTTTTCAACACTAACACAAGTGCGAAAAGCGGTTTTTCAACACTATCACAAGTGCAAAAAGTGTTTTTTCCACACTAATACAAGTGCAAAGTGGTTTCCTGCACCAACACAAGTGCGAAAAGTGGATTTTCAACACTAACACAAGTGCGAAAAGTGGTTTTTCAACACTAACACAAGTGCGAAAAGTGGTTTTTCAACACTAACACAAGTGCGAAAAATGGTTTTTCAACACTATCACAAGTGCAAAAAGTGTTTTTTCCACACTAATACAAGTGCAAAAGTGGTTTCCTGCACCAACACAAGTGCAAAAAGTGGTTTTTCAACACTAACACAAGTGCGAAAAGTGGTTTTTCAACACTATCACAAGTGCAAAATGTGTTTTTTCCACACTAATACTCGTGCAAAAGTGGTTTCCTGCACCAACACAAGTGCGAAAAGTGGTTTTTCAACACTAACACAAGTGTGAAGTGTTTTTTCCACGCTAATACAAGTGCAAAAGTGGTTTCCTGCACCAACACAAGTGCGAAAAGTGGTTTTTCAACACTAACACAAGTGCGAAAAGTGGTTTTTCAACACTATCACAAGTGCAAAAAGTGTTTTTTCCACACTAATACAAGTGCAAAAGTGGTTTCCTGCACCAACACAAGTGCGAAAAGTGGTTTTTCAACAATAACACTAGTGCGAAAAGTGGTTTTTCAACACTAACACAAGTGCGAAAAGTGGTTTTTCAACACTATCACAAGTGCAAAAGTGGTTTCCTGCACCAACACAAGTGCGAAAAGTGGTTTTTCAACAATAACACAAGTGCGAAAAGTGGTTTTTCAACACTAACACAAGTGCGAAAAGTGTTTTTTCCACACTAATACAAGTGCAAAAGTGGTTTCCTGCACCAACACAAGAGCGAAAAGTGGTTTTTCAACACTAACACAAGTGCGAAAAGTGGTTTTTCAACACTATCACAAGTGCAAAAAGTGTTTTTTCCACACTAATACAAGTGCAAAAGTGGTTTCCTGCACCAACACAAGTGCGAAAAGTGGTTTTTCAACACTAACACAAGTGCGAAAAGTGGTTTTTCAACACTATCACAAGTGCAAAAAGTGTTTTTTGCACACTAATACAAGTGCAAAAGTGGTTTCCTACACCAACACAAGCGCGAAAAGTGGTTTTTCAACACTAACACAAGTGGGAAAATTGGTTTTTCAACACTAACACAAGTGCGAAAAGTGGTTTTTCAACACTATAACAAGTGCAAAAAGTGTTTTTTCCACACTAATACAAGTGCAAAAGTGGTTTCCTGCACCAAAACAAGTGCGAAAAGTGGTTTTTCAACACTAACACAAGTGCGAAAAGTGGTTTTTCAACACTATCACAAGTGCAAAAAGTGTTTTTTCCACACTAATACAAGTGCAAAAGTGGTTTCCTGCACCAACACAAGAGCAAAAAGTGGTTTTTCAACACTAACACAAGTGCGAAAAGTGGTTTTTCAACACTATCACAAGTGCAAAAAGTGTTTTTTCCACACTAATACTCGTGCAAAAGTGGTTTCCTGCACCAACACAAGTGCGAAAAGTGGTTTTTCAACACTAACACAAGTGTGAAGTGTTTTTTCCACGCTAATACAAGTGCAAAAGTGGTTTCCTGCACCAACACAAGTGCGAAAAGTGGTTTTTCAACACTAACACAAGTGCGAAAAGTGGTTTTTCAACACTATCACAAGTGCAAAAAGTGTTTTTTCCACACTAATACAAGTGCAAAAGTGGTTTCCTGCACCAACACAAGTGCGAAAAGTGGTTTTTCAACAATAACACTAGTGCGAAAAGTGGTTTTTCAACACTAACACAAGTGCGAAAAGTGGTTTTTCAACACTATCACAAGTGCAAAAGTGGTTTCCTGCACCAACACAAGTGCGAAAAGTGGTTTTTCAACACTAACACAAGTGCGAAAAGTGGTTTTTCAACACTAACACAAGTGCGAAAAGTGTTTTTTCCACACTAATACAAGTGCAAAAGTGGTTTCCTGCACCAACACAAGAGCGAAAAGTGGTTTTTCAACACTAACACAAGTGCGAAAAGTGGTTTTTCAACACTATCACAAGTGCAAAAAGTGTTTTTTCCACACTAATACAAGTGCAAAAGTGGTTTCCTGCACCAACACAAGTGCGAAAAGTGGTTTTTCAACAATAACACTAGTGCGAAAAGTGGTTTTTCAACACTAACACAAGTGCGAAAAGTGGTTTTTCAACACTATCACAAGTGCAAAAGTGGTTTCCTGCACCAACACAAGTGCGAAAAGTGGTTTTTCAACAATAACACAAGTGCGAAAAGTGGTTTTTCAACACTATCACAAGTGCAAAAAGTATTTTTTCCACACTAATACAAGTGCAAAAGTGGTTTCCTGCACCAACACAAGAGCGAAAAGTGGTTTTTCAACACTAACACAAGTGCGAAAAGTGGTTTTTCAACACTAACACAAGTGCGAAAAGCGGTTTTTCAACACTATCACAAGTGCAAAAAGTGTTTTTTCCACACTAATACAAGTGCAAAAGTGGTTTCCTGCACAAACACAAGTGCGAAAAGTGGTTTTTCAACAATAACACCAGTGCGAAAAGTGGTTTTTAAACACTAACACAAGTGCGAAAAGTGGTTTTTCAACACTATCACAAGTGCAAAGTGGTTTCCTGCACCAACACAAGTGCGAAAAGTGGTTTTTCAACAATAACACCAGTGCGAAAAGTGGTTTTTCAACACTAACACAAGTGCGAAAAGTGGTTTTTCAACACTAACACAAGTGCGAAAAGTGGTTTTTCAACACTAACACAAGTGCGAAAAGTGGTTTTTCAACACTATCACAAGTGCAAAAAGTGTTTTTTCCACACTAATACAAGTGCAAAAGTGGTTTCCTGCACCAACACAAGTGCAAAAAGTGGTTTTTCAACACTAACACAAGTGCGAAAAGTGGTTTTTCAACACTATCACAAGTGCAAAAAGTGTTTTTTCCACACTAATACTCGTGCAAAAGTGGTTTCCTGCACCAACACAAGTGTGAAAAGTGGTTTTTCAACACTAACACAAGTGTGAAGTGTTTTTTCCACGCTAATACAAGTGCAAAAGTGGTTTCCTGCACCAACACAAGTGCGAAAAGTGGTTTTTCAACAATAACACAAGTGCGAAAAGTGGTTTTTCAACACTATCACAAGTGCAAAAAGTATTTTTTCCACACTAATACAAGTGCAAAAGTGGTTTCCTGCACCAACACAAGTGCGAAAAGTGGTTTTTCAACACTAACACAAGTGCGAAAAGTGGTTTTTCAACACTAACACAAGTGCGAAAAGCGGTTTTTCAACACTATCACAAGTGCAAAAAGTGTTTTTTCCACACCAATACAAGTGCAAAAGTGGTTTCCTGCACAAACACAAGTGCGAAAAGTGGTTTTTAAACACTAACACAAGTGCGAAAAGTGGTTTTTCAACACTATCACAAGTGCAAAGTGGTTTCCTGCACCAACACAAATGCGAAAAGTGGATTTTCAACACTAACACAAGTGCGAAAAGTGGTTTTTCAACACTAACACAAGTGCGAAAAGTGGTTTTTCAACACTAACACAAGTGCGAAAAGTGGTTTTTCAACACTATCACAAGTGCAAAAAGTGTTTTTTCCACACTAATACAAGTGCAAAAGTGGTTTCCTGCACCAACACAAGTGCAAAAAGTGGTTTTTCAACACTAACACAAGTGCGAAAAGTGGTTTTTCAACACTATCACAAGTGCAAAAAGTGTTTTTTCCACACTAATACTCGTGCAAAAGTGGTTTCCTGCACCAACACAAGTGTGAAAAGTGGTTTTTCAACACTAACACAAGTGTGAAGTGTTTTTTCCACGCTAATACAAGTGCAAAAGTGGTTTCCTGCACCAACACAAGTGCGAAAAGTGGTTTTTCAACACTAACACAAGTGCGAAAAGTGGTTTTTCAACACTATCACAAGTGCAAAAAGTGTTTTTTCCACACTAATACAAGTGCAAAAGTGGTTTCCTGCACCAACACAAGTGCGAAAGTGGTTTTTCAACACTAACACAAGTGCGAAAAGTGGTTTTTCAACACTAACACAAGTGCGAAAAGTGGTTTTTCAACACTATCACAAGTGCAAAAAGTGTTTTTTCCACACTAATACAAGTGCAAAAGTGGTTTCCTGCACCAACACAAGTGCGAAAAGTGGTTTTTCAACACTAACACAAGTGCGAAAAGTGGTTTTTCAACACTATCACAAGTGCAAAAGTGGTTTCCTGCACCAACACAAGTGCGAAAAGTGGTTTTCAACACTAACACAAGTGCGAAAAGTGGTTTTTCAACACTAACACAAGTGCGAAAAGTGTTTTTTCCACACTAATACAAGTGCAAAAGTGGTTTCCTGCACCAACACAAGAGCGAAAAGTGGTTTTTCAACACTAACACAAGTGCAAAAAGTGGTTTTTCAACACTATCACAAGTGCAAAAAGTGTTTTTTCCACACTAATACAAGTGCAAAAGTGGTTTCCTGCACCAACACAAGTGCGAAAAGTGGTTTTTCAACAATAACACTAGTGCGAAAAGTGGTTTTTCAACACTAACACAAGTGCGAAAAGTGGTTTTTCAACACTATCACAAGTGCAAAAGTGGTTTCCTGCACCAACACAAGTGCGAAAAGTGGTTTTTCAACAATAACACAAGTGCGAAAAGTGGTTTTTCAACACTATCACAAGTGCAAAAAGTATTTTTTCCACACTAATACAAGTGCAAAAGTGGTTTCCTGCACCAACACAAGCGCGAAAAGTGGTTTTTCAACACTAACACAAGTGCGAAAAGTGGTTTTTCAACACTAACACAAGTGCGAAAAGCGGTTTTTCAACACTATCACAAGTGCAAAAAGTGTTTTTTCCACACTAATACAAGTGCAAAGTGGTTTCCTGCACCAACACAAGTGCGAAAAGTGGATTTTCAACACTAACACAAGTGCGAAAAGTGGTTTTTCAACACTAACACAAGTGCGAAAAGTGGTTTTTCAACACTAACACAAGTGCGAAAAATGGTTTTTCAACACTATCACAAGTGCAAAAAGTGTTTTTTCCACACTAATACAAGTGCAAAAGTGGTTTCCTGCACCAACACAAGTGCAAAAAGTGGTTTTTCAACACTAACACAAGTGCGAAAAGTGGTTTTTCAACACTATCACAAGTGCAAAAAGTGTTTTTTCCACACTAATACTCGTGCAAAAGTGGTTTCCTGCACCAACACAAGTGCGAAAAGTGGTTTTTCAACACTAACACAAGTGTGAAGTGTTTTTTCCACGCTAATACAAGTGCAAAAGTGGTTTCCTGCACCAACACAAGTGCGAAAAGTGGTTTTTCAACACTAACACAAGTGCGAAAAGTGGTTTTTCAACACTATCACAAGTGCAAAAAGTGTTTTTTCCACACTAATACAAGTGCAAAAGTGGTTTCCTGCACCAACACAAGTGCGAAAAGTGGTTTTTCAACAATAACACTGGTGCGAAAAGTGGTTTTTCAACACTAACACAAGTGCGAAAAGTGGTTTTTCAACACTATCACAAGTGCAAAAGTGGTTTCCTGCACCAACACAAGTGCGAAAAGTGGTTTTTCAACAATAACACAAGTGCGAAAAGTGGTTTTTCAACACTAACACAAGTGCGAAAAGTGTTTTTTCCACACTAATACAAGTGCAAAAGTGGTTTCCTGCACCAACACAAGAGCGAAAAGTGGTTTTTCAACACTAACACAAGTGCGAAAAGTGGTTTTTCAACACTATCACAAGTGCAAAAAGTGTTTTTTCCACACTAATACAAGTGCAAAAGTGGTTTCCTGCACCAACACAAGTGCGAAAAGTGGTTTTTCAACACTAACACAAGTGCGAAAAGTGGTTTTTCAACACTATCACAAGTGCAAAAAGTGTTTTTTGCACACTAATACAAGTGCAAAAGTGGTTTCCTACACCAACACAAGCGCGAAAAGTGGTTTTTCAACACTAACACAAGTGGGAAAATTGGTTTTTCAACACTAACACAAGTGCGAAAAGTGGTTTTTCAACACTATAACAAGTGCAAAAAGTGTTTTTTCCACACTAATACAAGTGCAAAAGTGGTTTCCTGCACCAAAACAAGTGCGAAAAGTGGTTTTTCAACACTAACACAAGTGCGAAAAGTGGTTTTTCAACACTATCACAAGTGCAAAAAGTGTTTTTTCCACACTAATACAAGTGCAAAAGTGGTTTCCTGCACCAACACAAGTGCAAAAAGTGGTTTTTCAACACTAACACAAGTGCGAAAAGTGGTTTTTCAACACTATCACAAGTGCAAAAAGTGTTTTTTCCACACTAATACTCGTGCAAAAGTGGTTTCCTGCACCAACACAAGTGCGAAAAGTGGTTTTTCAACACTAACACAAGTGCGAAAAGTGGTTTTTCAACACTATCACAAGTGCAAAAAGTGTTTTTTCCACACTAATACAAGTGCAAAAGTGGTTTCCTGCACCAACACAAGTGTGAAAAGTGGTTTTTCAACAATAACACTAGTGCGAAAAGTGGTTTTTCAACACTAACACAAGTGCGAAAAGTGGTTTTTCAACACTATCACAAGTGCAAAAGTGGTTTCCTGCACCAACACAAGTGCGAAAAGTGGTTTTTCAACACTAACACAAGTGCGAAAAGTGGTTTTTCAACACTAACACAAGTGCGAAAAGTGTTTTTTCCACACTAATACAAGTGCAAAAGTGGTTTCCTGCACCAACACAAGAGCGAAAAGTGGTTTTTCAACACTAACACAAGTGCGAAAAGTGGTTTTTCAACACTATCACAAGTGCAAAAAGTGTTTTTTCCACACTAATACAAGTGCAAAAGTGGTTTCCTGCACCAACACAAGTGCGAAAAGTGGTTTTTCAACAATAACACTGGTGCGAAAAGTGGTTTTTCAACACTAACACAAGTGCGAAAAGTGGTTTTTCAACACTATCACAAGTGCAAAAGTGGTTTCCTGCACCAACACAAGTGCGAAAAGTGGTTTTTCAACAATAACACAAGTGCGAAAAGTGGTTTTTCAACACTATCACAAGTGCAAAAAGTATTTTTTCCACACTAATACAAGTGCAAAAGTGGTTTCCTGCACCAACACAAGAGCGAAAAGTGGTTTTTCAACACTAACACAAGTGCGAAAAGTGGTTTTTCAACACTAACACAAGTGCGAAAAGCGGTTTCTCAACACTATCACAAGTGCAAAAAGTGTTTTTTCCACACTAATACAAGTGCAAAAGTGGTTTCCTGCACAAACACAAGTGCGAAAAGTGGTTTTTCAACAATAACACCAGTGCGAAAAGTGGTTTTTAAACACTAACACAAGTGCGAAAAGTGGTTTTTCAACACTATCACAAGTGCAAAGTGGTTTCCTGCACCAACACAAGTGCGAAAAGTGGTTTTTCAACAATAACACCAGTGCGAAAAGTGGTTTTTCAACACTAACACAAGTGCGAAAAGTGGTTTTTCAACACTAACACAAGTGCGAAAAGTGGTTTTTCAACACTAACACAAGTGCGAAAAGTGGTTTTTCAACACTATCACAAGTGCAAAAAGTGTTTTTTCCACACTAATACAAGTGCAAAAGTGGTTTCCTGCACCAACACAAGTGCAAAAAGTGGTTTTTCAACACTAACACAAGTGCGAAAAGTGGTTTTTCAACACTATCACAAGTGCAAAAAGTGTTTTTTCCACACTAATACTCGTGCAAAAGTGGTTTCCTGCACCAACACAAGTGTGAAAAGTGGTTTTTCAACACTAACACAAGTGTGAAGTGTTTTTTCCACGCTAATACAAGTGCAAAAGTGGTTTCCTGCACCAACACAAGTGCGAAAAGTGGTTTTTCAACACTAACACAAGTGCGAAAAGTGGTTTTTCAACACTATCACAAGTGCAAAAAGTGTTTTTTCCACACTAATACAAGTGCAAAAGTGGTTTCCTGCACCAACACAAGTGCGAAAAGTGGTTTTTCAACACTAACACAAGTGCGAAAAGTGGTTTTTCAACACTAACACAAGTGCGAAAAGTGGTTTTTCAACACTATCACAAGTGCAAAAAGTGTTTTTTCCACACTAATACAAGTGCAAAAGTGGTTTCCTGCACCAACACAAGTGCGAAAAGTGGTTTTTCAACACTAACACAAGTGCGAAAAGTGGTTTTTCAACACTATCACAAGTGCAAAAGTGGTTTCCTGCACCAACACAAGTGCGAAAAGTGGTTTTTCAACACTAACACAAGTGCGAAAAGTGGTTTTTCAACACTAACACAAGTGCGAAAAGTGTTTTTTCCACACTAATACAAGTGCAAAAGTGGTTTCCTGCACCAACACAAGAGCGAAAAGTGGTTTTTCAACACTAACACAAGTGCAAAAAGTGGTTTTTCAACACTATCACAAGCGCAAAAAGTGTTTTTTCCACACTAATACAAGTGCAAAAGTGGTTTCCTGCACCAACACAAGTGCGAAAAGTGGTTTTTCAACAATAACACTAGTGCGAAAAGTGGTTTTTCAACACTAACACAAGTGCGAAAAGTGGTTTTTCAACACTATCACAAGTGCAAAAGTGGTTTCCTGCACCAACACAAGTGCGAAAAGTGGTTTTTCAACAATAACACAAGTGCGAAAAGTGGTTTTTCAACACTATCACAAGTGCAAAAAGTATTTTTTCCACACTAATACAAGTGCAAAAGTGGTTTCCTGCACCAACACAAGAGCGAAAAGTGGTTTTTCAACACTAACACAAGTGCGATAAGCGGTTTTTCAACACTATCACAAGTGCAAAAAGTGTTTTTTCCACACTAATACAAGTGCAAAGTGGTTTCCTGCACCAACACAAGTGCGAAAAGTGGATTTTCAACACTAACACAAGTGCGAAAAGTGGTTTTTCAACACTAACACAAGTGCGAAAAGTGGTTTTTCAACACTAACACAAGTGCGAAAAGTGGTTTTTCAACACTATCACAAGTGCAAAAAGTGTTTTTTCCACACTAATACAAGTGCAAAAGTGGTTTCCTGCACCAACACAAGTGCAAAAAGTGGTTTTTCAACACTAACACAAGTGCGAAAAGTGGTTTTTCAACACTATCACAAGTGCAAAAAGTGTTTTTTCCACACTAATACTCGTGCAAAAGTGGTTTCCTGCACCAACACAAGTGCGAAAAGTGGTTTTTCAACACTAACACAAGTGTGAAGTGTTTTTTCCACGCTAATACAAGTGCAAAAGTGGTTTCCTGCACCAACACAAGTGCGAAAAGTGGTTTTTCAACACTAACACAAGTGCGAAAAGTGGTTTTTCAACACTATCACAAGTGCAAAAAGTGTTTTTTCCACACTAATACAAGTGCAAAAGTGGTTTCCTGCACCAACACAAGTGCGAAAAGTGGTTTTTCAACAATAACACTAGTGCGAAAAGTGGTTTTTCAACACTAACACAAGTGCGAAAAGTGGTTTTTCAACACTATCACAAGTGCAAAAGTGGTTTCCTGCACCAACACAAGTGCGAAAAGTGGTTTTTCAACAATAACACAAGTGCGAAAAGTGGTTTTTCAACACTATCACAAGTGCAAAAAGTATTTTTTCCACACTAATACAAGTGCAAAAGTGGTTTCCTGCACCAACACAAGCGCGAAAAGTGGTTTTTCAACACTAACACAAGTGCGAAAAGTGGTTTTTCAACACTAACACAAGTGCGAAAAGCGGTTTTTCAACACTATCACAAGTGCAAAAAGTGTTTTTTCCACACTAATACAAGTGCAAAGTGGTTTCCTGCACCAACACAAGTGCGAAAAGTGGATTTTCAACACTAACACAAGTGCGAAAAGTGGTTTTTCAACACTAACACAAGTGCGAAAAGTGGTTTTTCAACACTAACACAAGTGCGAAAAATGGTTTTTCAACACTATCACAAGTGCAAAAAGTGTTTTTTCCACACTAATACAAGTGCAAAAGTGGTTTCCTGCACCAACACAAGTGCAAAAAGTGGTTTTTCAACACTAACACAAGTGCGAAAAGTGGTTTTTCAACACTATCACAAGTGCAAAAAGTGTTTTTTCCACACTAATACTCGTGCAAAAGTGGTTTCCTGCACCAACACAAGTGCGAAAAGTGGTTTTTCAACACTAACACAAGTGTGAAGTGTTTTTTCCACGCTAATACAAGTGCAAAAGTGGTTTCCTGCACCAACACAAGTGCGAAAAGTGGTTTTTCAACACTAACACAAGTGCGAAAAGTGGTTTTTCAACACTATCACAAGTGCAAAAAGTGTTTTTTCCACACTAATACAAGTGCAAAAGTGGTTTCCTGCACCAACACAAGTGCGAAAAGTGGTTTTTCAACAATAACACTAGTGCGAAAAGTGGTTTTTCAACACTAACACAAGTGCGAAAAGTGGTTTTTCAACACTATCACAAGTGCAAAAGTGGTTTCCTGCACCAACACAAGTGCGAAAAGTGGTTTTTCAACAATAACACAAGTGCGAAAAGTGGTTTTTCAACACTAACACAAGTGCGAAAAGTGTTTTTTCCACACTAATACAAGTGCAAAAGTGGTTTCCTGCACCAACACAAGAGCGAAAAGTGGTTTTTCAACACTAACACAAGTGCGAAAAGTGGTTTTTCAACACTATCACAAGTGCAAAAAGTGTTTTTTCCACACTAATACAAGTGCAAAAGTGGTTTCCTGCACCAACACAAGTGCGAAAAGTGGTTTTTCAACACTAACACAAGTGCGAAAAGTGGTTTTTCAACACTATCACAAGTGCAAAAAGTGTTTTTTGCACACTAATACAAGTGCAAAAGTGGTTTCCTACACCAACACAAGCGCGAAAAGTGGTTTTTCAACACTAACACAAGTGGGAAAATTGGTTTTTCAACACTAACACAAGTGCGAAAAGTGGTTTTTCAACACTATAACAAGTGCAAAAAGTGTTTTTTCCACACTAATACAAGTGCAAAAGTGGTTTCCTGCACCAAAACAAGTGCGAAAAGTGGTTTTTCAACACTAACACAAGTGCGAAAAGTGGTTTTTCAACACTATCACAAGTGCAAAAAGTGTTTTTTCCACACTAATACAAGTGCAAAAGTGGTTTCCTGCACCAACACAAGTGCAAAAAGTGGTTTTTCAACACTAACACAAGTGCGAAAAGTGGTTTTTCAACACTATCACAAGTGCAAAAAGTGTTTTTTCCACACTAATACTCGTGCAAAAGTGGTTTCCTGCACCAACACAAGTGCGAAAAGTGGTTTTTCAACACTAACACAAGTGTGAAGTGTTTTTTCCACGCTAATACAAGTGCAAAAGTGGTTTCCTGCACCAACACAAGTGCGAAAAGTGGTTTTTCAACACTAACACAAGTGCGAAAAGTGGTTTTTCAACACTATCACAAGTGCAAAAAGTGTTTTTTCCACACTAATACAAGTGCAAAAGTGGTTTCCTGCACCAACACAAGTGCGAAAAGTGGTTTTTCAACAATAACACTAGTGCGAAAAGTGGTTTTTCAACACTAACACAAGTGCGAAAAGTGGTTTTTCAACACTATCACAAGTGCAAAAGTGGTTTCCTGCACCAACACAAGTGCGAAAAGTGGTTTTTCAACACTAACACAAGTGCGAAAAGTGGTTTTTCAACACTAACACAAGTGCGAAAAGTGTTTTTTCCACACTAATACAAGTGCAAAAGTGGTTTCCTGCACCAACACAAGAGCGAAAAGTGGTTTTTCAACACTAACACAAGTGCGAAAAGTGGTTTTTCAACACTATCACAAGTGCAAAAAGTGTTTTTTCCACACTAATACAAGTGCAAAAGTGGTTTCCTGCACCAACACAAGTGCGAAAAGTGGTTTTTCAACAATAACACTAGTGCGAAAAGTGGTTTTTCAACACTAACACAAGTGCGAAAAGTGGTTTTTCAACACTATCACAAGTGGAAAAGTGGTTTCCTGCACCAACACAAGTGCGAAAAGTGGTTTTTCAACAATAACACAAGTGCGAAAAGTGGTTTTTCAACACTATCACAAGTGCAAAAAGTATTTTTTCCACACTAATACAAGTGCAAAAGTGGTTTCCTGCACCAACACAAGAGCGAAAAGTGGTTTTTCAACACTAACACAAGTGCGAAAAGTGGTTTTTCAACACTAACACAAGTGCGAAAAGCGGTTTTTCAACACTATCACAAGTGCAAAAAGTGTTTTTTCCACACTAATACAAGTGCAAAAGTGGTTTCCTGCACAAACACAAGTGCGAAAAGTGGTTTTTCAACAATAACACCAGTGCGAAAAGTGGTTTTTAAACACTAACACAAGTGCGAAAAGTGGTTTTTCAACACTATCACAAGTGCAAAGTGGTTTCCTGCACCAACACAAGTGCGAAAAGTGGTTTTTCAACAATAACACCAGTGCGAAAAGTGGTTTTTCAACACTAACACAAGTGCGAAAAGTGGTTTTTCAACACTAACACAAGTGCGAAAAGTGGTTTTTCAACACTAACACAAGTGCGAAAAGTGGTTTTTCAACACTATCACAAGTGCAAAAAGTGTTTTTTCCACACTAATACAAGTGCAAAAGTGGTTTCCTGCACCAACACAAGTGCAAAAAGTGGTTTTTCAACACTAACACAAGTGCGAAAAGTGGTTTTTCAACACTATCACAAGTGCAAAAAGTGTTTTTTCCACACTAATACTCGTGCAAAAGTGGTTTCCTGCACCAACACAAGTGTGAAAAGTGGTTTTTCAACACTAACACAAGTGTGAAGTGTTTTTTCCACGCTAATACAAGTGCAAAAGTGGTTTCCTGCACCAACACAAGTGCGAAAAGTGGTTTTTCAACACTAACACAAGTGCGAAAAGTGGTTTTTCAACACTATCACAAGTGCAAAAAGTGTTTTTTCCACACTAATACAAGTGCAAAAGTGGTTTCCTGCACCAACACAAGTGCGAAAAGTGGTTTTTCAACACTAACACAAGTGCGAAAAGTGGTTTTTCAACACTAACACAAGTGCGAAAAGTGGTTTTTCAACACTATCACAAGTGCAAAAAGTGTTTTTTCCACACTAATACAAGTGCAAAAGTGGTTTCCTGCACCAACACAAGTGCGAAAAGTGGTTTTTCAACACTAACACAAGTGCGAAAAGTGGTTTTTCAACACTATCACAAGTGCAAAAGTGGTTTCCTGCACCAACACAAGTGCGAAAAGTGGTTTTTCAACACTAACACAAGTGCGAAAAGTGGTTTTTCAACACTAACACAAGTGCGAAAAGTGTTTTTTCCACACTAATACAAGTGCAAAAGTGGTTTCCTGCACCAACACAAGAGCGAAAAGTGGTTTTTCAACACTAACACAAGTGCAAAAAGTGGTTTTTCAACACTATCACAAGCGCAAAAAGTGTTTTTTCCACACTAATACAAGTGCAAAAGTGGTTTCCTGCACCAACACAAGTGCGAAAAGTGGTTTTTCAACAATAACACTAGTGCGAAAAGTGGTTTTTCAACACTAACACAAGTGCGAAAAGTGGTTTTTCAACACTATCACAAGTGCAAAAGTGGTTTCCTGCACCAACACAAGTGCGAAAAGTGGTTTTTCAACAATAACACAAGTGCGAAAAGTGGTTTTTCAACACTATCACAAGTGCAAAAAGTATTTTTTCCACACTAATACAAGTGCAAAAGTGGTTTCCTGCACCAACACAAGAGCGAAAAGTGGTTTTTCAACACTAACACAAGTGCGATAAGCGGTTTTTCAACACTATCACAAGTGCAAAAAGTGTTTTTTCCACACTAATACAAGTGCAAAGTGGTTTCCTGCACCAACACAAGTGCGAAAAGTGGATTTTCAACACTAACACAAGTGCGAAAAGTGGTTTTTCAACACTAACACAAGTGCGAAAAGTGGTTTTTCAACACTAACACAAGTGCGAAAAGTGGTTTTTCAACACTATCACAAGTGCAAAAAGTGTTTTTTCCACACTAATACAAGTGCAAAAGTGGTTTCCTGCACCAACACAAGTGCAAAAAGTGGTTTTTCAACACTAACACAAGTGCGAAAAGTGGTTTTTCAACACTATCACAAGTGCAAAAAGTGTTTTTTCCACACTAATACTCGTGCAAAAGTGGTTTCCTGCACCAACACAAGTGCGAAAAGTGGTTTTTCAACACTAACACAAGTGTGAAGTGTTTTTTCCACGCTAATACAAGTGCAAAAGTGGTTTCCTGCACCAACACAAGTGCGAAAAGTGGTTTTTCAACACTAACACAAGTGCGAAAAGTGGTTTTTCAACACTATCACAAGTGCAAAAAGTGTTTTTTCCACACTAATACAAGTGCAAAAGTGGTTTCCTGCACCAACACAAGTGCGAAAAGTGGTTTTTCAACAATAACACTAGTGCGAAAAGTGGTTTTTCAACACTAACACAAGTGCGAAAAGTGGTTTTTCAACACTATCACAAGTGCAAAAGTGGTTTCCTGCACCAACACAAGTGCGAAAAGTGGTTTTTCAACACTAACACAAGTGCGAAAAGTGGTTTTTCAACACTAACACAAGTGCGAAAAGTGTTTTTTCCACACTAATACAAGTGCAAAAGTGGTTTCCTGCACCAACACAAGAGCGAAAAGTGGTTTTTCAACACAAACACAAGTGCGAAAAGTGGTTTTTCAACACTATCACAAGTGCAAAAAGTGTTTTTTCCACACTAATACAAGTGCAAAAGTGGTTTCCTGCACCAACACAAGTGCGAAAAGTGGTTTTTCAACAATAACACTAGTGCGAAAAGTGGTTTTTCAACACTAACACAAGTGCGAAAAGTGGTTTTTCAACACTATCACAAGTGCAAAAGTGGTTTCCTGCACCAACACAAGTGCGAAAAGTGGTTTTTCAACAATAACACAAGTGCGAAAAGTGGTTTTTCAACACTATCACAAGTGCAAAAAGTATTTTTTCCACACTAATACAAGTGCAAAAGTGGTTTCCTGCACCAACACAAGAGCGAAAAGTGGTTTTTCAACACTAACACAAGTGCGAAAAGTGGTTTTTCAACACTAACACAAGTGCGAAAAGCGGTTTTTCAACACTATCACAAGTGCAAAAAGTGTTTTTTCCACACTAATACAAGTGCAAAAGTGGTTTCCTGCACAAACACAAGTGCGAAAAGTGGTTTTTCAACAATAACACCAGTGCGAAAAGTGGTTTTTAAACACTAACACAAGTGCGAAAAGTGGTTTTTCAACACTATCACAAGTGCAAAAAGTGTTTTTTCCACACTAATACAAGTGCAAAGTGGTTTCCTGCACCAACACAAGTGCGAAAAGTGGATTTTCAACACTAACACAAGTGCGAAAAGTGGTTTTTCAACACTAACACAAGTGCGAAAAGTGGTTTTTCAACACTAACACAAGTGCGAAAAGTGGTTTTTCAACACTATCACAAGTGCAAAAAGTGTTTTTTCCACACTAATACAAGTGCAAAAGTGGTTTCCTGCACCAACACAAGTGTGAAAAGTGGTTTTTCAACACTACCACAAGTGCAAAAAGTGGTCTTTCAACACTAACACAAGTGCGAAAAGTGGTTTTTCAACACTATCACAAGTTCAAAAAGTGTTTTTTCCACACTAATACAAGTGCAAAAGTGGTTTCCTGCACCAACACAAGTGCGAAAAGTGGTTTTTCAACACTAACACAAGTGCGAAAAGTGGTTTTTTCCACACTAATACACATTCAAAAGTGGTTTCCTGCACCAACACAAGTGCGAAAAGTGGTTTTTCAACACTAACACAAGTGCAAAAAGTGGTTTTTCAACACTAACACAAGTGCGAAAAGTGGTTTTTCAACACTATCTCAAGTGCAAAAAGTGTTTTTTCCACATTAATACAAGTGCAAAAGTGGTTTCCTGCACCAACACAAGTGCGAAAAGTGGTTTTTCAACACTAACACAAGTGCGAAAAGTGGTTTTTCAACACTATCACAAGTGCAAAAAGTGTTTTTTGCACACTAATACAAGTGCAAAAGTGGTTTCCTACACCAACACAAGTGCGAAAAGTGGTTTTTCAACACTAACACAAGTGCGAAAATTGGTTTTTCAACACTAACACAAGTGCGAAAAGTGGTTTTTCAACACTATCACAAGTGCAAAAAGTGTTTTTTCCACACTAATACAAGTGCAAAAGTGGTTTCCTGCACCAACACAAGTGCGAAAAGTGGTTTTTCAACACTAACACAAGTGCGAAAAGTGGTTTTTCAACACTAACACAAGTGCGAAAAGTGGTTTTTCAACACTATCACAAGTTCAAAAAGTGTTTTTTCTGCACTAATACAAGTGCAAAAGTGGTTTCCTGCACCAACACAAGTGCGAAAAGTGGTTTTTCAACACTAACACAAGTGCGAAAAGTGGTTTTTCAACACTATCTCAAGTGCAAAAAGTGTTTTTTCCACACTAATACAAGTGCAAAAGTGGTTTCCTGCACCAACACAAGTGCAAAAAGTGGTTTTTCAACACTAACACAAGTGCAAAAAGTGTTTTTTCAACACTAACACAAGTGCGAAAAGTGGTTTTTCAACACTATCACAAGTGCAAAAAGTGTTTTTTGCACACTAATACAAGTGCAAAAGTGGTTTCCTACACCAACACAAGAGCGAAAAGTGGTTTTTCAACACTAACACAAGTGCGAAAATTGGTTTTTCAACACTAACACAAGTGCGAAAAGTGGTTTTTCAACACTATAACAAGTGCAAAAAGTGTTTTTTCCACACTAATACAAGTGCAAAAGTGGTTTCCTGCACCAAAACAAGTGCGAAAAGTGGTTTTTCAACACTAACACAAGTGCGAAAAGTGGTTTTTCAACACTATCACAAGTGCAAAAAGTGTTTTTTCCACACTAATACTCGTGCAAAAGTGGTTTCCTGCACCAACACAAGTGCGAAAAGTGGTTTTTCAACACTAACACAAGTGTGAAGTGTTTTTTCCACGCTAATACAAGTGCAAAAGTGGTTTCCTGCACCAACACAAGTGCGAAAAGTGGTTTTTCAACACTAACACAAGTGCGAAAAGTGGTTTTTCAACACTATCACAAGTGCAAAAAGTGTTTTTTCCACACTAATACAAGTGCAAAAGTGGTTTCCTGCACCAACACAAGTGCGAAAAGTGGTTTTTCAACAATAACACTAGTGCGAAAAGTGGTTTTTCAACACTAACACAAGTGCGAAAAGTGGTTTTTCAACACTATCACAAGTGCAAAAGTGGTTTCCTGCACCAACACAAGTGCGAAAAGTGGTTTTTCAACACTAACACAAGTGCGAAAAGTGGTTTTTCAACACTAACACAAGTGCGAAAAGTGTTTTTTCCACACTAATACAAGTGCAAAAGTGGTTTCCTGCACCAACACAAGAGTGAAAAGTGGTTTTTCAACACTAACACAAGTGCGAAAAGTGGTTTTTCAACACTATCACAAGTGCAAAAAGTGTTTTTTCCACACTAATACAAGTGCGAAAAGTGGTTTTTCAACACTATCACAAGTGCAAAAAGTGTTTTTTCCACACTAATACAAGTGCAAAAGTGGTTTCCTGCACAAACACAAGTGCGAAAAGTGGTTTTTCAACAATAACACCAGTGCGAAAAGTGGTTTTTCAACACTAACACAAGTGCGAAAAGTGGTTTTTCAACAATATCACAAGTGCAAAAAGTGTTTTTTCCACTCTAATACAAGTGCAAAGTGGTTTCCTGCACCAACACAAGTGCGAAAAGTGGCTTTTCAACAACACTAACACAAGTGCGAAAAGTGGTTTTTCAACACTAACACAAGTGCGAAAAGTGGTTTTTCAACACTAATATAAGTGCGAAAAGTGGTTTTTCAACACTATCACAAGTGCAAAAAGTGTTTTTTCCACACTAATACAAGTGCAAAAGTGGTTTCCTGCACCAACACAAGTGTGAAAAGTGGTTTTTCAACACTACCACAAGTGCAAAAAGTGGTCTTTCAACACTAACACAAGTGCGAAAAGTGGTTTTTCAACACTATCACAAGTGCAAAAAGTGTTTTTTCCGCACTAATACAAGTGCAAAAGTGGTTTCCTGCACCAACACAAGTGCGAAAAGTGGTTTTTCAACACTAACACAAGTGCGAAAAGTGGTTTTTCAACACTAACACAAGTGCGAAAAGTGGTTTTTCAACACTATCACAAGTTCAAAAAGTGTTTTTTCCACACTAATACAAGTGCAAAAGTGGTTTCCTGCACCAACACAAGTGCGAAAAGTGGTTTTTCAACACTAACACAAGTGCGAAAAGTGGTTTTTCCACACTAATACACGTTCAAAAGTGGTTTCCTGCACCAACACAAGTGCGAAAAGTGGTTTTTCAACACTAACACAAGTGCAAAAAGTGGTTTTTCAACACTAACACAAGTGCGAAAAGTGGTTTTTCAACACTATCTCAAGTGCAAAAAGTGTTTTTTCCACATTAATACAAGTGCAAAAGTGGTTTCCCGCACCAACACAAGTGCGAAAAGTGGTTTTGCAACACTAACACAAGTGCGAAAAGTGGTTTTTCAACACTATCACAAGTGCAAAAAGTGGTTTTTCAACACTATCACAAGTGCAAAAAGTGTTTTTTCCACACTAATACAAGTGCAAAAGTGGTTTCCTGCACCAACACAACAAAAAGGGCAACTTTCATCGGATTTTCTTCAGGTTTTTTTTCAACTGAGTCTAAAACTATGTTAGCGACTGTGAAAAATGAAATGATATATCGAATTTGATTTGAAAGAAAACTGTGTGAGAGAGCAAGACACCACGGGCCTACAAAACAGGCCTCAAAGCTATGCGAGTTAATAAAATGGTGGATATTTGTTTATATGAAGCCTCTCCCACAATGGGTGGAGCTATGGTTCCCAGAATGGGTGGAGCTTTGAGGTTTTGTCTTCTCTGCAAGAACAACAACAACAAGAAGAAGAACAAGAAGAAGAACAACAACAACAGCAGAGGGCACTCTATGAGCAGCGTCTGCGACGCGGCTAAAAAGATACCCGGTAAGCTAGGTAGGTGGCCGCTCTGGGTAATAAGAGAGCGTGACCAGGAATACGTAGTATTAACCCGTAAGGGGGAGAATCATCAATCGAATCTAAAGAATCGGTATCAGCTCCTGAGTCGTTGTATTCATCTAGATGCCGCTCTGGGTAATAAGAGGGAGCGTGACCGGGAATACGTAGTATTAACCCGTAAGGGGGAGAATCATCAATCTAATCTAAAGAATCGGTATCAGCTCCTGAGTCGTTGTATTCATCGAGATGCGAAGGAACAGGCGTACTTGGACGAAAAGGAAGAGCTGGGCTGGAAGGAGGCGCAGGTGTGTCCTAAGATGGAGAAAAAGGAAGACAAGGACGACGACACGGGTTACACATATTTCTACACATGAGAAACTATGGAAACCCGAAGAGGGAGTACATACGACACAGCATAAGCTGTGCTGTGGGACGCTGACCTTTGACCTTTTGACCAAATTATTACTTTTTCTTCTCCATATTCTCGTAATAAAGCTTTCTTAAACATCTGATGACAAAGCTCAAATGGTAAATTATAATTTCAGGTCGATTGGATGAAAATGGATGATGTTTGGATTTTTTTTTTAGGTGTCGCTGACCTTTGACCTTTTGACATAATTAATAATTTGCCTTCTCCATATTCTCGTGATAAACTTTGTTGAAAATTAGATGCAAAAAGCTCAAATGGTAAAAACGTTACGGCCCAGACAGACACACAGAAGTGATTGCAAAACCCCATATCCTGCTGTGCGGGGTATGGGATAATGAGATATCTGAGGATCCCTTATGTGTTGAGTGTGTCACCCCAGGGTCTCTTACCATAAACACAACAATATATAGTACTTGTAAAAACATTCACTGCCCAAACAATTCCCACACCCGCCTAGTGTGGTACAGTACAGTACCTAATCTTACTAGAATTCACCAAATGTCCGTCCGTCCATCCGTTCGAAGGTACTGCAAAAACGGCTGAACCAATCGCAACAATATTTTGGGTGGGTAATCCTGGGATCCCCTGGAGTAAAATAGGCTATGTTGTTTTTCCAATTTCAGCTTTGCCCTCCAGCATTTTCAGGTTTGGACTCCCGCATAACGTTATTTTCACGGGTGCCGCACAAAGGGCTGCACCGATCGCTGCATAGCTGCATCGATTGGACTCGGTGACCTCGGACAAAGACCTTTTATAAGGACATGGGTTGAATCCCGGCTTGAGAGCATGCCAACCGCCTCCCCGCCATCACGGTCGTCTTTCCAACCCACAATCCCACGAGACATGCAGAAAGGACGACCCAAAACCAATTATCTTCTTTTTGATTCGTTTATAAACATCATTAAAAATAAATAATGACCTCGGCCAAAGTTCAAACGACGTGGGTTTAATCTCTACATGAGAGAATTCCACAAAACTATTTGGGCGGTGTATAAGCTAACAGATCGCTGTCTCCATCGATCTTGCCAAGGCCGTAACACCTATTGGCTTTTTAACTGTTGACTTGGTAGTTTTTACAATGAAGGAAACACGTATGGGGAGTACATACGACATAGCGATTGTGAATGTGACAGCTCTGAGGCGTCTTTCGCTTCGCATCAAATTATTCAATGCATTCATTCATTCATTTCATGATTATTATGCTCATTATTACACTCATTAAACGTTCATTAAACATTAAATGTTCATTGAACGATTATGAAAATAAAAACGAAAAACATTACGAAATTACATTCACACCGTCACATCAAACACTACCGCGAACACAAACATCGTCACAACATCGTCACAATGAAAACATCGTCACAAACGTTACGTTACGTAATTCAAACCGTGAACACATCGAATATTGGAGAGCCCATTGCCCAAATTTGAAACACAATGGAATAATATTTACCGATATGAACAGTGATGTGGCTTTCATTGAAATTCTACAAATACTGTTTAGATTTTGATGATTTGCGTGTGATATGATTTAACGGATGTTTATATAAATCGTTTAAAATTAAAAAAAAAGCCTTCAATTTCTGATATTTTGCCTTTTCATTTGGGCCTCCCAATTTAAGCCCCGCCCATAGGGCGGGTACCGTTGCTAGTAATTATATAATTTGTGAAATTCAATGCTTTGATTCAGCACCTTGTCAAACTAATCGTATTAATTAATTAATCAATGGTTGGAAAAATATTTTTCTTTTGAAGTACGTCTTGGTTTCGTATTTTACAGGTAAATATAAAACTAGATGGTATTCTTCGAATACTTACCCTGCGCAGTCAACCTGGTGCGGGCCAACTCTTGTTTTTGAACGTTTTTTAAAACTTTGATCCAAATGGATGCCAGACCACGTGAGTGATGACATCATTAATTTATATCCTCTAATATAATTGTTGCAGAGATTTCGCTGAATAAATTTCAAACTGATTGCCCTGTCATTTGTTGTCATTGTTGTCATAGTTGTCATATGTCATAGTTGTCATTGTCAAATGTCAACTAAGCATTGCCCTGTCAAATTATGACATCATAATTATGATGTCATAGTTAAAAACATATTCCCCATGCGGAGTTCTTCACAATGAGCCACGTTTCAATATTTTCCATGGAGCGGTTATGGAGCTATTAGTCAGGTTCACTATGTTTTTTCATTCAAAAATTTTGGAGATTAGCAAAACTATACATTTTTGGAATATTCAGAGCATGAGGAATCCAAAAATTAATGTTAGCATTTGCGTAGACACATGCATTGGATTTTCAAAATGGCCACCATAAAATACATAATTTGCGCTATCTCGGCTTCTAGTCAACCTAGAATTTTACTTAAATATGCTAATCCTATGTTTTCTGCGTCAAGAAAACCATTGGTGGGATCATTAGACTTCTAATTCAAACACTTGCTTCACTTCTAGGACTTTCCAGATGTTCATGATACAAAAAATATTCCGCATATTCCTGAACGGTATAGACCTAGTAGATCCTGTGTATAGGACTTACAGTTCAATATGATACTAACAAGGCTGCTTTCTTGCTTTATAAACCCATACCTATTGTTGTAAAAGCAGAGATACAACATTGTCTGAAGTAGAGTTTAATCGTGATCGATCTCAGGTAGCATCTAGAAATAGAATCAACATTCATAGTATTCGTATTACTTCAGGTACATACAGGTAATTTCTAGTCAAGCAAGCATGTCGCGCACAATACAGAATCTTTACCATTCTACGGAAGCCCGGAGGTGCTATAGAGTTACATGGCACAGAACTGCCCTCTGCGCGGAACGACAGTCTCTTTATAGTCAGCCGCGGAGGAGTCGCGTAGTGGCAACTCGTAGAATAACATCAGGGTCGTAACTTAGGACAATTTCTTCACATTCTCCCCACGTTTAGAACTTTACTAGCAGGTCATGAACGGTAGACACATATTGATAAACAGCAGATGAATATATAGAAATGTGAAGAATCGAAATGCATCTGATGTTACTACCAGTCGAAACGTCCGGGCGTCGTCAATCCCGATGACAAGGTTACTGCAATTCAACCGCGCACTCATAGTCTGATTAGCAACCAGTTTGTGGATATATGTATATAGAAATATATATATATATATATCTATATATCTATATATATATCTATATATATCTATATATATCTATATACATATCTATATATATATATATATATATCTATATACATATATATATATATATATATATATATATATATATATATATATATATATATATATATATATATATATATATAGTGTAACGATTTTGAGAAGTGTGTAACGATTTTGGGAAGTGTGTAACGAATTTGAGGAAGTGTTACGAATGTGAAAACGTTACAATGTGAACGTTACAAACGTACGGTACCACCCTGTTAATGTAAATAATGGTCGCAGTCAGCGTCCTAGTTAATTGCATGGAATATACACGCAGGTCACGATATATCTTTTAAATAGTGTATTTCCTTATTCCATGTCGGCTAAGTATGTGTTTTCCCACTAGATTGACTTTGCATTGTATCAAACAAAATAAGCGTAGGCCCTTCCAATTTCCCCAAAACCTCCCTTCCATTTGCCTTCCGCATTTTGGTCGGTTTTTCTCTTCAACCACCATTGGCCACGAGGTAAGGTTGGAGAAGAAAGGCGTGTCTCCACCTCGTCAGAAGAGGGAAGGAGTGAACCGGCCCTAACAGCCAATCAACACCGCGGTGAGTGACCCGGTAGGCGTGCCCTCGGAGTCGGCGGCTTGATTTCGCCCGAGGTGATAAAAGCGCCTGCAGGGGACTGCTTTGAGAGATGAGATGACTGGAGAGGAGCAACGAGGCTGCACCAAAGAGAGGTGGTGAGATGCGAAACGCCCCAAGCCAAAGAGGAGAGGTACTCGGCAAGGAGACCAGCTTTGGAGAGACGCGCTGAAAGGAGGGAGACGGCCCCGCCCCAAGAAGAGGAGCAGGTGTGCCGAACCAGCGCGTGGCGTCTCCCGCAGTGGATACGGACGGAGGGTTTCCCGCCAAAACCGCGAGGAATTGCGACCGGCGGCCTCCCGACCTTGCCTCCATCTCAAGCCTTAGTCCTTACCTGCCTGCATTATCCCCTGAGTAAGTGTGAACGTCCTGTCCTGCTCGTTTGTCTTGGGGCTAAGTAAAAACGAATAGTGTAAGTTAAGGATTCGCTGTGTCACTGTTCTTCCATCCTTTGCTTGTGTGTGTATAATAAATCTGTTCTTCCTCCGTATTCTTCTTCTTCTTTTTCATTCTCTTGCGATCGCTTTAGAGATTTCCCGATTGAATATCCGTGGGGCGATCTGGTCAACGTCGGGTGAAATCGGGTTTTAATCGGGGAGTAACTGTTCGGACGCGGTTAAATACACCACCGCTCGGTCAATATAACATCTAAAAGCCGCGTCTGTAACAATTGGTTGTCAGGAGTTGGATTCGAACCTGGGACTAAATTTATTTAGCCCAAATTTTGGACACCACTTGTGTTGGTACAATAACAATTGGTGTCTGGGAGTGGAATTCGGGTCCCGAACCAAATTTTTAAAACATCTAGAAAAAAATTTTTGGTCAAAATTACGAGCTGCCGAAATTTATTTTGTTTTATAAAGCAAAACCCGAATTTTGAGATCGCGCCATGGACAATCAAGGCGATCGGATGTCGGTGGGAGAAATAGACAGGGTGGAATCGACCCAGGACCTCGGGGAAATGTATATGGAGGATAGGGAGGAGGAGAAAAATAGCAATGTGGTTGCGGAGGTTTCAGACGCACAGAATGGCGCCCTCGCGCACGTGGTTGAGGGGGCCACGGTCGCGGAACCAATGAGCGCGGCCCAAATGCAAGCCTTCATGGCCCAATTCATGGTGGAAATGCAGAAAAAAAACGACAGTATAGTACAAATGCAGGCGTCCCTCAACCTGCAGAGTGAGCAAAGGAGGGCTGATAGTGAAAAAATGGAAAGCAGAATTATGGGGCAAATGGGGGTAATGAGGGACGAAGCGAGGGGTACCGGTGAGGGATTAGACAAGAAATTTGGGAAGTTAGACAATAATTTTGAGGAGTTAGACAAGAAATTTGGGAAGTTAGACAATAATTTTGAGGGGTTAGACAACGGGATAAAAGAGGTAAAGAATGGGTTAACGGGGGTAGAAAACAGAATGGCCGCTCAAGAGAATCAAATGGAAGGGATGCAAAAGGGGTTAGAGGGGGTAGAAAATAGAATGGCTGCCCAGGAGAATCAGATAGAGGGAGTGAAAAATGGGTTAATGGGGTTAGAAAATAGGATGGAAGACAAATTGCGGGAAATAGGGGAACAATCGGCCAGGGAAATCAAACAAATGGGAGAGCAGATAGAGGAGGTGAAAATCGGGGTAGAAACCAAACTGGATGCTCAGAGGGATGAATTGGGACAGATGAGGGTGGCATCTACAAAAGAGATGGAGGAAATACGACGAGGGGTAAGTGAGGAGGTTTCGGGGCTGCGCGAGGAGGTAAAGCGAGGCGAAAAGCGTATAGAGAAAGAGGTGAGAAATAATACGGCAAAGTTACAGGGGGGAATAGAAGATCTGACGAAAGGAGTAGAACAGCTGACAGAGGGACAAACTAAGTTAGTGGAGCAGGTTCAAAAGAACACTGCGGTACTAGGAGGGTTAAAGGCGACACAAAAAGAAATTAAAAACGAATTAATAGCGACGCAGAGGCAATGTCAGATGGTACGGGAGGAACTGACAATGAGGGTGGAAGAGGTGACAGAAGCAATGGAGACGAAGGACCGGGAGGTAAGGACGCACGTAGAAACGGTCACGGTAGCCTTAGAGGACGAACTTGAGGAGACGCACCGAGAAATAAAAGAGGTTAAACAAAAATTAGAGGAAGTGGGAGAAGAGGTGAGTGAAATTAAGAAGGGACGGACAGAAACTAAGAGGGAGATAAAGGAGGAAGTCATGGAATATGTACAAGGTCTGTGTTCAAATCATGATGTGATGCTCACTAACCAAATAAAAAGTTTGCAGGTGGCAGAGGAGGTGAGACGAAGTACGGAGGTGAGTGGCAATGTATATGATGTGAGGAAAGCTTCAGTCGGCTTGGGGATTGGTTTGGATCCGGGTGTTCGTGAGAGGCCGTTGGTGAAGTGTGCGACAGGTCTGGTGTGCGAAAAATGAGGTGTGCGAGAATGTCCGACCATGGGGTGTGTGAGGAAAAAGTGCACGCCGAGGAGTGAGTGTGCCGTCAAGAGTGAGTTGGTCGAAGCGCGTGTGCGAGGGAGCACAGGGAAGCGCGGTGTGGTGAGTGTTACGGAGGAAGTAACGAAAAAGTGTGCGCGGGAGGACGCGCGAGAAAGGTGTGTAACGGACGGGTGCATGAGGAAAGAGTGTGCTGTCGAGAGTAAGGGTGAGTGCGCGACCGAGAGTGGAGGTGAGAGTAGTGAGAGTGAAACGGAGCGTGAGTTGGTTGTGACAGGTGAGCGAGGATGTACACCTGGAATGGAAGGAAGCACACCTGGGATGGTAGAGCGTGTGTGGGAAGGCACATTTGAGTTGGTAGTGAGGCACGTGGATGGGTGTGCGAATGAGAGCACACCTGTGATTGTCACAGAGGAAGTGACCGAGGAGGGGGCGCGAAGAGGTGTGTTAGTGAGGTGTGCGAGCGACGAATGTGTGCCAAAGTGTTCGGTGGTCAGGTGTGTGACCAAGTCGGTGAGCGGAGTGAGTGTACCGAGGTGTGAAAGAAAAGGTACGAGGAGAATGGGAACGGCTGCATGTATGAGCAAGAAAGAGGTAGCGTATGCATGTATGCCTGCAGGTGAAGCGTCGACGGTAACCGGGTTAAAGGTTAGGTCGACTTTTAGCCGGATCGGGCCCTCGGTGCGTGCCGGGCTTCGCGTGCCGCGAGAACCAGCGGAGATCCGAGCCACGGCGGGTTCGAAAGGACCGCCGTGCGCGATCCACGCTGGGCCTCGCGTGGAGCGGCCGCGTCCGGGCTCCACTAGGCGGAGCGGGCAGCCCGATAGGAAGGGTCGTCATGGCGACCACTTTCTATTGAGACGTGCCGGCAGGTCGAGATCGGGACATTGGATGGCTCCACGCCGAGGTGGTGCATGGGATCTCGGCCCGGGTAAGCCTCCGTCCCTGCCCCGAATGCGGGACGTATCCAGCCGCTGGCACAAAAGAACCCGCGTTCATTGCTCGGCTGTACAAAGCCGGGCTGTAGATGTGAATTGGCGCACCGAGAGGATGTAATAAGTAGACGGATGATGATGGTAGTGATTTGAAACGAAATTTAGAAAAGTGAATAGAATTGGCAGTAAATGGAAAATTTTTGAATTGGTTGGAATTTGGACGAGCAAAATTGATAGAGAGACCCCCGATGTGGTGGGATGGCAAATCCACCATCCCTCACGGGTGGGGGCAAAGGAGCAATAGCTTATGGGGTGATGGCAGTGAAAACTAGCCCGGGTGGGTTAGGTTATATTGATAGGGCCCTAGAAGATGACATTAGGTGACGTTAAGGTTAGTTAGCGACTGATACCTGTAGTGGGGACGCAGGTAGATTAGTGTGGATTATAATGACGTGGGAGCGCAATAGTTTAAAGGGACGACTGGGAAGCGCAAGTTTCAGAGGGGAGTAGTTAGCTGAGATGATGCCGTGGGTGTGAGGATTGAACAGGTGAGAATGGAACAGGTGTGATTGCACAGGTGTGCGACTGAACAGGTGTGTGGAGCAGTGTATGAGGGAGTAGTGGTGATTGCGTGTTGTGCTGACCAAATGGTCCAGGAAGAAAGGAGGGTGCAGGTGGCACCAGGTATGATTGCACAGGTGTGCAACGACAGGTGAATGAAAGAGAGGTGTATGGAATAAATGGTCTGGAGAATTGGAATGGATGGTCGTGGAGTGAGAATGGTGGAAATTGTGGAGTGGAGTGGATGGTGCGAAGGTGTGAATGGGGGAAGAGTGGACCCCCATCACGGATACCCGGGGCGGGTAGTGTAAGTGTTAGGTAGAGGGTACAGGTAAATTGTGGTTGGATATTGGCATCTGTGGTGCGAGGTGAAAGAATGGTATTTGGATGGGTGCATTAGTGTTGTGGAAATGGCTGGGCGTGTAGCCTGTTAGTGTGTGTAGTTGGTTTGGGCACTCCACCACTGTAAGGATGTCGGCCAGGTGAGGCCGCAGGTGGGCTCTGGGAGCCGGTAGTAGTTGTTGTGGATGGGGCCCGAGGATCCGGAGGACGGACCCGGGTAGCCCAGTGCCAGAGGGCACCATGGGGTGACAGAGCCAGGAGAGGGGCTGTCCCCAGGTAGTTAGGTTAGGGTGAGGAGCTAGGTAAGCTCGGGTGGCAACTACAGTGGTGGAGGTGTGCAGGTGGGTAGACCTGTTGGGAGAGGTACACGTCGCAGCCCAGAAATTGTGCTCGAGCACCGGGAGATGAATCGGGGGAGTGAGACCCCAAATTGAGGAGCACCACAGTTTGGCCAATGGGAATTGGTTATTAGAACCCATAGTGTAAGTTGGCCAATGGATTGGCAGGGAAAGACCCCGGGTAGTGTAAAGTGTGTTAAAGTCATTTAGAGGATAGTTAGGATGAAGGATCTCCTCGCACCATCTGCATCCACTCACCTGAGGTGACAGGTACTCCACACCATGCCATGTTTTGATTATTTTTTATGATGCTAATGTTTGGATTGTGAGACGCATCATGACGTGGGTGTGACATTGTGCGTAATTCCATCTCTCCCTCCTTATGAGGATTGATGATGAATTGGTGATGGCAAATTTTGAAGTAAAGGGATTGTGGAGACGAATTTGGTATAGGGGAAATATGGGGAAGACGTGACAGTAGTGACGAATTTGTAAATGTGTAGATTTTTGTACATATGGGGTGAGAACAAGGGTAGGCTAGGTGACAGGGTGGTGACGTACGGTAGGGACGAGCTTTCTCACTTCGGCCTCCGTACGCATTTCACCTTGCATTGCCTTATTGACGTGTACCCTTGTGACCTTGCCCCTCGCTCAATTGTCTTTCTTTTGTCTCCCACATGACCTGTGCGCCATTGGGTGCCGATGGGAGCGTGCGTGAGGTGGCCATTGTGCGCCCGAGATTCCCAGAACCAGCATGCATTGCGTTGATGTACCACTTTATGGACCGCTGTTCTGCGGCCACGTACCACTTGATGGACCCCAGGTTCTGGGGCAGGGCACCTCTGTTGGAAACCGGCCATAGTGGCCAGGGAATCTTGCTTGCGGACCTCGGTAAGGTGGCACCTATGCCAAACAGGTGGACCACCCTTAGTTGGCCCCTGAGGCCCTAAATAAAAATGGACACAAGTTGTGCTTTTTTAGTATGTCCAAATAGGCCGCATGAAGCCAGAAGACGTCGGGAAGAACATCGGCCCAGCAGAGAAGGAGAAGACCACCACCAGTTGTTTTGTTGTGTTTATTATGAACCATGGTGACCGCACCGGATGGTGCTTTTGGGTGCTTTGTGGTGTTTGGGTGCTTTTGGGTGCTTTGGTGGTGTTGGTACTGGTGCATCGATGCAATGCGTGCTGTCTCCTCCCTCCCAACAGGAATTTCTTTCTCTTGTTCCCTAAAAAGAAAAAAAAAACACAGGTCCTGGGTTGCGTTGTAAATAAGAAATCACGTCATTGTAAATAATGCTCCCCACCGTAAATGTATAGTTTGAGAATAATTCCGTAATTCGGTTAGCTGTGGGCTTGAGTCTGTTAGACAGGATGCAATGCAATAGGGGGACATACTTATTTGTGTTTTAAAATTGTCACACTCAGGGTCAGGTTAATTGTAGAGGGAATTACACCTACGTGCCACACTAAGTTAAAGTTTAATAGGTCCGAGGACGGACCTGAAGAAAGGGGGGTGCAGTGTAACGATTTTGAGAAGTGTGTAACGATTTTGGGAAGTGTGTAACGAATTTGAGGAAGTGTTACGAATGTGAAAACGTTACAATGTGAACGTTACAAACGTACGGTACCACCCTGTTAATGTAAATAATGGTCGCAGTCAGCGTCCTAGTTAATTGCATGGAATATACACGCAGGTCACGATATATCTTTTAAATAGTGTATTTCCTTATTCCATGTCGGCTAAGTATGTGTTTTCCCACTAGATTGACTTTGCATTGTATCAAACAAAATAAGCGTAGGCCCTTCCAATTTCCCCAAAACCTCCCTTCCATTTGCCTTCCGCATTTTGGTCGGTTTTTCTCTTCAACCACCATTGGCCACGAGGTAAGGTTGGAGAAGAAAGGCGTGTCTCCACCTCGTCAGAAGAGGGAAGGAGTGAACCGGCCCTAACAGCCAATCAACACCGCGGTGAGTGACCCGGTAGGCGTGCCCTCGGAGTCGGCGGCTTGATTTCGCCCGAGGTGATAAAAGCGCCTGCAGGGGACTGCTTTGAGAGATGAGATGACTGGAGAGGAGCAACGAGGCTGCACCAAAGAGAGGTGGTGAGATGCGAAACGCTCCAAGCCAAAGAGGAGAGGTACTCGGCAAGGAGACCAGCTTTGGAGAGACGCGCTGAAAGGAGGGAGACGGCCCCGCCCCAAGAAGAGGAGCAGGTGTGCCGAACCAGCGCGTGGCGTCTCCCGCAGTGGATACGGACGGAGGGTTTCCCGCCAAAACCGCGAGGAATTGCGACCGGCGGCCTCCCGACCTTGCCTCCATCTCAAGCCTTAGTCCTTACCTGCCTGCATTATCCCCTGAGTAAGTGTGAACGTCCTGTCCTGCTCGTTTGTCTTGGGGCTAAGTAAAAACGAATAGTGTAAGTTAAGGATTCGCTGTGTCACTGTTCTTCCATCCTTTGCTTGTGTGTGTATAATAAATCTGTTCTTCCTCCGTATTCTTCTTCTTCTTTTTCATTCTCTTGCGATCGCTTTAGAGATTTCCCGATTGAATATCCGTGGGGCGATCTGGTCAACGTCGGGTGAAATCGGGTTTTAATCGGGGAGTAACTGTTCGGACGCGGTTAAATACACCACCGCTCGGTCAATATAACATCTAAAAGCCGCGTCTGTAACAATATATATATCAGTCACTAAGCGACCTTCATATCATCAGTGGAGAACCGCCAGCAAGGTGTCCCATACAGCTGCTGCTGCACCTTGCTGGTGCAGCAGCACGCAAAGAACGCAAAGATCAGTGGAACGCAAAGAAATTGCTCATATCACAGTTCAAAGTATGGATGGACTGAAGGAAAAGATGAACAAGTGGAAGGAATGTATGGAGACAAAAGGTCTGAAGGTGAATATAGGAAAGACGAAGGTGATGGCAAGTGGTAAAGCATGTGGTGAGGTGGAAAGAACTGGGAAGTGAACTTTGCTGCACCTTGCTTCGTGTAACCCCCAAGAGCATTCAGGAGAGCATGTACACGTTGAGGCATGCTGTTCACGAGATTTGCCAAGGTTTGGACAGGAATCGCTTGCCATGCAGTGACAATAGCCTGCTGCAATTCACTCACAGAGGTCGGCTGCTGGTCCAAGTGGTCGATTTGACGTGTTAATTCTGCCCACAAGTTCTCTATTGGATTCATATCCGGGGACATGGCAGGCCACTCCATATGCTCTGCACCACGGTCAGCAAGAAAGTGTTGGATCATGCGAGCACGATGAGGCCGTGCATTGTCATCTTGGAAGACAAAGTTTCCTCGAAAGGCTGCACGAGAAAATGGAAGCAATGTTTCTTCCAGAATGGCCCTGTACCTGAACTGGTTCAGGTTTCCATTCAGAACAACCAGGTCAGTTTTGCCCCCTGCATGAAAAGCAGCCCAAACAGTCACCCCACCACCTCCAGCTTGGACTCTTGGCACTATACAATCTTTGTTGTAGGCTTCATGCACTTGTCTGCGCACTCGGACGCAGCCATCTTGACGATAGACCAGAAATGGACTCTTGGCCATTTCAAGGCCATCAAGGACTCCTGACAAATCTCACACTCTTACTATGTCTCTCCGAAAAGATCGACTGGACAACCCTCCCATCTACTTTCTCAACAATCCTCTCCAAGAAGTTCTGTCGCTCAAGCTTTTGGGTCTCACCATCTGCCATGATCTTTCTTGGGAAAACCACATTTCCAAGCTGGCCGCCAAAGCCAGTCGCCGACTGGGCATCCTCCGTCGTGCGAAGTCCTTCCAAGGCACACCTGAGCTCCTCACCACATACAAGGCTTTCATCCGCAGCTCAATGGAATACTGTTCTCCCCTATGGGCTGGTGCTCCTGCCTCACACCTGGCTCGGCTTCACGCTGTTGAATCCAAAGCTTTCAGAATCATTGGAATCTCCCGCGATGAAGCTATCTCTGAGGGCCTTTCACTCACTCACCGCAGGCAGGTAGGTGGTCTTTCTGTCTTCTACCGACTCCTCTCCGGCCTTGCTCCCCCAGCTCTCTCTGTGCTCTGTCCCCCAAATATTCCTACAGGTCGCACAAGATCTGCCAGCCACCCTCTGATGGTTAAACTGCCGAAATCTCGGCTCTCTGCTCACCTTCACTCTTTCATTCCTCTTTTCTCCCGCCTCTGGAACAAACTCCCACACTCCCTTCAATCCCTCTCCTCCCTCCCGGTCTTTAAAACAGCTGTTCACCACCATCTCTTATCTTCCCCCATCCAAAACCTTGATCTTTTCTACCCCCACTAATTCACCCCAGATCCACCTTGTTTGAAATTCCAACTTCTTTCCTGGAAGTCTTGGCAGTGTCCATATGTTTTATACCTCTCCCACCCCCACCCCCCCTTCCCATGCCTCCCCCGAAAGCCCTCTCCCTCCCACAGTTCTCTCGATGTCTCCATGTCTCTCGGTCCCTGCTCTCAAATGTTGTGTTTGTGTCCTTCCCCCTCTCTCCCCATCTTGTCTACCGCTCCCGATGTTATTTGTTTTGTGTGTCTGTTTGTTTTTCTGTGTGATTAATGTTCGCTCTTTCACGAGCCTCGATCTTGTGTATATTAAAAAAATTAAAAAATAAAAAAAAATCTAGACACGTCACTCAAGATCACGTGATTCCAGTGTCCTGGCTGCCATTGACGGTGCTCTCTGGCCCACTGCAATCGGCGCTGGCGCTGTTGTCTTGTCAGGCGTGGCTTTCTCAGGGGACGCCTGGCACGATAGCCTGCTTGAACCAGTCGTTGGTTGACTAGCCTTCTGGATACAGGCACATTTGTCAGTTGCTGCCATTCAGCCCTAAGCCGATTAGCTGACTTGGTATGGCCATTGCGGACTAACCGGTGCAGCTGGCGATCATCCCTCCTTATGGTTCTGCGGGGACGTCCTGGCCTCGGTATTGGAGTATGGACACCCCTCTGAGCATTTCGTTTCAGGATCTTTGACACCTGACCTTGAGTGATGCCATACTGCCGAGCAATAGCACGCTGTTTCATGCCATAATTTCGTAAAGCCACCACTCCATGACAAACAGCATTGTCGGGTTGACGGACCATCTCCAGAGGAAGCGGCAATAACTTTTGGAGACGTGCAGCAGTTTGTTTTCCACTAATACAGAACGCAACAACCCTTGTCTACCCGACTGTGAAGCCAATCATCAAATGCACCTGTCCGTACATTTTGCCACGCCACCTGTGATATAATCCTGTTGTTGACTTCTTGCTGCGACAGACAATCAGTGACATGGTTCTTTTAACAAATAAATCACCAAAGTGTAAAAGAAACTCACCAGATTGATATACTGAGTTAAGAAAGTAAACCCAAGTGAAGAAAAAAATAAAATTCCATATTAAATGCCAAGTCTGTATATATATAATTATACTAGCTGAGGTACCCGGCTTCGCCCGGATTGAATAAGAATAAGACAAATATTTGATGAAAAGAGCACCTATATTTTAGAGCAATATCACAGTACATTGCCTTCATGACGTTTTGTCTCGCGCCTGATTTCGCATTGCTCCAGGTTCTTCACCTCGCTTCAACCATTTTCACAACCATCCAGACGTTAATTTGGTGTGTGTGTGTAACGTGGATTTTGAGGGGGAATTTGCGGTTCGTCGATTGGGAGCCGTTGAACGTCCATACCCGAAGGTGTGATTTCCCAGCCGCCTCTTGAGGACACTTTTGCCTATCTTTGGCAGTGTGACTGTCAACCGAGCGGGATTCTGGTCTCGATACAACATCGTTCTGACGATCGCTTCAACATCACCCGTCCCACAATACCCGACCTGTCCCACAGTACGCGACCCGTCCCACAGTACCCGACCCGTCCCACAGTACCCGACCCGTCCCACAGTACCCGACCCGTCCCACAGTACCCGACCAGTCCCACAGTACCCGACCAGTCCCACAACACCCGACCAGTCCCACAACACCCGACCCGTCCCACAACACCCGAACCATCCCACAACACCGGACCCGTCCCACAACACCCGACCCGTCCCACAACACCCGACCCGTCCCACAACACCCGACCCGTCCCACAACACCCGACCCGTCCCACAACGATTGAAATGGCAGACTTTGCAGCACCAAGTCAGCTCTGACTGGAGCTAAAAAGCTTTGGACTCACAATCGGCAAAGCCAGAGGAGCCCAGGGCCTGGAAGCAGGATGAGGGGAGGTCGGAGGGTACGTTAGTCATTACCGTGTCTGGGAGAGAAGGACTTGCACGGATATGGGTTTGGGAGATTGCGGCTTGGGTCAGATTCCCAGAAGGAATTCGTAGCAATGCCGTTAACCACGATGCCGTTAACCACGATGCCTTTAACCACGATGCCGTTAACCACGATGCCGTTAACCACGATGCCGTTATCCACGATGCCGTCCATGGGCATTTCCACTGTGAACACCAACGTGCATTTCCTGGGTTTCACCTGCGCTCCTGCAGCGCCGCACTCTTCCACATTTGGGGAAGGTCGAGATTAAATCGACCGTCGTTGGTTAACCAAAAAAATATTTCCAACAGTTGAAATAATTATTGTTTCCAACAGTTGGAATTTAATGAAATTTGAATTCGAATAAAATCTCAACTAAAATGAAAACCGTTTATTCGTTCTTGGCGTGAAAAAATGGCGTGCATTTTGTCATTATGTGCGACTTTACGTCACTCCTACGGACGTGAAAACATTTGTTTTTCTTTAAAATATATTTAAAATAAATAAAATAGCACATAAATTAACAATAAAAGAAGCTAAAAAACAATTTAAAATACAATAAAAAGCACATAAAAAATATATAAATATGTACGTACAATATACTGTACGTACGCGCAACCGCTGCTTCGCATTCACAACAGAGGCGACGTACAGTATTCCTTTACTCTGTCTGTGTTAGCCATGGGTCCGAAGAAGGATAATGCTAGTGTTTCCAAGCGTAATGTGGTTACGATGGACGATAAGGTAAATCTGATTAAAAGGTATGGAAAAGGTGGAAAAGTGTCGGTGATAGCGCATAGACCTCATCGTGAATCGGACCCGCAATGCATCATGGGATCGGAAAGGGGCAATAGCGCCGCCACAAACTACACCACGGAATTGCAGCTGGCGCGGTTTTTTAAACCATTGATATTAAAATAAAAAGTCGCCTATAACCACCGGGATTTTATGCTGATTCCGAATCTGTGTCTAAAACTTTTCTCCGATGTGTAGTTCTTGAGTTATAAGTGGACATCGAGACAGACAGACAGACACTCCTCCTTTATATATAGAGATATATATATATATTGTTGTGGAAACGGAGTACGGCTCTTCCCCTTAGCAAGAGGGGGGTTAATCCCCCTTTTATTTCCACTGGCCGTCTCCGCTCCTGAAGCCACGCCGCTCCCTCCAGAGAGACAGGTGGGCAACCTCGTTCAAGACCGCGGACAAGATGTTATTTGCCGAGCGGATTATCAGCCCGCAGCTCGAACTATTAGCAATACTAACCCCGATCCTAAACATTGGCCAAATCGTGCCACAGGTGTTCAATGATGGAAATCACAAAGACGAACGGATGTGAAGAAACAAAAGGGGTAAAGAAAGAACACAGGGATTTATTAATTATTTACACAAACCAAAATCAAGAAGAGAAGAAATAAAAGTAATATACAGGAAAATGGAAGGATCAGAAGGACACAGAGCAATTTTTAGCTTATACAAGCTTAACTTATTCCCAGGGCCAAGACACACAAAACAAACTCACGTACACAAAAGGATGGAATGGCAGGAATGGGTGGAGGGATGAGAAGGTTCAGGTCTGTGCAAACGGCAGGGCTGGAGGTGACAGCTCCGACTCCTCGCACTCTGCTTTACAGAACGGGCAACAGGGAGATCCGAGGACCGCGGCACGTCGAGGTTCGCGTGCCCACACTGGTTGTTCTTCAGAGTGCTGGTTGGTATCGTGAGCAGGGCATGCCGATTCTCATTCGCTTTCCTCTCCAGAACTCACTCTCTCCTCCTCAACTGAACTCTCTCAACTGGGCTCCGGTGGACTCCGTGGGAGGCTCCGGGCGACGGGTTATATAACCATGCCCATGGAACTTTCGTGAACCTCCTCGAACGCTCTCTCTCCGCCCTCTCAGGCCAAACCCCTCATCCTTGGTTGGTTGATCGGGGGCTGGCTCACTCCTCCTTCTCATGACGAGGTGGAGACACGCCTTTCTTCTCCGAGCTGACCGCGTGCGTAATGGAGTTTGGGGTGAAGAAAACCACCCAATGCACTGGCACTTAGAAGAGATGATTGGGGGAAACTTGAAAAGGGAACCATCTTATGTCATTTGGTGCAATGCAGAGTCAACTAGTGGGAAACAGAGCCTTAAACTATCATAGAATAAGAAATAACTATTTAGAAGGGTATATGATTTTCTACGTGCATGCGATGGATTAACTAAGGGGACGACCTTTGACCTTTACACACAAAACGGAGGTATTTACAAGAATTACTACTAGAGGGTCATATTTACAAGGGATTATCAAATCCGCAACACTGCACCCTCATCCTCCAGGCATGCCCCGGGCCTATAAAACTTTAACTTAGTTTGACACGTAGGTGTAGTTCCCTCTACAATTAACCTGACCCTGAGTGTGACAGTTTTAAAACACAAATAAGTATGTCCCTCTGCTGCATTGCACCCTACCTAACAGATTCACGCCCACAGGATAACCGAATTGCGGAATGGTTTTCAAACTAAACATGTACGCTGGGGAGCATTATTTACAAGTGACGTGACTTGGACTATTTACAAAACGCAACCCAGGACCTGTGATTTTTCTTTTGGGGGGGGGGGGGGGGACAGCCTGCACTGCACCGATGCACCAGCACCAATAAAGAGCACCATAAAGCACCAGTCAGTGCACAGTCACCTCAGTTCAAATAAAAAACAAAACCCTGTTGGTGGTCTTCCTCTTTGGCTCCCTCTGCTGGCCGTTGTTCTTCCTGATGTTGTCAACTTGTTCTTCTTGTTTTGCTGCCTATTTGATGGAAATAAAAGGCACACAACACGTCCATTTTTATTTATGGCCCACAGGGGCCGACTATGGGTGGTTCACCTGTGGGCTTGGTGCCACCTCACCGGGTCCGCAAGCAAGATCTTGGGCCATCGTGGCCGGTCCCAGCAGAGGGGCCATGCCCCAACCCGTGGGGTCCATGAGTGGTGCTCAGCCACAGACATGTGGTCCATGAGTGGTGCGTGGATGCAGGCAGCTGGTTGCGAGGATTCGGGCACACCGACGCGGGCCCCCCCCCCCCCCCCCCCCCCCCCCCCCCGCACGCTTCCCTCAGTGCCCAGAGAGCACGGTCCTCGGTTGGGGAAGGAAGACAGAGAAGACAGGTGAGTGAGGGGTAAGGTCACAAGGGTACACATCAACGAAGGCAATGCAGAGTGAGGTGCATCTGGAGACTGAGCGGAGAAAAGCTCGTCCCTAACATACGTCACCCCCCCTGTTACGTACTCTACCCTTGCCCTTACCCCATATGTACACAAAAATCTACACCCTTACCAATTCGTCACTAATGTCACGTCTTCCCCATATTTCCGCCATACCAAATTCGTCACAATCCCATTGTCTAAATTTGCCATCACCAATTCTTCATCAATCCTCATAAGGAGGGAGAGATGGAACAACAACACAATGTCACACCCACGTCATGATGCGTCTCACAATCCAAACATTTGCACAAAAATAAAAACATGGCATGGTGTGGAGTTCTGTCACCTCAGGTGAGTGGATGTAGATGGTGTGAGGAGATTTCAATCCTAACTACTTCCTAAATGACATTAACACACTTTACACTACCCGGGGTCTTTCCCTGCCAATCCATCGGCCATCTTACTCTATGCGGTTTTTAGAACCAATTCCCATTGACCAAACTGTGGTGCTTCATCAATTTGGGGTCTCACTCCCCCGATTCAACTCCCTGTGCCTTTGCACAATTTCAGGACTGGGTCGTGTGGCTCTCCCAGCAGGTCTACCCACCTGCACACCTCCACCACTGCAGTTGCCTCCGAGCTTACCTGCTCCTTACCCTAACCTATCTACCTGGGGAAGGCCCTCTGGCGCTCTCCCCTCTCGGTGCCCTCTCTGGCACTGGGCTACCCGGGTCCGTCCTCCGGATCCTCATGCCCCATCCACAACTCTAACGGCTCCCAGAGCCCACCTACGGCCTCACCTGGCCGACATCCTAACAGTGGCGGAGTGCCCATTTAACTACACAAACTAACAGGCCACACGCCCAGCAATTTCCACGTCACTAATGCACCCATCCAAATACCATTCTTCCACCACGCACCACAGATGCTAATATCCAACCACAATTTACCTACTACCTTGACCTAACTCTTACACTACCCTCCCCGGGTATTCGTGATGGGGTCCATCCTCCCCATACACACCTTCGCACCATCCACTCCACTCCACAGTTTCCACCATACTCACCCCACACCATCCATTCCATACTCCATGTATTCCACACACCTGTTCATTTGCACACCTGTGCAATCATACCTGGTGCCACCTGCACCCTCCTTCCTCCCAGGCTTCTTCAATCATTCAATACAATGCACAACCAAAATTGTTCCTCATACACTGCTCCATACACTTCCACGCTAAATACAATCCACAATCACCATTACTCACTCATACACTGCTCCAAACACTTTCGATTCTCAAACACACGGCATCATCTGATCTATCTGGTTTCCTTCTAACTTGGTGCTCCCCGTCTTCCCTTTAAACTGGGCACATCCCACGTCATTAACAACCATTCTAACCTCTCTATGTCCCCGACTACCTGTCCAATGTCGCTACTTACCTCTACCGTTACCTATGGTCATCTCTAGGTCCCTATACATTATCCAAACCCTCCCTCGGCGAGCTTACACTGCCATAAACCCCATAAAACTATAGCTCATGTGCCCCCTGTGATGTGAGGGATGGCAGAGTTGCCATCCCACCACATCGGGCATGTCCCACTATCAATTTTGCCATCAAATTCCTGCAAATCAAAATTTGCCAATCACTGCCAATCCTATTCACTATTTCAAAATTTCGGATCAAATACACTATCACCATCACAGTCCGCTATATCTGAGCCTCGGTGCGTCGTTACCTCATTATAACTCGGCTTCGCAAAGCCGAGCAATGAATTCGGGTGGTTTGGTCGCCTGCAGGTTGAATCCGTCTGGCATTCGGTTCAGGGGAGGCGGTTTGGTCGGGCCGAGATTCCACGCACCATCTGGGCGCGGATCCTTGCGGTCTCCGGCCCGATCTCGCCTGGTCGGAACCCGGTCCCCGCCAGGGGGTGAAGGTCCGACCTGGCCCCCCTCCCCGGGAATCGCGCCGATCGCCGCTCTGACGCGGCACCGACCATTCAGTGCGGGACCCGGCCCGAATCGCGCACGATGCTCCGAAGAGCGACGCGCTTACGGTCCCGGCCGGTCCTCGCTGCAAACAAAGCGCACCGCGCACGGAGTGCTCGCCTCGGCTATCTGTCGCCCTGAACGCTGCCCCGGTCAACGTCGATGCCTCCCGGATATGCTCACACCACTCGTTCCGTTTGATGCTCATACATCCCATGCACTTCGTCAATTCCACCACCGTACTCCCTGTCACACACCACACCTCTTGCGCACCTTCTCCCGGTACGTACTCCGTACCACTCATGGGGGTACACTCTTGCATCCACCCACTCACGCGCTTTAATGGGCTCTCCCGCACCCGCGCCACAACCAACTCAGGTGTGCGTTCTCACACACGCTCGACCATTCCAGGTGTGCATTCTCGCACCCGCTCCACCACCAACTCGTACTCCGTGTCACTCTCACCCTCGCACGTACACTCCGTATCACTCTCACTCTCTGTGTCACACTCAGTACACTCCGATGTGCATTCCCACTCGCACTCAATTTTACACTCGTGCTCCGATGTGCTCTCTCGCACCTGCGCCACCACCAACTCACTCTCCGTGTCACACTCCGTCATGCATTCTTTCTCCGACGCACACTCTTTCCTCACAAGCGTGCCATTTCTACTCACACCACTCACAGGGGACCGTTCACCAACGCCCGGATGCTATCTCGATCCCAAGCGCACGAAAATTCTTTTTGTGCAAACATCCTCCTGCAAAATCTTCCCGCACAATATACAGCACGACTCACCTGGGGGATTCTTCTCCTTCGCTCCAACACCACCTGCAAACTTTCATTGGTGTTATTAAGCACAGCATCGTGATGTGAGCAGGGATTTTGCACATTTTCCATCTTTCCCTGCCGTGAGGGCTTTTCTAAGTCCCCGGTCCCTCCAATTTCGATTTCCACTACTGCTTCGAATGATTCAGACTTAATTTCTTTTTTCTTTCCCTCGACGACCGCTGGTCCGAATAAAATTTCTTTTTCTACCTCGGCGGTCGCCTGCTTTTCCATACCCCGGGTCGCGATGTCTACCCCGGTCCAGTTACCTGTGCCTTGCTCCGACTCGCTCAACCTTCGCTCCTCGAGTCGCGTTACCTCGTTGTGCACCCGTGTGCCTCTCCCGCCTCCCATGCTGTCTACGATCTCCCCCATTTTTTTTCATGCTGGCGTTTATTTGCTCCCGATATCCCTCCCGGTTCTCGATAACCGAGAGAATGTTCTCATCCACCCCCTCATCCGTCCCGGATGGATTTGCCCTATCGACACAACCGAGAGAATGTTCTCATCCACCCCCTCATCCGTCCCGGATGGATTTGCCCTATCGACACAACCGAGAGAATGTTCTCATCCACCCCCTCATCCACCCCCTCCTCCGAGATTGCAGCTGCGCTCTGTGTACTGAAATCGAGCGACCTTCGCAGTCTAGGTCAGAGGGAAAGTATGCAGGCAACAACCGGACGAGGTGTCTCGCAGTCTCGATCCTGGCACGAATGTCGTGGAAACAAGCCAAGAGCTCTGTTCTGGAAACAACAAGCCAAGAGTCAAGGGCAAACAGGCGGGATGGCACCACCGTGTCTAGCACAGGAGACAAGGGAGTCGGGTGCCGCGCTCAATGTTATCATCTCATGGGTCACCGTGTACCCCGAATGCCCCATGGTCCTAGCGAATAACGGCATGAGTCCTCGTTGATAGCTAGATGCCCCGAAGGCACTATGGTCCGAGCAAATAACGGTATGAGTCCTCGTTGATGGCTAGATGCCCCGAAGGCACTATGGTCCTAGCGAATAACAGCATGAGTCCTCGTTGATGGCTAGATGCCCCGAGGGCACTATGGTCCGAGCGAATAATGGCATGAGTCCTCATTGATGGCTAGATGGCATGGGTGCGCGACCTCTAGGAAGCACCGCAGATAGCTTTATGACACGCACGTATGTGCTGGAGCGGTCAGGTTGAGTATGTCCGCAAACCATGGAGTTACCAAAGGTACATGGAAACTCCGATAAACGAAACTCCGATGACAAGAGTGCTTGAAGCACGCAATTACGTGGAAGACGCCTGAGGGCAAACGCGTGATTGGACGAATACGTCATCCGTCGCACTCGAGAAGCACGCAATTATGGTAATGACGCCTTAGGGCAAACGCGTGATTTGTAGGTGACATCATCAATTGGTTCGGGTGCGTGCGGGCGGGTTTGACGGTGAATTGCCCCGTCCTCGGGTTTCCCGAGCTGAGCTCCAGCTGAGCGGTATCCCCGCACGGAGAAAAGTGAGCACCGAAACTATAGACTCGCGTCCATTTGCCAGCAGCACTCGAGCGGGGTCGGGATTGGGGTACCAAATACGAACCTGGTCGACGAGTGGATCGTATTTACTCGGGCGAACCGCGTGTTTGAGGGAAAACCGAAAATGTCGAACTCGGCCTGTCGAACCAGCACGGCACGCCGAGTCGAGTGGGCGAGCATGCTGGGCAGCAACAAATTGCACGGCCTGAAGTAGCGTCTCGTTTGATAGCTATCAGGCCGTGTTTGTCAGGAGTTAGATGCGGGGACAGCATCAACAGTGCGGTAGCCATTCCCACTAACACCCGAGCAAAGAGGATGGTGGGCAAGACCGTTAGGCGGTCATCCGAATACATCATGCTATGGTGTATCATCATCTAGCTTGATTCAACATTCCCCTGTATGCTATGATGTATCATCATCTAGCTTGATACGACATTCCCCTGTAGTGCCCGAGTGCCAGGAAAGTCTATGAAGATCCCGCGCCCGAGCCTGGGAGTCTATGAAGATCATGCTCGATGTCATCAGAATCGGCCTCCTTGCTGTCAGACGAGGCTCGCTGCCTGTCCGTTAATCGGGACAGAGATGTCGGCGCCGACAAGCTGAGCATCCGTGCAGTGGCGGGTCCTCTAGTGATGCCAAACGAGCCTCAAGCGTTGAGGCGATTCTGGCCAGCTGGGTTCGCCGGCCTCGCTGAGTAGACACGCGTCGGCAGGATTCCGACGAGCAGCAATTGGGGCCGCCGGCCTCGCAGAGTAGGGCCCGCGATGGGTGCAGTGCGCGCGATTCGTGGGTAGAAGGGGTTCCATCCAGCGGTGGTCGGATACATGGGTGAAGTGAAACGCGTTCGACATGGGAGTCATGTGCACATGCACAGAAAATCAGATCTCGTGCCGGGCACGCAAATCCAGGAGGACTCCGATTCTCGCATAAGCAGCCGCAAGCGTTTCCCATAAATGAGGCAGTCACAGCCAGACTCGTACCTTCGGCTCCGAGCACATCCGTCGACCCGACGAGGTTTCAGCTGCAGAACTTTTCCCAGTAGCATCGTTCTCCAGGCATCTTGCTGGAGTTCATCACACCTGCTCCGGCGTTCAGACCTCGGGAGAGCAGTACGTGCTCAGACGGCGTAGTTCCTGAACGAAATGCTTGAGGGGTTCCAATGCATCCGGTCTCATCATGGCAGACTGGTAGAGAGAGTATTGTTGGCGCGCCGTGGCGACAGCTGGCTCGGCGGGTCCTCCGCTGGTCGTCCTTCCCCGAGGTGGGCAGTCGCAGGAGCGTGGGCATCATCTCGACTCCGAACGATGTCAGGAGAGGATCACGATTAATTGTTGTAAAATCAGAGAAACAACATTGTCTCAAGTAGAATTTAATCGTGATCGATATCAGGTAGCATCTACAAATAGAATCAACATTCTTAGTATTCGTATTACTTCAGGTACATACAGGTAATCTCGAGTCAAGCGAGCATGTCGCGCACAATACAGAATCCTTACCATTATAGGGAAGCCCGGAGGTGCTTTCGAGTGGCACAGAACTGCCCTCTGCACAGAACGATAGTCTCTTTATAGTCAGCTGCGGAGGAGTCGCGTAGTGGCAACTCGTAGAATAACATCAGGGTCGTAACTTAGGACAATTTCATCACATTCTCCCGACGTTTAGAACTTTACTCGTAGGTCATGAACGGTAGACACATATTGATAAACAGCAAATGAATATATAGAAATGTGAAGAATTGAAATGCATCTGAAAGGATGTTACTGCCAGTCGAAACGTCCGGGCGTCATCAATCCCGATGACAAGGTTACTGCAATTCAACCACGCACTCATAGTCCGATTAGCAACCAGTTTGTGGATATATGTATACATATATATATATATATATATATATATATATATATATATATATATATATATATATATATATATATATACAGTGATCCCTCGTTTATCGCGGGGGTTACGTTCCAGAACCCCCCACGATAGACGAAAATCCACGAAGTAGCGACCATATTTTTATTTTATTATTTATATATATTTTAAAGCTTTATGACCCTCCCCACACTCTTATTAACCTTTCCCACACTCTTATTAACCTTTCTCACACTCTTATTAACCTTTCCCATACTCTTATAAACACTTCCTATACTCTTAAACACTTTTTACACTCTTAAACATACGTAATTTTAACAACATACAAAATTCTAATGGGTACTCACCATTGAAGATACTGTAGCGACCCATGGGTTCCCCAAGCAAGCCCAGCATTAGAATCTCCTTGCTCCAGCCGGTGACGTCACCGGCGGGGATCCCCGGCACCAGAGTGGCTGGTCACGTGACCACCAAAGCGTGCCACGCGTGCGGGTATAATCAGCTACACCTGTTGATCACGTGACCACCAAGCACGCCACGCTTGAGAGGCGTGGCTTTCGGTTTCTGGTTGTGCTTTATAATGCAGCCCGATAAACGGGCTTTTCAGTGTTCCCGAGTTGGTTTTGAGAATAAATATCTTCTCGGACGAGTTTGTGTCTTGCCCGTCATTTCGTCCGTATCAAGCAAGAGCCCCGGCTCTTCAATACTACAACTTGCGTGATGAAGATGATGATGAATTAGCTGTGCAGTACTGATGACGATGAAGGTGATGATGATGATGAATGTACTGCACAGCCAGAAAGAGCATTACAGTTACCCATTACATGGGTAACTAGCGCAAGTGGAAGCTGCCGCATCTGCGTTTTCCATACGCACGACTCTTTGTCTCTTTGTCTACTCTTCTACTGTACACTATGTACAGTATTTTATTTCTTGTAATATGTTTTAATTACTGTATTTTTCTTATTTTTTAACGTTTTAAAATTTTTTAGGCTAGAAAATGCTTATTTTACCACAAAAATATTTAAAATATTTTATAAAAATACATTTATACCGCAAAATCCCGCGATATAGCGAAAAATCCGCGATATAATTTTACATATACTAGCGAGAAAAACCCGCGATGTACCGAAGCCGCGAAAAGTGAACCGCGATATAGCGAAGGATGACTGTATATATATATATATATATAATATATATATATATATATATATGTATATGTCGGTATCTGATTTAGAACTCGAGACAGGAAAAAGAAGCAATTGAGATATTTATTTGGACTCGTACACAAGCTTGTGGAGAACAAATGTCGCATATGAAGCTCACAAATGACCGACACGACGGCAAATTGCTCTAAAAGGGAGCTGAACAGGGTTCGCTATATATAGCGATCACGATTGAAAGATTAAGGGTGACTCATCGGCTCACACTTTGATCTCATCCTTTGTTCAGTAAGAAAAGGAGGGTTCAACTGGAGACCATGCCTGGCTTATGTCCAGATAAGCACATGTCCATAGTTTGGATAAACATTCGTAAAAGCACACAAAGATAAGGGTAGCCGATCATAAAAGTGTCGGCATTCATCTGATTGGTAGGTTTTGAGTAGTAACGGCCGGCAACCTTATACAATGGAGCCACCGTTAGAGCAGGAACAATATGCCAACACAGTAACTTAACTCCTTAACAGGAAATATAATGGATAAAGCAAAGCAACACATATAAATTGGTTATATTTTGTTCATTGAGCAACATCATTAGCATAATACTGGGAGGGGGATCTCAGGTCCCACATACCGCCCTTTTGGATCTGAGATACAATGTTGTCTATGAACCAACCTATGGCCTTCATTCAATCAAGGTAGGAAATAGAAAGGTATCACGCGAATGCTGTCCAAGTGGGCATGCCCCACACCCAAAGCACCCCGCATCGCACCCAGATGGACGATTTGCGTGTGTATGTGAGCATGTAATGTGAGTTGGCCATAGAGACATGGAGGCCCAGTAGCGTGTCAGATCCACAACGAAGACGTCTGGTTCGGCCGGGGTCCACACCCGAGAGGATCTCCCGACCCACCCTTGGTCCACAAAGGTGCAGCCGGAATTCCCCCCGAGCAGAGGGCTCGCCCAAGCAACTCCAGGCGCAATCCTTGCAGATCCCCGGCGCTAATCGATGTCTATGTCCATGAGGCCTCGTAAGTGCTGTTGTCCTGGGGAATACACAACAACATCAGCATCTGATGGCACAGGTTTCTTGCCATAAAACAAAGCATTACGATCCAAAGGAGGGAGAGAAACTTTCTTTGAGTTAAAGTCGAAGTTGTCCAAGTCGACATTGTCATCCATGGACGAGTCTTCAGAGTCGGAACCCAGAGTATCTTCAATGTCAGGTTCCTTGACACCCAGACCAAGTGTTGCAGTCGTGTCCGGCATTGGGTCGAAATCCAGAGTTGGGTCAGTGACGATTGAACCACTGTGAGCTTGTGAGACATAAGGAGACATACCCCTCATTGAGACATAAGCATCACTAGGTGACATCCGCGAGGACCAAATCAAATCCACATCCGAATCCAAATCCAACTTTACAGTATAATCAAAATCATTATCGGTAAAATCAATATTGGCAGTAAAATCAACGGAAGAACAATCTTCGGAAGCGGAGATCTCATCATCACCACCCTCTGGATCGTTCAGGTCGTCGTTCCAGGATCTGCAGTTCGCAGGCATGTCAACAGCCGGAGGTTCATTTGGATCCATGGTCAGCTTGACGGTCACCACCATGGCTTTCTCTGGTGTCTTCTGCATTGTCCATCCTGAAACCCACTTTCTCACACACACCATGATCAAATTCCTAGCCCCCCGCCCCACCAATTGGCATTTAGTTACCTCATCTCTCAGTTGGTTGGCTATTCATAGCCGCATTTCCTGCGTCGTGTCTGGAAATTCAAATGCTATATTTACTTTCACCAATTTTCCGAAAATACCTTCCTTTATGAGCAATAATTCAACTGATGTGATTCCAGCGTACCTGGTGGAGTTCTGTTCACCTGGTCTGCAGAGCCGTGATACAATCTGCACCAGCCCCAACCACCTCTTCGATTGGGGTCAACCTGTGTTGTAGCAATCTAGCACAATTTTGTTAAATAAAATTCACAACTTTCCATTCGTTGTCGCACTCTCCCCAGTGCAGGCCAACCACCTTTATCACTTTCTTATCACTAAAACGACATTCCACAACCACTTTCCCTTATACCCTGCCTTACCATCAACTTTTTACAACCCTTTTTCCTTCCTTCTCAACAAATCCCTGCAGAGTCGCCTGTCATTGACAAATAATCCACCTGATTCGACTTTCCTTTATCATCTCTGCACTTCCCACAACCTTCTTCACACTTCCTCCCGAACCTTTTGGCATCCCAATGCTCTTAAACAAACAGCTTTAACAACACCTGTTACAGTGAATATATTTCCCCTGCTCCCTCCCCTTACTCAGGAGCAATCATTTTGATAAAATCATTTGAAAAATGCCCAATGGCAATCCATTCTGCTCAGGATTCCGTGCTCCTAACATAATACTGGATTCCAACCCTGGTGTTGGGCTAGCGGCTAGGGTGCCGGCTTAGGATCCTAGGATCCTGGGTTCGAATCCCGGTCATCGCTGAATTAACGCCAGGGGGGTTGACTCAGCCTGTCATCCTTCCGAGGTCGGCTAATTGAGTACCAGTTCACTGGTAATTCCCTGTTTGTCGTTAAAGGCGGCAAAAAGGGTTGGCGTCAGGAAGGGCATCCGGCCGTAAAACATTGCTTCAAAAAGGGGACCAAAAAAAAAAACAACAACAACCACGGTTCCCGAAAAATGCCAACCCCTGCTTTGCGGGGAAAAATGGCCTCTAAAGGTGGTTATTTTTTTTTTTTAACCCAGCCACCGTTTCTCCGAAACAGCTCCAATTATTGTTTTCTTTTTCCTTGCACACAAGCCAGTCCAATCGTACCACAGACTTACAATCAGACAGACAGACAGATAACAGAGGTGAATCACAAGCCCCAGAACCCAACCAAACTCGAATCCACCTTCAAAGGACACCACCTCTCCAGACAGTCTAATCCATAGTATCTACATATATATGCCAACCTCGTGCATAAATCAACACCCCAGCTCTTCAATTACCTTCTGACATTGGAAGCGACATTGACATTCTGACACTGACATTCACTTTATTTACAATATATATTTATATAATAACATCGACTTCAACTTCAACGACATCAACTTCCCGACTTCAACTCGGAGCATACTGACGTCATCTCCAATTTACCCCGTCTCCTATGCACTAGACTATAGGAATTAAAATTAAGATTGAACATAAATCCACAACTTAAATCAACGTAAAACCAGGCAGTTTTATCAACAGCCCAGCCACCGTCTTTGTTCGTTCTCCTTCTGTGAAACTAAACTTCAACTACACGAGCTGCCAGCCACACCTCAGCCACACGTGCAGCCACCCAGATCCCTAGCAACACGGCCCAACTTTAACACAAGGCCTCCACCACGAACAACACCGTCAGGTTGTGGTCGACATTCCACACCACACCACACCACCTTCAAACCACCGCAGGTGCACCTGAGCTCCGTGGCACACCCGCAACCCCCCCCCCCCACCCCCCCCGAAATCAGTGTTCAGAAACATGACTCCATGGACGGCCAGAAAGCCAGACACACACACACACAGGGACAGACACAGGTGGGTTATCGCCGGCATTCTGAACCAACTCCCTATTCCTGCCCTAATTTCGGCGGTATATGTCGACAATCTGTGCGAGTGCCCCCTTCGCTCGTGTCACCAATCGGCATGTTGCGTCCTATCCTCTGGTTGGCGGCTTTTCCTGCCGCCTCGTCCGCCCTTACGTTGCCCCGAGCAACATCAGTGTCCGCCCTTTGGTGGCCGCGACATTTAATCACCGCAATAGCGCGGGGAAGCAAAATGCTTTGGAGTAGCCCTTCCACCAATGCGTCATTCTTTATCACCAAACCTGCAGATGTGAGGAAACCTCGCATTTTCCAAATTGCTCCTTTGTTGTGGACTACCCCATGTGCGTAGGCCAAATCTGTGTAAATGTTCACGGCAAGGCCTTCCTTCAAGGAAGGAAAGAAAGGAAGGAAGGAAGGAAGGAATTCCTTCAATGTCTGTCTGTCTGTCAAGGGCGGTAGTTCCCTACAAGATTGTTTCAGCCTCTTGCCCAATGGCTGCCCAATATCTATTATGAATCCCAATACCCCAATAGTTGCCCAATATCTACAATGGATCCCAATATCCCAACATAAATTGTTTCAACTAGAATTACCACCAGCAAACCACCTCCCCCCTGTTATTTATTTATTTTTCGTAAATAAACAAATAACAAACAAGGTTTATTGAAAAAAATAAAAATAGCTCTCAAATGTCTTAGGAATATCGTACTTGATTTACCCAGCACTGAATAATTTATTTACTATCCATTCCCATCTGTCAGCCAGCGACGCTGCCTGAACTTCAACACTCAATTTGATGAATCCCATGTGTACAGCCACCACTCATTGAAACCCCTACCTTCTATGTTGTAGAAAATATCCAAGGAAGTGGTTTTACGCCCCCTTAACTATTTCTAATCTTTTCTATGCAACTAGTGGGTACTACTGACACCAGCATGCCGATACAGGCGTGCCAGATCAACAACATGCCTAATACACATCCATACATACAGCACAATTTATATGCTGATAAAATTCAAGTTTATATCATATGTCTTAATCCATGGCTGCTCACAACTCAGCCCATCAAATCTTTATATTCCATCTCCTTGACAAAAGAAATAATTTTCATCATCAAATTATATTTCTATTTTATTTTATGGATTCTCTGGATATTCAATCCCATTCACATTAAACTATCTATTTCCAGACAGGCACACTGTTGGTGTAATCTGTTTCTTTTCCTGAGTCCCCCCGGAACAAACAACAATACATCAACAACTACAACAACAACAAATTGCAGAAATCAATATTCTTCTGTTCACAAATTACGTACACAATTTCAGTTTTAACCAACAATATATTTCCTTTTGTCACAATTTAAAACGTCCTCCCAAGGCGAGCAACTTGGTCCGTTTCAGCCCATCTCAGCTCTGCAAGAGCTCCACATCCGAACAGATAAACGATGATCATTGAGGCTCCACATTGCAAATGCAACCACCCGATGTATGTACCAAACCAACAACCGCCAACAATCCGCCCAGAAACTCCCGCCAAAACCCCAAGCCTTTCTTGGGAGGCGTGCTCTACCATGCAGCACCCTCTCTACCTGGTGCACACCTTTCGCACCTGTGCTCATTCAACACATCATTCACCCGGCACAAGCCACACCAATACCGACCGCTGAACACCACAACCATACCGACAACCTCGGTCTTGGGGAAGACGGTCGCAGTGCGTGGCATTCCCCTCACGTCACCTACGCCGCCCTCGTTCCCCAGTCCACACAACTGCAGCCCCCAATGCCCATCAAGTGTGCCCATCAAGAGTGCCCAATCGACAACCCACAATTTTCTCAGGGCACACACCTGCCTCTTTGAAATCCATGTTTCAGAAATATAACTCCATGGCCTGCTAAACAGCCAAGACACAGCAATGAAACCATAACCTCCGTTCTCCTTCCATGGTGAGTTTGTAATCCCAATAGCTGGATTACAGGCACACGCCACCACGCCCGGCGGACCTCCGATCGCACACGGTCCCACGCAGTCGTCACAATGCCAGGCCCCTGCAGGTCGCTTCCCGCATGGTCATGTGACCAACAAAAGTCTTATAAAGAATTTCAAAATGAACAATGGACTCCATTTAACCAGGTGGAAACACCAAGAATCCACAACTTCAAGACCGCAGCCAATTAGCAGCGGCACCCGACCTATCCATCCAACAACAACCGCAACAACACCCGCTCCCAAACAGAGGGCCCCCACACAGCGCACACATGACTCGCAGCTTGCTCGGCTCCAGCCCGAATGCACAATAACTCTCTTCCCAAACTACATGCACCTTCCATGGAGCCGCACGGCAGGAACCACATCACATACTGACAGTTGAAACCCTGGCCGTTCTCATCCCTCGGATGAGCGTTCGGTTGTAAACCCGACATTTCTACTCAAATTATCGAATTTCCAATGCTCTCCCTCCTCTGCCTGTGGGGCAGCTTGTCCCACCTTATCTGCCCTGAGACCCACATGCATTTTCATAACTAAACCATACCACCATCGCTCGCCTGCAAAGGTCTTTATTCAACGCATCGATCAACACAGATGAGATGTACCGATGCATGTTACGTCTTCCAGCTGCCATTCCGCATCACATCCGTACCTCGATCTTGCAACTGCCATTCTCTATTTCATCCGCTCTAGACAACCTCATTCACCTCATTCAGAGAGACCTCATCCACACTGTACATCATTTACTGTAGATAGGGTTTCCGGTTGACACCGGAAATTCATTACTGTCCTGAAATCCTCCATTCGACCACGCCAATCGCCTCATTTTATATACTTCACGTTACTATCAACATTTATTCAACATTCCCCTTATAAATCCATCTTAAACAACGTATTCCTCATGACATTGCATGGCAGGAGTCACAGGCCCGCACTATACTGACATGGCGCACAGCACACCGCATGAAACACCTTGCTGGCATGGCCCACAATGCATTTGGGCACACATCCTCCAAGCAACATCATAGCAGGGTTCTCCCCCATACTCACGCATCTTTCTTGCACACTCTCTCCCGGTACATACTCCGTACCACTCACCACAGGTGTGCACTCTTCTGCACACGCAATCACCACCGCCACCCTTGCTCACCAACACTCCTCGCTCATACACCTCATCAACACACCTGTTCCACACCTGTATCGCATTCGTCCCGCCTCGCGGTTCCCTGCGAGGGCCGTTTCCCCGTCACCATGGTGACCAGCCTGCACGTCGGACTCGCGCGTTCACGGCGGGGTCTCATCTCTGGTTCGCAAGTTATCGCAAAAAACAGAATATCTGACCCTTGACCTCTGACCCAGAATGCAATCAATCAATGATGTCCCACATCACAAATTCATCACAAAGGTGAGCTGCCTCAGGGATATACTCATCCAACCAATACACACCTACAATACACAAGTAGCCAATACCAATCGACATTGCATAATTTCTGCAGGCAATACAAGAAACCCTTTCACATGTCAATGACACATACACAATGGACACAAATACATACTTCAATGACAGACATCCACATATACATTTATTCATTCATATACCAGTGAGTCTCTCAGACGTCGCGCGAACGCCGGATCGACTCCAACCATGCACCACCAACTGCAACTCCCATGCCCACCTTTGCAACGTACTTCGAATCATTCGTTCCCTTTTACATTCCTCCATACCACGTGACTGACAAACCGGCTCGCATTTCAAACCACTGCGCACACCCAGCGGTGTTAACAGTCGACAATTCACAGCACAACGACCTGAGTGGATCGTGTGCAACGCCTATCCGACCAACTTGTCACTAACCACGTACAGTACAGCATAAATTCATGCACACGTGTCTCTTTGTACAATCTTGTTCAACACCTTGTGCAACAATCCCCATTCATTCATATTACGTCTCACTCCATTCAAAGAAAAAGGGGATTTTGGGACGGGGTGGAAAGGGTGCACAACAATACAACATGCATTTTAAAGGCCATTTTCCCTGCTAGAGCGGGGGTTAGCCTTAGGGTGCGTTGGTTAGGGAAAACTTAGCGGGGGTTAGGGTTAGGTTAGTGGAAAGGGTGCGTTGGGGTGAAAAGGGTGGGGCAGGGAGGGTGGTGTTGCCTGGAGCCCCGGGACAGAGCTCAGGGCTGGGGAGGGTAGTGAGGGTAGGTTGGTAACTACCTCCCCTAACGCGGGGTCTGGAATTTTGACGAGCGGCATCAGTGGCTCGTTGGCTTGCCTGTTTATTTCCTTAATCGTCTTATTCTGCAATTTGTTTGCCTGCTTCCTCAGGCCTTTGAGAGGCTCGCCCGCCTTCTCTTTCTGAGAGGCTCGCCCGCCTTCACAGATTTATTACCCATCCTTGGAGAGTTTTTGGTTTACCTGCGTTGCCTTATTCCCGAGAGGCTCCCCCGCCTACACGGGTTTACGGCTGCCTAGCTTCACTCCTGAGAGGCTCGCCCGCCTACACAGCTTTCTAGCCTCACTCCTGAGAGGCTCGCCCGCCTACACAGCTTTCTAGCCTCACTCCTGAGAGGCTCGCCCGCCTACACAGCTTTCTAGCCTCACTCCTGAGAGGCTTGCCCTCCTACACAGCTTTCTAGCCACACTCTTGAGAGGCTCGCCCACCTACACAGCTTTCTAGCCGCACTCCTGAGAGGCTCGCCCACCTACACAGCTTTCTAGCCGCACTCCTGAGAGGCTCGCCCACCTACACAGTTTTCCATGTGCTAACCGTACCTTACTTTTCCAGGTAACCGCCAGGTAACCAGGTAACCTTACTCCTTATTCCCGAGAGGTCTATCCCGCCTACACGGGTTTATTTCTGAGAGGATCGCCCGCCTACACAGCCTTGGAGATCTTACCTCCTTACCCTTACGTTACCCTGATGAATCCATAAACAGTCAGTTGCTCCGGAGCCCCAAACGGCTCGTTCTTAAAAATTTGTTCGAGGATCAGGCTCGAGCAGGGGACGGGGCAAACGGCACCTGGACGAGAGAGTGGGTTCCAATTTAGCCTAAATCCCAGTCTAGAAAGGAAAAAACAAAATAAACCCAAAGCTCACCTCACCCGGACCGATTGAACCAGCTGGTTTTTTCTACTCACTCGAGCCTGGAGCCACGTCCCGGGTCTGCCCGAGCTGAATCCGAGTCACGGCACCATATGTCGGTATCTGATTTAGAACTCGAGACAGGAAAAAGAAGCAACTGAGATATTTATTTGGACTCGTTGTACACAAGCTTCTGGAGAACAAATGTCGCATATGAAGCTCACAAATGACCGACACGACGGCAAATTGCTCTGAAAGGGAGCTGAACAGGGTTTGCTATACATAGCGATCACGATTGAAAGATAAAGGGTGACTCATCGGCTCACACTTTGATCTCATCCTTTGTTCAGTAAGAAAAGGAGGGTTCAACTGGAGACCATGCCTGGCTTATGTCCGGATAAGCACATGTCCGTAGTTTGGATAAACATTCGTAAAAGCACACGAAGATAAGGGTAGCCGATCATAAAAGTGTCGGCATTCATCTGATTGGTAGGTTTTGAGTAGTAACGGCCGGCAACCTTATACAATGGAGCCACCGTTCGAGTAGGAACAATATGCCAACACAGTAACTTAACTCCTTAACAGGAAATATAATGGATAAAGCAAAGCAACACATATAAATTGGTTATATTTTGTTAATTGAGCAACATCATTAGCATAATACTGGGAGGGGGATCTCAGGTCCCACATGAATATATAGAAATGTGAAGAATCGAAATGCATCTGAAAGGATGTTACTGCCAGTCGAAACGTCCGGGCATCCTCAATCCCGATGACAAGGTTACTGCAATTCAACCGCGCACTCATCGTCTGATTAGCAACCAGTTTGTGGATATATGTATATATATATATATATGGATATATATATATATATATATATATGCATATATATATATATATATATATATATATATATGTGTGTATACATAGGGAAAGGACATCCCAAGCAAGAAGATATCAAACAAAGCAAGCAGTGCACTCCCCGTGGGTCCCGGGAGAAGACGAAGATCCCGTTTGGTGGAACCGTCGGACTGGGCCCATCGGATTCCCGCTAGATGTGAGCTGAAAGGTCACCATAGTCGTACAGTGGTAGTCAGCACAATAGCTAGGTCGGATAATTTACCTTGTCAAAGAACGAATCGTCGTTTGTAGCACGGCGCATTTTGTCGCACGGCGCATTTACAGGAATCTTCCACGTCGGCCTTTACCTGTACTAAGCCCCAGCGGATCATTCGTGTTAACCAATCACTGGCAGCGATGCATAATCGCAACCGACCAAGCAGAAGCCGCATACAGCTCTAAGGGTCCATGTTGGATCCATGTTGGATCCATGTTGGGTCCACGTTGTCATGGAATAATAGCGAGAACAGGAGTACTCATTGAGGGAGAGAGAGAGCAACGATATGAACCATTCGGAGCCAATAGTTCGGAGCCAATAGCTAATGCCTCCCACGGCCGTCTGTCGCGAACCAAGGCCAAAGTATTTGTAGACGCACGGCCGCAGCCCCTCACGACCAGGCCTCGCTCGGCACAGACGACGAGCGTCCCCACGCACGTTAAAGTCAAACGTCAAAGAAACCGTTCTCACGTAACATGGCGACTCATGAGAATCGCGGAGAGTGACGCCCTCGGTGAGGCCCGCTCAGGCGGCCCTCAATTTCACACCCGCAGCGAGGTCCCTTTGCCAGATCCCCACACCAGACGATAAGAGAGGCCCCACGTGGCCTCTGTTCATCTCGAACACACAGACGGCATGACACGTCCCGCCCAGCAGCACAGCGCTCTGTGGATCGATAATTACCCCGGACGAACATGCACGGCATGTGATGTCATGTGTAACCCAACCTAAATTGTCCACAAGGAACCTTAATCATGACGTGACGCACTGACCGTGGATTCGCACGCGATGTCCTGGATGGATTTGCACGATCGACACAACCGAGAAAATGTTCTCATCCACCCCCTCATCCATCCCCTCTTCCGAGATCTCAGCTGTGCTCTGTGTACCAAAGTCGAGCGACCTTCGCAGTCTAGGTCAGAGGGAAAGTATGCAGGCAACAACCGGACGAGGCGTCTCGCAGTCTCGATCCCGGTGCGAATGTCGTGGAAACAAGCCAAGATCTCTGTTCTGGAAACAACAAGCCAAGAATCAAGGACGAACAGGCGGGATGGCACCACCGTGTCTAGCACAGGAGACAAGGGAGTCTGGCGCCGCGCTCAATGTTATCATCTCATGGGTCACCGTGTACCCCGAATGCCCCATGGTCCTAGCGAATAACGGCATGAGTCCTCGTTGATGGCTGGATGCCCCGAAGGCACTATGGTCTGAGCAAATAACGGCATGAGTCCTCGTTGATGGCTAGATGCCCCGAAGGCACTATGGTCCGAGCGAATAACGGCATGAGTCCTCGTTAATGGCGAGATGGCACGGGCGCGCGACCTCTAGGAAGCACCGCAGATAACTTTATGACACGCACGTATGTGCTGGAGCGGTCAGGTTGAGTATGTCCGCAAACCGTGGAGTTACCAAAGGTACATGGAAACTCGGATAAACGAAACTCCGATGACGAGAGCGCATTAAGCACGCAATTACGTGGAAGACGCCTTCGGGCAAACGCGTGATTGGACGATTACGTCATCCGTCGCACTCGAGAAGCACGCAATTATGGTAATGACGCCTTAGGGCAAATGCGTGATTTGTAGGTGACGTCATCAATTGGTTCGGGCGCGTGCGGGCGGGTTTGACGGCGAATTGCCCCGTCCTCGGGTTCCCCAAGCTGAGCTCCAGCTGAGCGGTATCCCCGCAAGGAGCAAAGTGAGCACCGAAACTATAGACTCGCGTCCATTTGGCAGCAGCACTCGAGCGGGGTCGGGATTGGGGTACCGAATACGAACCTGGTCGACGAGTGGATCGTATTTACTCGGGCGAACCGCGTGTTTGAGGGAAAACCGAAAATGTCGAACTCGGCCTGTCGAACCAGCGCGGCACGCCGAGTCGAGTGGGCGAGCACGCTGGGCAGCAACAAATTGCACGTCCTGAAGTCGTGTCTCGTTTGATAGCTATCGGGCTGTGTTTGTCAGGAGTTAGATGCGGGGATAGCATCAACAGTGCAGGAGCCATTCCCGCTAACACACAAGCAAAGAGGATGGTGGGGAAGACCGTTAGGCGGTCATCCGAATACATCATGCTATGGTGTATCATCATCTAGCTTGATACGACCGACATTCCCCTGTATGCTATGGTGTATCATCATCTAGCTTGATACGACATTCCCCTGTAGTGCCCGAGTGCCGGGAAAGTCTATGAAGATCCCGCGCCCGAGCATGGTAGTCTATGAAGATCCCGCTCGATGTCCTCAGAATCGGCCTCCCTGCCGTCAGACGAGGCTCGCTGCCTGTCCGTTAGTTGGGACAGAGATGACGGCGCCGACAAGCTGGGCATCCGTGCAGTGTCAGGTCCTCTAGTGATGCCAAACGTGCCTCAAGCGTTGAGGCGATTCTGGCCAGCAGGGTTCGCCGGCCCCGCTGAGTAGACACGCGTAGGCGGGATTCCGACGAACAGCAATCGGGGCCGCTGGCCTTGCAGAGTAGGGCTTGCGATGGGTGCAGCGCGCGTGATTCGCGCGTTGAAGGGGTTCCATCCAGCGGTGGTCGGATGCACTGGCGAAGTGAAGCACGTTAGACATGGGAGTCGTGTGCACACGCACAGAAAATCACATCTCGTGCCGGGCACGCAAATCCAGGAGGACTCCTATTCTCGCATAAGCAGCCGCTAGCGTTTCCCTTAATCGAGGCAGTCACAGCCAGAATCGTACCTTCGGCTCCGAGCACATCCATCGACCCGACAGGGTTTCAACTGGAGGACGTTTCCCAGTAGCATCGTTCTCCAGGTGTCTTGCTGGAGTTCGTCACACCTGCTCCGGCGTTCAGACCTCGGGAGAGCAGTACGTGCTCAGATGGCGTAGTTCCTGAACGAAATGCTTGAGGGGTTCCAATGCATCCGGTCTCATCATGGCAGACTGGTAGCGAGAGTATTTGGCGCTCCGTGGCTAGAGCTGGACCGGCGGGTCCTCCGCTGGTCGTTCTTCCCCGAGTTGGGCAGTCGCAGGAGCGTGGGCATCATCTCGATTCCGAACGATGTCAGGAGAGGACCACGGTTAATTGTTGTAAAATCAGAGGTACAACATTGTCTCAAGTAGAGTTTAATCGTGATCGATCTCAGGTAGCATCTAAAAATAGAATCAACATTCATAGTATTCGTATTACTTCAGGTACATACAGGTAATCTCGAGTCAAGTGAGCATGTAGCACACAATACAGAATCCTTACCATTCTACGGAAGCCCGGATGTACTCTCGAGTGGCACAGAACTGCGCTCTGCGCGGAACGACAGTCTCTTTATAGTCAGCCGCGGAGGAGTCACGTAGTGGCAACTCGTAGAATAACATCAGGGTCGTAACGTAGGACAAATTCATCACTCCTACAACTTCAAAGGACTTGCAATGTCATGTATTATGTAATATAGTTATATCACAAATTTTTAAGACAATGGTTTTCAATTACCTTTGTTTGTTGCTTTTCTATAATCCTGAGCCCTATTTTGAGGCCTTTATTGGATTCCTTGACCCAGAAAACATAGGATTAGCATATTTAATTAAGTTTCTAGGTTGACTAGAAGCTGAGATAGCACAAAATATGTATTTTATGGCGGCCATTTTGAAAATCCAAAATGGCGGCCATGCAGGTGTCTGTGCAAATGCCAACATTGATTTTCGGCTTCTCCATGCTCTGCTGATTCCAAAAATGTACAGGTTTGCTAATCTCCCAAAATTTTGAACGAAATTATATTTGTTAACATGGTGAACCTGACCATAAAGAGGTGTAACGTTTGACCGTTTTTCCAAGATGGCGCCTGCACCACGTGACCTATTACATCACAATTATCATTCAAATATTCTACAGGAGGACGCGCTTCTATGATGGCAATTTCGTGTCCATCGTACCAAGAATTGCAGAGAAAAAAAACAATTCATTCTGATCGAATCAAGCTTTGAACTTGTCGGATTATGACGTCACAAATAAGGTACCGATGACATCATAATGAACACATCTTATTCCCCGTGGGGAGTGTGTTCCTTTTCTCCGGAAGTGCATGTTGACGACGGAATCTGAATCACAAACGACTGACTGCACGTTTCTTGCACATCATGCCTTTGAGAAACAGAAGACGGCGACGTCGTCACGGTCGGTCCGGGACACGTCGTCACCGTGCTCAAAGCATTCGAAGGAGAATCCGCAAACATCGAGAATTAGCAGGTAAAGCTCGCAACGATCCCCAGGGATGACGTCACAACACGATTGTTGATAAAACGCGCACGAATACGAGACGGTGGGTTACAAGTTAAAATATTTTCATATCCATTCCCGATGGCGGCATTGTGTAAGTTTTAGGGGTCGCACACAAAATACGTCACTTTTTTGATACCCCTCCCCCTCCGTGACATCTGATGACGCTTCACATGACCCCTACCTCCTGCGCCTCAGGACCACAAAGCAAAAAATTTCCACTTCATGAAGTTTCCAAATAAAAACTTGATTCAAACAGATTTTAAGAACATGCATTACAAGAAATAAAACCCTGTGGGCTGTCTTAATTCCTTGATAGCTTGTACTCCAAAGTTTACAAGTGGATGTGGGACTTTACACAAGTTCAAGTGATGATACATTGACTTGAGACTTGCCCTCAAAGATTTGAGACTTGCCCTCAAAGACTTGACTTGAGACCTGACCTGAGACGCCCTCAAACACTTCAGACTTGCCCTCAAAGACCTGACTTGAGACTTGCCCTCAAATACTTCATACTTGACCTGAGACTTGCCCTCAAAGACTTGAGACTTGCCCTCAAAGACTTGAGACTTGCCCTGAAAGACTTGAAACTTGCCCTCAAAGACTTGAAACTTGCCCTCAAATACTTGAGACTTGCCCTCAAAGACTTGAGACTTGTCCTCAAAGCCTTGACTTGAGACTTACTCACAAAAACTTGAGACTTGACTTGAGACTTGCCCTCAAACACTCCAGACTTGCCCTCAAAGACCTGACTTGAGACTTGCCCTCAAATACTTCATACTTGACCTGAGACTTGCCCTCAAAGACTTGAGACTTGCCCTCAAAGACTTGAGACTTGCCCTGAAAGACTTGAAACTTGCCCTCAAAGACTTGAGACTTGCCCTCAAAGACTTGAGACTTGCCCTCAAAGACTTGAGACTTGCCCTCAAAGACTTGAGACTTGCCCTCAAAGACTTGACTTGAGACTTGTCCTCAAAGCCTTGACTTGAGACTTGCCCTCAAAGACTTGAGACTTGACCTGAGACTTGCCCTCAGAGACCTCAGACTTGACATGAGACTTTTCCTCAAAGACTTCAGACTTCACTTGAGACTTGCCCTCAAAGACTTCAGACTTGACTTGAGACTTGCCCTCAAACACTCCAGACTTGCCCTCAAACACTTCAGACTTGCCCTGAAAGACTTGAGATTTGCCTTCAAAGCCTTGACTTGAGACTTCCCCACAAAGACCAGAGATTTGACTTGAGACTTGGAAAAAGTCACTTGTTGACATCTCTGCCATCTAACTATTACGTCTGCAAAGGCATGGTTGAGGATTGCTGGAGAAAAAGCAAAATATTGAGAAAATACAAAGGAAGAGGGGAGAATATGGAAGAAACCTGAGACTTGCCCTCAGAGACCTCAGACTTGACATGAGACTTTTCCTCAAAGACTTCAGACTTCACTTGAGACTTGCCCTCAAAGACTTCAGACTTGACTTGAGACTTGCCCTCAAACACTCCAGACTTGCCCTCAAACACTTCAGACTTGCCCTGAAAGACTTGAGATTTGCCTTCAAAGCCTTGACTTGAGACTTCCCCACAAAGACCAGAGATTTGACTTGAGACTTGGAAAAAGTCACTTGTTGACATCTCTGCCATCTAACTATTACGTCTGCAAAGGCATGGTTGAGGATTGCTGGAGAAAAAGCAAAATATTGAGAAAATACAAAGGAAGAGGGGAGAATATGGAAGAAACGAGGCCAATGTAAAGGGAGAAGTAGTTTCGTAGGATATCAGAGGAAAGGGAAGGGAGATGTATAGGGCAGATAAGAGGACTTGTGTCCATCTTATTCTTTTTTATGGTGTATGCCATATGTAGAATGCCTTTTCGAAGGACGGAGATTTTTCCTTTCTTCCACCTTTGCTCATGCCCATCAGATAAAAGGGAGATACCGATAGTCATCTCACTCTAGGTAAAAAAAAACCGTCGGCCGATTGAACGAAAGCAATGGGAATGATCTGAAGGGTTACGTAACAAAGTCTTAATTTTCAAATATTGTTCTACTTTTACAAGTTAATTGTTTCCGTGTTTGATAATAATTACATCCTGGCCTCCTGAAATAGACATTGCCGAAAGTTGATTTTTTGTTTCTGACACTTTTCCATCAGGAGGTGAACGATACAAGATTAAGAATGCAGTCTTCAATGAACTGTATTCAATCATCAATTTTTATTGAGTTCGTCGGGAAGGCTGATGTGCCTGATTAAACGAAGAGATGCAACGTGACCCTTGATCAGCCTCCGAACAAGCCCGATGATTCAGAAAATTCAACTTCAAGATCATACAACTCCACTGAATGAACAAAGTTCTGCATCTCTTCACACCAATTACCTCTTCTAATTTAATTTACGAGTGGGGTCACCCGTGGGAATCCCACGGGCATGGACGTGTGTGACATTTCGACATATTGAGTTAGATGCTGCACCTGCACATTCAGTTTCACAAAATGGTCACTGGCAATTTATCAGATGCACAAATGATGTCATCTACACAATGTATTTACTTCTGATAACATGTGAATGCATGTGCGTGCACACCCACACACACACACACATACACACATACACACACACACACACACAGACACACACACACACACACACACACACACACACACACACACACACACACATACACACACATACACACACACATACATACACACACACATACACATACACACATACGCACACACACATGCACACACACACGCACACACACACACACATACACACATAACGCCCATGGAATACACACACACACACACACACACATACACACACACACATACACACACACACATACACACACACACACACACATACACCTACACATGTCCCACATGTATATATCCCACATCCCACATGCATATGCATGTTTAAAGTGTACGTGCCCTTCCCCCCTCCATCCCCCACCCGGCAACGCCGGGTACATCTGCTCGTAACTAATAAAATAAAAACGAAGAAATATCTCTCGGTAATTTCCCGTCTGTTCATTTATTTATTTTACATATGTGAATTATACGTCCATGCACACGTGAAATGGAGTTTGTTTTTTCACACGTGAAATGAACACGTGAACCTTTACTTCCGGATAATAATGTTGAATGAAATCAGAACGAACAAATATATGTCGGCATCATTGTTGACGTTTTTGTGACGACTGTTATCAAACGGAAAAGTAATATATTGTTGCGGATCCCGGGTTCGTCGACGTACAAAGGGGGGTTTATGCCCCATTCCCCCCATGAACTCCGGTTCCAATGAGGCCGTCGACCGCGACGCGAGCAACTTGACTCGTGATTGACGGATTGCTAAGCAATTCCCCGATAAGCTCAAACTTTAGGGCCTTCCTTTGCCAGGATGCACCTTTCACGATTGCGACACCATGTTTCCACATCCTTTGGCATACCTGGCCAATAACCCCGGTCCTGGGCGAGCTGTAAAGTACGGTCTACACCCTGGTGTGCATGTCCATCATGCACACACTTGAGCACTTCTTCTCTGAGGCATTGCCGTAATATAATTTGGAACACTTCTCTACCGCCCCCTGGAGGGTAGATCCAACGATAGAGCACACCTTCCCTTTCCACCAGACGAACACACTGGCGGAACAACTCCCTACTTTCCTGACTCAGTTGTTCACATTCCTTTGGTTCTGGGGTTCGACCCTCCCTCCAATGTTTCCACACAGGACCAATTGCTGGATCTAGATTCTGCAAGGTGGATAAATCTAGCTATGAATAACCAGGCAGGGCAGAAATCTCATTTTTGTGAACTTCCTGAAAAACAGAGGAGTCAGCTGAAGGAGAATGACATAATGCAGGAGGGACAGCCATTCCTGGGGCAAACCGTTCAAGGTACTGCCTCGACAAGGCGTCTGCATTGCCATTATTACGACCTGAGCGGTATTCCAACGTATAGTCAAAGGAAGCCAATTGAGAAGCCCATCACTGCTCCAGTGCTCCTAATTTAGCACTTTGAAGATAACTGAGGAGATTGTTATCAGTGAAAATTGCAACCCTATGACCTCATAAATACTCCCGGAATTTTTCTGTGACAGCCCATTTGAGAGCTTAAAATTCCAGCTTCATGGAGCTGTAATTATCCATGTTTTTTTCTGCCGGTTTAAGGCTTCGACTGGCAATGGCTATGGGCCTGCACTTTCCGTCATGCTCTTGGGAGAGTACTGCACCAAGCCCACCATGACTAGCATCGATCTCGAGGATGAACGGCTTTTGAAAGTCGGCGTAGGCTAAAACTGGTGCTTTGATCAAGGGTTCTCTCAGGGCCAAAAATGCCTGCTCACAATGGTCATCCCAAGCGGAGGACAATGGGGTCTGGGGGGTCTTACCCTTCTTGTTCAGGCCACTCAGCTGTGCTACCAAATGATGGAGGGGGGCTGCTAACTTAGCAAAGCCATCTACCAACCTATGGTAATAAGCATTCTGAGTATTGCGCTGCAATACATGTCCCCTACCGGCAGTCTGTCTGTCGTCCGGAAAACTGTTTGGGAAATTCCCAAGGGTTATTTACCCACAGGTTCTGAATCGTTCCCAATCGCTAATTACCTCAGGTCGGGCTCACCTGTGATTCGGACTCGGGACTTCGATTTATGCACCTTGCAGACAGGTCAGCAGAAGTACGACAAAATAAGTTGTTGATGAAGAACCTTTCGATTCGCTAAATATCAGAAATTTATTATATTTTCCGGTTCACGATCAATGATCGATGTGTATATATATATATGTTGCTCAGCTTGGCTCCGCCCCTCCCGAAAGCGTGCGCTGTGTCGCGCTTTTGACGTCCGCAGATGAGGCTGAGGGCGCGCGGTGCGGCTTGAGGAGAACTCCAGAATAAACAAGAGATATCCATTAAAAAAATATATATTTTCGTTTAATTAACGATATCTGCCAAACCACGTGCACTATCGCAAATTCCAAAAAGACATTTTGGTAGACTAACATGCTGAACAGATCTGTGAAGTTTCCCCTCGATTGGATCACAAATGAGGGAGCGGCCCGGTTTTAAAGGTTCATGATTGAAAACGTCATAACTCTGAAACCATGTGACGCATGACGTCATGCTCACTGACTTTTTTGTTTGTAATGGGAATGCAATTCTGCCTGCAAAGTGTGGCCTCGATCTGTTCAGCCGTTGCAGAGAAAAAGGCGTTTTCGTGTTTTCACGAAAAACAATATGGCGGCCGAACCACGTGACCTGTTACGTCATAATTACCATTACAATATTCTATAGACCGAGTCCCCCCTACCGTGTTAATTTGATCGCAATCGGTCCTATTATTAGAGAGAAATTGGTTTTTAAAGTAAATTAAAATTTAAAATGGCACTGAGTTAAGGATCATCAGAATTATCAGAATTCCCAAAGTTCAAAGTGCCATAACTTTGTCAAAAATGATCGAAACGTCGTGAAGTTAGAACTCGATCTGTAACTTATCATGAGGAAACCATGTGCCAAGTTTGAAATCATTAGCATTAAGCGTTTCGAAAACATAGTCCTGAAAACTGTTCTTTGCGTGACGGACTGAAGGACTGACAGACTGACGGACTGACAGACGGACAGACGGAGGGACGGCGTGCAAACCTATAGTCCCCTCCGGTGCACACCGGTAGGGACTAATAACTGGCAAAACTCAGGAAAGAACGCAGTTCACCCAGATGAGAGGGGCGTTTTCATTTACGCACCACAGCCACTTTGTCCGGGTCTGTAGCCACGCCCTGTTCAGAAACAACATGTCCCAAATATTTGACTTGTTTTGGAAAAAGTGACATTTGGAAAGCTTTACCTTCAACCCTTGTTGTTTAAATCTGGAAAATACCTCTTCCAGACGATCCAGGTGCTGGTGTACTGTAGATGAAAAAACAACAACGTCATCAATGTACAACAGGACGGATTGGAAACGTTGGTCCCCGAACATGGGCTCCATTAAGCGCTGAAAGATCCCGGGCGCATTTCATGAACCAAATGGCATTCCATTAAACTCAAACAAGCCAAATGGGGTACAGAACTCCGTTTTGGCCCAATCAGCTTCAGCCATCGGCACTTGGTTGTTACCCACGAGCTAGATCCAACGTTGAGAACCACCTAGATCCTGTAAAAGCATCAAGGGACTCTTCAGTTCTCGGAAGTGGATATGCATCCTTCCGGTTCTTGGCATTCAGCTGCCTGTAATCGACACACATACGGAGGCCTCCATCTTTCTTCACCACCAAAACATTCGGGGATGAGTAAGGGCTGCTGCGTTCCCTAATTATTTGACTGTCCAGCAACTGCTTGATGTGTGCCCTAAATGCTTCATACTGCGAGGGGGGAATGCGCCAATAATATTGGCGCACAGGCACGTCGTCTAAAAGCGGGAACTCATGTGTAATTAAGAGGGTTAATTAAGAGGGTGGTAATTTACTTTGAAGAAGAAGAGACGTTTTCGTGTTACATAAACATAACGACATAATGACATAACCAATATACGCTTGCTCTATTATAATAAGATTACAAAACAATATTAATACTAATAATGTCCCACTTCCCCGAGGCGTTTTTCCTGCAGTGATAACGTGTATAAATAGCTTTTAGTTCTGATGGCGTTTCCGTGGGAGCAACAGCTTCGACAGGAAGTAAAAATATAATAAACCACAAACACGTATGCTTAGATTTTTAAACAGTCGATACTGCTCTTTATAACACTAAATGAAGAAATTTGGAGGAAATCCCAACATCCGTGAGGTAAATTTTACTGACAAAACTCAGCGAAGATCTACTGGACTCTATGTATGCCACAATGTTTGGGTAACTAACATGACCCTTCCTGGCGCTAACATGGCGTTATTCATGGCGGCCTTTTGAAACTCGCTCCTGCTGTTTAACACGAAACTGAAAGGGAGGAAGCCCGGGTTGTGCTCATTTACCAAGCAGCTAGCTAGCGCTTGCCGAGCCAGCCATTCCTTAACAGTTTTGAATGGAGTACTTGCTCGAATGTTTAAACCACTTGGCAATCTCTCCACAAGAAACTTGGTAAATGAACACACCCAATGTTCTTGAGACCCGACCATAGATCGACTGTATTCTATATACCTCAAAGAGGAATGACCCTTCCTGCCCCTTTGTGTGCGGGTGTACTAGTTATGAAAATTCTTAAAATTGCAGGTCATTCAGATGAAAATTGATGATTTTATGCGACGCTGACCTTTGACCTTTTGACCAAATTATTACTTTTTGTTCTCCATATTCTCGTAATAAAGCTTTGTTAAACATGTGATGACAAAGCTAAAATGGTAAATTAAAATTTCAGGTCGATTGGATGAAAATGGATGATTTTTGGATTTTTTTTAGGTGTCGCTGACCTTTGACCTTTTGACAGAATTAATAATTTGCCTTCTCCATATTCTCGTGATAAACTTTGTTGAAAATTAGATGCAAAAAGCTCAAATGGTAAAAACGTTACGGCCCAGACAGACACACAGAAGTGATTGCAAAACCCCATATCCTGCTGTGCGGGGCATGGGATAATGAGATATCTGAGGATCCCTTATGTGTTGAGTGTGTCACCCCAGGGTATCTTACCATAAACACAACAATATACAGTACTTGTAAAAACATTCACTGCCCAAACAATTCCCACACCCGCCTAGTGTGGTACAGTACAGTACCTAATCTTACTAGAATTCACCAAATGTCCGTCCGTCCGAAGGTACCGCAAAAACGGCTGAACCAATCGCAACGATATTTTGGGTGAGTAATCCTGGGATCCCCTGGAGTAAAATAGGCTATGTTGTTTTTCCAATTTCAGCTTTGGCCTCCAGCATTTTCAGGTTTGGACGCCCGCATAACGTTATTTTCCCGGGTGCCGCACAAAGGGCTGCACCGATCGCTGCATAGCTGCACCGATTGGACTCGGTGACCTCGAACAAAGACCTTTTCTAAGGACATGGGTTGAATCCCTGCTTGAGAGAATGCCAACTGCCTCCCCGCCATCACGGTCGTCTTCCCAACTCACAATCCCACGAGACATGCAGAAAGGACGACCCAAGACCAGTTATCTTCTTTTTGATTCGTATATAAACATCATTAAAAATAAATAATGACCTTGGCCAAAGTTCAAACGACGTGGGTTTAATCTCTACATGAGAGAATTTCACAAAACTATTTGGGCGGTGTATAAGCTAACAGATCGCTGTTTTCATCGATCTTGCCAAGGCCGTAACACCTATTGGCTTTTTAACTGTTGACTTGGTAGTTTTTACAATGAAGGAAACACGTATGGGGAGTACATACGACATAGCGATTGTGAATGTGACAGCTTTTTTTTTTCTTTTTCTTTTTTTTCTTCTTCTTTTTGTTTGTATACAAGATCGAGGCTCGTGAAAGAGCGAACATAAATCACACAGAAAGACAAACAGGCACATAAAACAAATAACATCGGCAGCGGTAGACAAGATGGGGAGAGAGGGGGAAGGACACAAACACAACATTTGAGAGCAGGGACCGAGAGACATGGAGACATCGAGAGATCTGTGGGAGGGAGAGGGCTTTGGGGGGGAGGCATGTAAAGGGGGGGGGGGTGTGGGAGAGGTATGAACATATGGACACTGCCAGGATTTCCAGGAAAGAAGTTGGAATTTCAAACAAGGTGGATCTGGGGTGAATTAGTGGGGGTAGAAAAGATCAAGGTTTTGGATGGGGGAAGATAAGAGATGGTGGTGAACAGCTGTTTTAAAGACCGGGAGGGAGGAGAGGGATTGAAGGGAGTGTGGGAGTTTGTTCCAGAGGCGGGAGAAAAGAGGAATGAAAGAGTGAAGGTGAGCAGAGAGCCGAGATTTCGGCAGTTTAACCATCAGAGGGTTGCTGGCAGATCTTGTGCGACCTGTAGGAATATTTGGGGGACAGAGCACAGAGAGAGCTGGGGGAGCAAGGCCGGAGAGGAGTCGGTAGAAGACAGAAAGACCACCCACCTGCCTGTGGTGAGAGTGAAAGGCCCTCAGAGATAGCTTCATCGCGGGAGATTCCAATGATTTTGAAAGCTTTGGATTCAACAGCGTGAAGCCGAGCCAGGTGTGAGGCAGGAGCACCAGCCCCTAGGGGAGAACAGTATTCCATTGAGCTGCGGATGAAAGCCTTGTATGTGGTGAGGAGCTCAGGTGTGCCGAGGAAGGACTTCGCACGACGGAGGATGCCCAGTCGGCGACTGGCTTTGGAGGCCAGCTTGGAAATGTGGTTTTCTCAAGAAAGATCATGGCAGATAGTGAGACCCAAAAGCTTGAGCGACAGAACTTCTTGGAGAGGATTGTTGAGAAAGTAGATGGGAGGGTTGTCCAGTCGATCTTTTTGGAGAGACATAGTAAGAGAGTGAGATTTGTCAGGATTGAAAGACATGTTCCACTTGTTTGACCAGTCTGTGATTTTGTCCAGGTCTTCAGAGAGTGAGGAGGCTGCAGACTGCCGATCTGAGGGAAGAGGAATGGAGCGGCAGAGAGTGGAGTCATCAGCAAAGAGATAGAGAGGATTTTCCAGGGAGTCGGAGAGATCATTGATAAAGACCAGAAAAAGCACAGGGCCCAGCACACTTCCTTGGGGAACTCCAGCCTGAACAGGAAGGGGAGATGAGAGAAATCCATTCAGGGCCACACGTTGACTACGACCAGAGAGGAAGTCCACAAGCCATGCATGGAGATTTCCATGGATACCATAGGAGGAGAGTTTGGTGAGCAGAGCTGGGTGCCAGACCGTATCAAAGGCCCGTGATATGTCAAGGGAGACAGCTCTGATTTCCTGTTTGGCATTGAGGACCTCCATCCATTGTTGAGACAGCAGAAGCAGCATGTCCAGAGTAGAGTGACCTGGTCTGAAACCAAATTGATGATCAGAGATCAAGCCATTGGAGAAGAGGAAAGATTTCATATCCGAAGCAATGATGGATTCCATGACTTTGCTGATAATTGGGAGCAGGCTGATTGGTCTGTAGTTGCAAGGATCTGTTTTTGCACCTTTTTGTGTAAAGCGGTAATGTTAGCTGATTTCCAGGATGCTGGCAGATGACCTTGAGCAAAAGATAGGGTGAAAAGAACAGAGAGAGGGTGAGATAGAGCGGCAGAGCAGGATTTTAGGACCCGTGGGCTGATGCCGTCTGGTCCAGTTGCAGAATCAGAGTCGAGGTTTGACAAAAACTCCTCCACCTTGTCAGGAGAGAAGGACACAGAGTCCAGGAGCAGTTGGGTTCGACTGGGAAAGGTGGGAACAGAGAGAGATGGGTTTGGGACTAAGGATTTTGAGGCGAACACAGAGTTGAGGCATTCGGCTTTGTCACGTGCGATGTCAACTGTGTGGCCATTTGAGGTAAGGGAGGGGATGGAGGGGGAACAAACACCAGAAACGGATTTGACCAGACGCCACCAGGATTTGGAGGAAGGAGACAGGTTTGAGAGTTCATTCTTGAGTGAGGAGAGATAGTGCTTCCTGGCACTCCTGAGGGTAGACACACACTTGTTCCGAGCTTGGTGGAAGGAACTGAGATTGCCTTCAGTTGGATTAGCCTTCCAAGAGGCAAAGGCAAGTTGTTTCAGGGCAACTGCCTCACCACAAGATTCAGTGTACCATGGACGGGAGGAAGGGTAAGACAACTGAAGGCGAGATGGGATAAATCTGTGCATGAGAGAGATCAGTTTGCTTTGGAAGAATTCCCAGGAAGAATTGATGTCAGAGGCAGTGGAGATGGGAGACCAATCCAGACGATTGATGGCTGCTTGAAGACCGTCCCAGTCGGCCTGAGTGAAATGCCAGACTCGTCGACGCTGAGGAGGCTCTCTGAGAATGGCCAGAGAGATGTCCACTTTGACAAGCACATGATCAGAAGAACCGATTGGAGCAGAAGAAGAGCAGCAGACATTAGCAGGGAAGTTTGTCATAACCAAGTCTAGAAGAGAAGATACTCCATTGGCTGAGATCCGGTCGGGAAATTGACAGATTGTGTCAATCCCAGTGAGTCACAGAAGTCCTTTGCTGAGGTGCCATGACTGGTGAGAGAGGAACCCACACCCAACCAGGTGGCATGATGACAGTTGAAGTCACCACATATGAGGAAGAGAGAGTTGGGATGAGTGGATAGAAGTTGGTCCATGTTGTCAGACAGTGAAATGTAGATGGAGTCATCACTGTTTGGGGGACGGTACAGAACACATATGAACAAAAGGTGGGAGCGGAGAGGAAGCCGTAACCAGAGGTACTCCTGCGGGTGAGGAGGAAAGAGGGCAGTGCAAGGAGAGTGAGGAAGAGAGTTTTTGACAAAGATAGCCACCCCACCACCAGGCCGAGGCTCAGGTCTATCATACCGGAGGAGGGAGTAACCAGGAAGAGATATTAAGGAATGAGAGACATCTTGAAGGAGGAAAGTCTCTGTTAAGCAGATCAAGTCTGGATTGTCAGAAGCAACCTGTATGGAGAGATCAGTCAGGTTTGAGCGAAGGCCCCGGATGTTTGAGGTCCATACCGCTATTGAAGAGAGAGGGGGAGCATCGGGTACAGGACAGGGGAGGGGAGGAGTAGGGTAAGATGAAGGATGAGAGGGGGAGGTAGGGAGAGCAGTTGATAGTGTGTCAGATGTTGCAGAAGAGTTCCAAGAAAGGGAAGGATGAGGAGGATGAAAGGTTTGATGGTGAAGGGATGAGGCACAGTGAGGGGTTGTTTGAGGGGGGGGGCAGAGGAAAGTAGAAGGTTTGGGGGGGTGGAGGTATGAGATAGAAGGGAGACGAAGTGGGGAGGAGGCAGCTTGGAGGAGGAGGGGGGAGGAGGGAGAATTGGAGAGGAATGGTATGGGGGGAGAATTGAATGGGAGGGATTGGGGGGGAGTTTTGAAGGGGAGGAGTGAGGGGGGAGTTTAGAAGTGGAGGGGCAAGGGGGGAGTTTAGGAGTGTAGGGGCAAGGGGGGGATTTGGAGGGGAGGGGCAAGGGGGGAGTTTAGGAGGGGAAGGGCAAGGGGGGAGATCAGGAGTGGAGGGGCAAGGGGAGGGATTAGGAGGGGAGGGGAAGGGCAAGGGGGGAGTTCAGGAGTGGAGGGGCAAGGGGGGAGTTGAATAGTGGAGGGGCAAGGGGCGAGTTTAGGAGTGTAGGTGCAAGGGGGGGGATTTGGATGGGAGGGGCAAGAGGGGAGTTTAGAAAGTGGATGATTAATGAAAGATGAACATTGATAACAAATTGGGTTTGTTGTGATTTTCAAGTTAGCAATCCGATTCAGAATGATGGAGGAGGGATGGAATGAATGTGAATTTAGACCATGTAGTGAGGGAGACGTATAAGATATTGAATTTCTTTTTTTTGAAGTGGAATGAGTTGGAGAGGAAATTGAGAAAAGCCTTTTAAATAGGAAGAAAAACAGCGTGTTGTAATATACCACTGAATAAAACACAGAAGGGGAAAGGTTAAACATATTTAAATAATATTTAAACAGAAACGTGAACAATCTTATATGCACAAAAATACCAACGGGGGGAGAGCCGAGAGGGACCACCACGAGTCACGTGAACAGGGCAAACTGTGGATGGCAAGGAGATAATGGGGGTGGGGTGAACAGCACACCTGGACAGAAAATACAGGATGAGACAACAGTACACGTGGAGAAAAGAAAATAAATGTTTTTTTTGTTTTGTTTTTTTTGGGGGGGGGGAGTGGGGATTTAGAACGTTAGACAGAGTATTATGTTCGGGGTAGAAGGGAAAAAACCAAGAGCCAAGCAAAACATGCTTAAGTTAACAAAACACCGACGGGGGTACAACTACAAGGCCACACACGAGGAGCAGTACACGATTAATTAATTACGAGTTACAGGAAATTCAAACCAAAACTAACTATAATCAAACAATATCGCATGGACGATAAAATAACGAGTTGAAATTTGACAATCTATCTGGGGAAATGGGGGAGAAACACGTGGTCGAAGAACGAACGAACGAATAAGAATGAATAAACGAATGAGCACAGAGAAGGTAATGTCTTCTTTTTTTTCTTTTTTTTTTGAGTTGAGATTTACATAAGGAAGTAGGCTTTGGGGTGGAAAGACTGCGAAAACAGAGAACGAAAGTTATTGGATCACAAACGACGGAACGCTGAGAGAAAAACAAAGCCTCAAGGTTGTACAGTATACACTGTACAAGGCCTCAAGACGACACGAATTAACACGATTTTCAATACAGGTATGAAAGATTTGCACCGAAAATCTTTGTCGGGACAATATACGTACATACACCATAAAATAAATACAGTTTTAACGAAAATACAAAATGGGAACAATTACTTAACTTCGATTTCAATGGAGAGCGTGTGGAGCTGCGAAAAAACGAACCCTCGCCAACAAGACCGGAAACGGAAGTCCCTGAGGCGTCTTTCGCTTCGCATCAAATTATTCAATACATTCATTCATTCATTTCATGATTATTACGCTCATTATTACGCTCATTAAACGTTCATTAAACATTAAATGTTCATTAAACGATAATGAAAATAAAAACGAAAAACATTACGAAATTACATTCACACCGTCACGTCAAACACTACCGCGAACACAAACATCGTCACAACATCGTCACAATGAAAACATCGTCACAAACGTTACGTTACGTAATTCAAACCGTGAACACATCGAATATTGGAGAGCCCATTGCCCAAATTTGAAACACGATGGAATAATATTTACCGATATGAACAGTGATGTGGCTTTCATTGAAATTCTACAAATACTGTTTAGATTTTGATGATTTGCGTGTGATATGATTTAACGGATGTTTATATAAATCGTTTAAAATAAAAAAAAGCCTTCAATTTCTGATATTTTGCCTTTTCATTTGGGCCTCCCAATTGAAGCCCTGCCCCATAGGGCGGGTACCGTTGCTAGTAATTATATAATTTGTGAAATTCAATGCTTTGATTCAGCACATTGTCAAACTAATCGTATTAATTAATTAATCAATGGTTGAAAAAATATTTTTCTTTTGAAGCACGTCTTGGTTTCGTATTGTACAGGTAAATATAAAACTAGATGGTATTCTTCGAATACTTACCCTGCGCAGTCAACCTGGTGCGAGCCAACTCTTGTTTTTGAACGTTTTTTTTTTACTTTGATCCAAATGGATGCCAGACCACGTGAGTGATGACATCATTAATTTATATTCTCTAATATAATTGTTGCAGAGATTACGCTGAATAAATTTCAAACTGATCAGACGAAGCATTGCCCTGTCAAATTATGACATCATAATTATGACGTCATAGTTAAAAACATATTCCCCATGCGGAGTTCTTCACAATGAGCCACGTTTCAATATTTTCCATGGAGCGGTTATGGAGCTATTAGTCAGGTTCACTGTTTTTTCGTTCAAAAATTTTGGAGATTAGCAAAACTATACATTTTTGGAATATTCAGAGCATGAGGAATCCAAAAATTAAGTTAGCATTTGCGTAGACACATGCATTGGATTTTCAAAATGGCCACCATAAAATACATAATTTGCGCTATCTCGGCTTCTAGTCAACCTAGAATCTTATTTAAATATGCTAATCCTATGTTTTCTGCGTCAAGAAAACCATTGGTGGGATCATTAGACTTCTAATTCAAACACTTGCTTCACTTTTAGGACTTTCCAGATGTTCATGATACAAAAAAATATTCCGCATATTCCTGAACGGTATCGACCTAGTAGATCCTGTGTATAGGACTTACAGTTCAATCTGATACTAACAAGGCTGCTTTCTTGCTTTATAAACCCATACCTATTGTTGTAAAAGCAGAGATACAACATTGTCTCAAGTAGAGTTTAATCGTGATCGATCTCAGGTAGCATCTAGAAATAGAATCAACATTCATAGTATTCGTATTACTTCAGGTACATACAGGTAATCTCTAGTCAAGCAAGCATGCAGCGCACAATACAGAATCTTTACCATTCTACGGAAGCCCGGAGGTGCTATAGAGTTACATGGCACAGAACTGCCCTCTGCGCGGAACGACAGTCTCTTTATAGTCAGCCGCGGAGGAGTCGCGTAGTGGCAACTCGTAGAATAACATCAGGGTCGTAACTTAGGACAATTTCATCACATCCTCCCCACGTTTAGAACTTTACTAGCAGGTCATGAACGATAGACACATCTATCTATAATTACAGTAATCTCTGTGTGTGTGTGTGTGTGTATGTGTGTATGTCTGTGTGTTTGTCTGTGACCGCTGTTTCTCGACAACCACGGGTCCGATATACTTGAAACTTGCCAGGTATATTGCTGGGGACCCGAGGATGTGCCTTTTCAAGGTTTCATATTAATCGGACAAGTAGTTACCGAGCCATGTCCAAAAAACGATTCAACCAATCAGAGAGCAGCGAGCTATCACGTGTGCCGAACGTGCCGAACAGACTCTGCCTCGGACGGCACATTTGAGAGCGTATTCATTTATTTCACGTTGGCAAACTATGTTGGCGTTAAACTATGTTTTAAAACTAATTAAAACTAATTTGCGATTCTTTCGCTTTCCTGCGCGTTTGTGCACGCTATGGCGATTTCTTTACCAAACTCCGCAAGCCGTTCGCTTTGGACCAAACCATTTCATGTAAATAGAGGGGGGGGATTGTCACCGTACTCGCAAGCCGTTCGCTTTGGTACAAACCATTTCATGTAAATAGAGGGGGGGGGGATATAATTTTAGATATATATATAGTACGGGCATGCCCTAGTATTGATAAACAGCAGATGAATATATAGAAATGTGAAGAATCGAAATGCATCTGAAAGGATGTTACTGCCAGTCGAAACGTCCGGGCGTCGTCAATCCCGATGACAAGGTTACTGCAATTCAACCGCGCACTCATAGTCTGATTAGCAACCAGTTTGTGGATATATGTATATATATATATATATATATATATATATATATATATATAAAGGAGGAGTGTGTGTGTGTGTGTGTGTGTGTGTGTGTGTGTGTGTGTGTGTGTGTGTGTGTGTGTGTGTGTGTGTGTGTGTGTGTGTCTCTCTCTGGATGTCCGCTTATAACTCAAGAACTACACATCGGAGAAAAGTTTTAGACACAGATTCGGAATCAGCATAAAATCCTGGTGGTTATAGGCTACGTTTTATTTTAATATCAATGGTTTAAAAAACCGCGCCAGCTACAATCCCATGGTGTAGTTTGTGGCGGCGCTGTTGCCCCTTTCCGATCCCGTGGTTGGCGCACGTACAGTATACTGTACGTACATATTTATATATTTTCAATGTGCTTTTTATTGTATTTTAAATTGTTTTTTAGCTTCTTTTATTGTTAATTTATGTACTATTGTATTTATTTTAAATATATTTTTAAGGAAAACAAATGTTTTCCCGTCTATAGTAGAGTCCCTGTATAAAGAGAGTTGTGTCAACTCAAATTTGGACGCCATTTTGTGTCTAAGTGTGTCGGATTGTGTCGGATTAGATATACATGTACATTCGCGATATGGGGTGATATATTCTAAACCTGCTAAAAAAAAATTTACTACACATATTTAGTCTTATTATTACATACAGGTGATATTTGTTTTGTCAAAAACTCAGCTATTGCCGTGAAAAAGAGCTGTGTGGTGATATTAAAAGTGGTATGGCAATGCACATTACAAGCCAACACTGCATATAAGAGCTAACATTATAAGTAAGACAAACCAATGCTGTCGTTCTCTGAATTTTAATAACTTTTAGAAAGGTGTGGGCATATCCAATATTTTTTAAAGGGTGCCGAGAGCAATTCCGGTGTAGGACTTCCAGCCGACATATAGTCTAACACACTTAAAACAAATTCTGTACGTGGTATTGCCATATTTCTATCGTGTACAACTTTAGTTTTATCGACATTTATATTCAATTTCCATTGTAATGATTTAACAAGCTGCAAGTCAGCTTCTGTCTCTGACATAAGGAAAACGTCATCGGCATCTAGTAAGATTGAAACGTTCATTTATTACTACACCCTTGCCCAGAACTCTGATGGATATTGCCTGATCGATTAATATGTTTCATAGCTGGCGACTTAATTAACACTTAATTTTCGACTGCGCCAAGCCGTAATTAAACAGAGAAAAACTTTAAAAAATACCTGCAGTGTGCACGGTTCGTCTAGCTCTAGTCGAACAGATATGGAAAAGCACAGATAAGACGTCGTATTCACCATAACTTGTTTAATTTCACCAGGAACATGATGAGGCCAACACAGTAAACATTCAGTACAAAACTTGGTTCATACATTCAGTACAGAACATGATTCATACATTCAGACCGTAAGAAAACTCTGCCCGTAATACAACACTCTGACCAGACCAACACTTCATCCCACTACGTTCACTCCTCACAAGTGAAACTCATCTTCAACCTCTTTTTGTCATCAGCTCGCCCCCTCTCAAACTGATTCACATCGAAATGTTCCTGCAATCATACAATGAGTGTCCTTGATGTATTTATTTATTGAAATTTTTATTCTAACACAACACAGTTTAATTTTAATGAGCTGTCATGTACTAGTACTTCCACAACAGAAAATCACATGGACAATCTTCCGGAAGATGGCCAGACAAATCGCTAGCTCTATCGACCACATGTATATTGATATCAAACAGGGATAACAGCTTTTGAAAGTTGAGCCAGTTTTAAATGTGGGTACACAAATACACCTGTTTTACTGCATTAATCACCTAGAAATATTGTATGTTTTGGGAACGATAGCTGTCACCAGGTTAAATATATAGGGATTGTCCAATGTGCAAAATCTTCCATCACTACAATTTGGCCATAAATCCCGGGGTGGGAAATATTTGAGCAAATATGCCACAAGACGCATGAGCACTGTACAAAGCAAACAATAACTCGTCAAATTTTGGACGAATGGATGGCTGCACAACCCGCAAAAAAATTGAGCAGGCCCCCCCCTAAAATTGCTTTTATGATTGCCGATTAGGCTAAAGATTTTAAACCAAAAAAATAACTTGCCTCGGACTAAGTTTTGAATGGACGGACAGACAACTGAAAACAAAACGGACCATGGGTTTCCCACCCCTATAAAATCAAAATTAATTCCCTCTGAAACAGTACAGTGACATTGCCCGCAGACTACCCAACCGCAGACCAGGCAATGTCACTGTACCGGGACATTTCATCAATCAATGACAATATGCGGTCCGCTAGGACTACCCGAAAAAAATTGAGCAGGGTTCTTCCCACGGAAATGCATTTTTGGTCAGCTCCTTGAAGATTATAAACAAACACAAATCACTTCCCTTTAAAAGGGTTTTCAACGGACAGACAACCAAAAAAAAACCGAGCAGATAGAATTGCTTTTGAACATCGATCATCAAGCGGCGTGGGCCTACCTGGCAGAGTCTCGAGGAGTCGCTCGCTTTCCAGCTCTTTCGTCTGACTTTCGCTTCCCAAATTTGTCTTCTGACTTTATCACTTGGAAATCTATACATCTTATATTTCCCAGATTGGTTTGAACAACCAAAAGCAGAACAACCAGTCATTTTGTTTGGCAATAAACAACATTCCCGTACCAAGCTGACGTTCACGCACGGTGAAGTTAGACACAAAATGGCGCCACGAAATCACGTGACCAGAAATCTCGGGTCAGCGCATGGCGCAACTCTCTTTATACAGGGACTCTAGTCCATAGGAGTGACGTAAAGTCGCACATATGACAAAATGCGCGCCATTTTTTCGCGCCAAGAACGAATAAACGGTAGTTGAGATTTTATTCGAATTCGAATTCCATTAAATTTCAACTGTTGGAAACAATAATTATTTCAACTGTTGGAAATTGAAATAATTATTGTTTCCAACAGTTGAAATTTAATGGAATTCGAATTCGAATAAAATCTCAACTATAAAAAAAAACGTCGCGTTTTAAAATTATGACGTCATCAGCGTATTTCGGAACGTTAATTTTTCAACTTCATATTCGGAATCAGTACGTCCCAGAGCAACTACAGCACACCTTAAATGTTTTAAAAACCTTCGGGTTTTAAAATTATGACATCATCAGCGTATTTCGTAACGTTAATTTTTCAACTTTGCCAACAATGACTTCCGACTTCCGGGTTCGGAATGCGGGACCAATGCCATTTGACAGGGAATAAAAAATAAATGCGACATTCAATTGACGACAATGACTTCCGACTTGACTCCCCCCTCTCCCTCCCCTCCCCTCCCACCTCCACCCTAACCCCTCCCCTTCTCCCCTCCCCCCTCCCCCTCCCGCTCCCCCCTTTCTCCCCCTCCCCCTCCACTCCCCCTCCCCTCGCCTCCCCCTTGCCCCTCCCCATTCCCCCTCCCCCCTCCCCCTCCCATCCCTCCCCATCCCCCCCTCTTCTCTTCTCCCCTCCCCCCCCTCTTCTCCCCTCTCCCCCTCTTCTCCCCTCTCCCCCTCTTCTCCCCTCCCCACCCTCTCCTCCTCTTCTCCCCTCCCCACCCTCTCCTCCCCACCCCCCCGTTCCCCTCCCCTTCACCCTCCCCTCCCTTCCCCCGTCCGGCAATGCCGGGTACTTCCCATGGCCAGCTGTACGTGGGCTGCTCGAAGGTTGGAAAACCAAGCAATCTTTATGTCTTGGCACCAAGTAAGAAAACCAGAAATGTTGTATACCAAGAGGTTTTGAGAAATTGACAATTGACAAAACGTCATGTAGGAAATGTACTGTGATATTGCTCTAAAATATACATGTTCTTTTCATCATATATTTGTCTTATTCTTATTCAACCCGGGCTAAGCCGGGTACCTTAGCTAGTATATATATAAAGGAGGAGTGTGTGTGTGTGTGTGTGTGTGTGTGTGTGTGTGTGTGTGTGTGTGTGTGTGTGTGTGTCTGTCTGTCTGGATGTCCGCTTATAACTCTAGAACTACACATCGGAGAAAAGTTTTAGACACAGATTCGGAATCAGCATAAAACCCGGTGGTTTTACGCTACGTTTTATTTTAATATCAATGGTTTAAAAAAACGGCGCCAGCTGCAATTCCATGGTGTAGTTTGTGGCGGCGCTAGACGTTTGGGGTGTATTGCAATGGTTTGTCGGGTTTGGCTGTGGGTCCAGAATAGCTCCCATTTCATTATGATCTTCCACTTTTATTTTGATTCTTCTGTTACACCGCCTTCCTTATCTACCTTATATCCCCCCGAAGAGGCCTCTACATAATTTCATGCGGCAGAATTTTATGCATTTTGAGTAAAAGAAGTGAGAGGAAGGTGTAGAAGGAAGAAGAGGCGTGGTCACTGTGGAGGCCTCGATCGTGAGTGGAAATGGCGGAAATTGCGTTTGTATCGCAAAGTAAAGGATCTGCATTCATTTCTGAACTTGCATTGGTGGATTGTTATCCATCTGCATTATTTTTCATTAAAAAAACTTTATGTTGAACTTGAAGGCTCCAAGCACAGACTATATATATAGCCCTCATTGAGGTAAAAATAAAAGTAAAAAGCCTGCTATCGCTTGCCAAGCTAGCCGTTCCCCCTCCCCCCTCCCCCTCCACTCCCCTTCCCCTCCCCCCTCCCCCCTTTCCCTCGCGGTCCCCCTGTGCTGTCTTTCCCTCTTGGTCCCCCTGTGCTGTCTTTCCCACGCGGTCCCCCTGTGCTGTCTTTCCCTCGAGGTCCCCCTGTGCTGTCTTTCCCTCGCGGTCCCCCTGTGCTGTCTTTCCCTCGTGGTTCCCCTGTGCTGTCTTTCCCTCGTGGTCCCTCTGTGCTGTCTTTCCCTCGCGGTCCCCCTGTGCTGTCTTTCCCTCATGGTCCCCCTGTGCTGTCTTTCCCTCGAGGTCCCCCTGTGCTGTCTTTCCCTCGCGGTCCCCCTGTGCTGTCTTTCCCTCGCGGTTCCCCTGTGCTGTCTTTCCCTCGCGGTCCCCCTGTGCTGTCTTTCCCTCGTGGTCCCCCTGTGCTGTCTTTCCCTCGTGGTCCCCCTGTGCTGTCTTTCCCTCATGGCCCCCATGTGCTGTCTTTCCCTCGTGGTTCCCCTGTGCTGTCTTTCCCTCGCGGTCCCCCTGTGCTGTCTTTCCCTCGCGGTCCCCCTGTGCTGTCTTTCCCTTGTGGTCCCCCTGTGCTGCCTTTCCCTCATGGTTCCCCTGTGCTGTCTTTCCCTTGTGGTCCCCCTGTGCTGTCTTTCCCTCGTGGTCCCCCTGTGCTGTCTTTCCCTCGGGGTCCCCCTGTGCTGTCTTTCCCTCATGGTTCCCCTGTGCTGTCTTTCCCTCGCGGTCCCCCTGTGCTGTCTTTCCCTCGCGGTTCCCCTGTGCTGTCTTTCCCTCGTGGTTCCCCTGTGCTGTCTTTCCCTCGCGGTCCCCCTGTGCTGTCTTTTCCTTGTGGTTCCCCTGTGCTGTCTTTCCCTCGCGGTCCCCCTGTGCTGCCTTTCCCTCGCGGTCCCCCTGTGCTGTCTTTCCCTCGCGGTCCCCCTGTGCTGTCTTGCCCTCGTGGTTCCCCTGTGCTGTCTTTCCCTCGTGGTCTCCCTGTGCTGTCTTTCCCTCGTGGTCCCCCTGTGCTGTCTTTCCCTCGCGGTCCCCCTGTGCTGTCTTTCCCTCGCGGTCCCCCTGTGCTGTCTTTCCCTCGCAGTCCCCCTGTGCTGTCTTTCCCTCGCGGTTGTCAGCTCTTTCACGAGCCTCGATTCAGTATTCAAAAAAGAAAAAGAAAAAAAAAAGGTCGCCATAGTCGTGCAGTGGTAGTCAGCACAATAGCTAGGTCGGATAATGTACCTTGTCAAAGAAGGAATCGTCGTTTGTAGCACGGCGCATTTTGTCGCACGGTGCATTTCTAGGAATCCTCCACGTCGGCCTTTACCTGTACTACGCCCCAGCGGATCATTCGTGTTAACCAATCACTGGCAGCGATGCATAATCGCAACCGACCAAGCAGAAGCCGCATACAGTTCCAAGGGTCCATGTTGGATCCATGTTGGATCCATGTTGGGTCCACGTTGTCATGGAATAATAGCGAGAACAGGAGTACTCATCGAGGGAGAGAGAGAGAGCAACGATATGAGCCATTCGGAGCCAATAGTTCGGAGCCAATAGCTAATGCCTCCCACGGCCGTCTGTCACGAACCAAGGCCAAAGTATTTGTATTTGTAGACGCACGGCCGCAGCCCCTCACGACCAGGCCTCGCTCGGCACAGACGACGAGCGTCCCCACGCACGTTAAAGTCAAACGTCAAAGAAACCGTTCTCGCGTAACATGGCGATTCATGAGAATCGCGGAGAGTGCGCCCTCAGTGAGGCTCGCTCAGGCGGCCCTCAATTTCACACCCGCAGCGAGGTCCTTTTGCCAGATCCCCACACCGAACGATAAGAGAAGGCCCCACGTGGCCTCTGTTCATCTCGAACACGCAGACGGCATGACACGTCCCGCACAGCAGCACAGCGCTCTGTGGATCGATAATTACCCCGGACGAACACGCACGGCATGTGAGGAAACGTAAAACCCAACCTAAATTGTCCACACGGAACCTTAATCATGACGTGACGCACTGACCGTGGATTCGCACGCGATGTCCTGGATGGATTTGCCCGATCGACAAAACCGAGAGAATGTTCTCATCCACCCCCTCATCCGTCCTGGATGGATTTGCCCTATCGTTACAACCAAGAGAATGTTCTCATCCACCCCTTCATTCATCCCCTCCTCCGAGATTGCAGCTGCGCTCTGTGTACCGAAGTCGAGCGACCTTCGCAGTCTAGGTCAGAGGGAAAGTATGCAGGCAACAACCGGATGAGGCGTCTCGCAGTCTCGATCCCGGCGCGAATGTCGTGGAAACAAGCCAAGAGCTCTGTTCTGGAAACAACAAGCCAAGAGTCAAGGGCGAACAGGCGGGATGGCACCACCGTGTCTAGCACAGGTGACAAGGGAGTCGGGCGCCGCACTCAATGTTATCATCTCATGGGTCACCGTGTACCCCGAATGCCCCATGGTCCTAGCATATAACGGCATGAGTCATCGTTGATGGCTAGATGCCCCGAAGGCTCTATGGTCCTAGCAAATAACGGTATGAGTCCTCGTTGATGGCTAAATGCCCCGAAGGCACTATGGTCCTAGCAAATAATGGTATGAGTCCTCGTTGATGGCTAGATGCCCCGAAGGCACTATGGTCCTCCCGAATAACGGTATGAGTCCTCGTTGATGGCTAGATGGCGCGGGCGCTCGACCTCTAGGAAGTGCCGCAGATAACTTTATGACACGCACGTATGTGCTGGAGCGGTCAGGTTGAGTATGTCCGCAAACCGTGGAGTTACCAAAGGTACATGGAAACTCGGATAAACGAAACTCCAATGACGAGAGCGCTTGAAGCACGCAATTACATGAAAGACGCCTAAGGGCAAATGCGTATTTGGACGATTACGTCATCGGTCGCACTCGAGAAGCACGCAATTACAGTAATGACGCCTTTGGGCAAACGCGTGATTTGTAGGTGACGTCATCAATTGGTTCGGGCGCGTGCGGGCTGGTTTGGCGGCGAATTGCCCCGTCCTTGGGTTCCCCGAGCTGAGCACCAGCTGAGCGGTATCCCTACACGGAGCAAAGTGACGCACCGAAACTATAGACTCGCGTCCATTTGGCAGCAGCACTCGAGCGGGCTCGGGATTGGGGCACCGAATACAAACCTGGTCGACGAGTGGATTGCATCTACTCGGGCGAACCACGTGTTTGAGGGAAAACCGAAAATGTCAAACCTAGCCTGTCGAACCAGCGCGGCACGCCGAGTCGAGTGGGCGAGCACGCCTTGGCAGCAATAAATTGCACGTCCTGAAGTAGCGTATCGTTTGATAGCTATCGGGCCGTGTTTGTCAGGAGTTAGATGCGGGGATAGCATCAACAGTGCGGTAGCCATTGCCGCTAACACCCGAGCAAAGAGGATGGTGGGCAAGACCGTTAGGCGGTCATCCGAATACATCATGCTATGGTGTATCATCATCTAGCTTGATACGACATTCCCCTGTATTGCCCGAGTGCCGAGAAAGCCTATGAAGATCGCGCGCCCGAGCCTGGGAGTCTATGAAGATCATGCTCGATGTCCTCAGAATCGGCCTCCTTGCCGTCAGATGAGGCTCGCTGCCTGTCCGTTAATCGGAACAGAGATGACGGCGCCGACAAGCTGGGCATCCGTGCAGTGGCGGGTCCTCTTGTGATGCCAAACGAGCCTCAAGCGTTGAGGCGATTCCGGCCAGCGGGGTTCGCCGGCTTCGCTGAGTAGACACGCGTAGGCGGGATTCCGACGAGCAGCAATCGGGGCCGCCGGCCTCGCAGAGTAGGGCCCGCGATGGGTGCAGCACGCGATTCGCACGTAGAAGGGGTTCCATCCAGCGGTGGTCGGATACACCGGTGAAGTGAAGCGCGTTAGACATGGGAGTCATGTGCACATGCGCAGAAAATCAGATCTCGTGCCGGGCACGCAAATCCAGGAGGACTCTGATTCTCGCATAAGCAGCCGCAAGCGTTTCCCGTAACCGAGGCAGTCACAGCCAGACTCGTACCTTCGGCTCCGAGCACATCCGTCGACCCGGCGAGGTTTCAGCTGCAGAACTTTTCCCAGTAGCATCGCTCTCCAGGCGTCTTGCTGGAGTTCGTCACACCTGCTCCGGCGTTCAGACCTCGGGAGAGCAGTACGTGCTCAGACGGTGTAGTTCCTGAACGAAATGCTTGAGGGGTTCCAATGCATCCGGTCTCATCGTGGCAGACTGTTAGAGAAAGTAGTTGGCGCGCCGTGGCTAGAGCTGGCTCGGCGGGTCCTCCGCTGGTCGTTCTTCCCCGAGGTGGGCAGTCGCAGGAACATGGGCATCATCTCGATTCCGAACGATGTCAGGAGAGGATCACGATTAATTGTTGTAAAATCAGAGATACAACATTGTCTCAAGTAGAGTTTAATCGTGATCGATCTCAGGTAGCATCGAGAAATAGAATCAACATTCATCGTATTCGTATTACTTCAGGTACATACAGGTAATCTCTAGTCAAGCGAGCATGTAGCACACAATACAGAATCCTTACCATTCTACAGAAGCCCGGAGGTGCTTTTGAGTGGCACAGAACTGCCCTCTGCGCGGAACAACAGTCTCTTTATAGTCAGCCATGGAGGAGTCGCGTCGTGGCAACTCGTAGAATAACATCAGGGTCGTAACTTAGGACAATTTCATCACACCTATAACTTCAAAGGACTTGCAATATCATGTATTATGTAATACAGTTATATCACAAATATAAAGACAATGGTTTTCAATTACCTTTGTTTGTTGCTTTTCTATAATCCTGCGCACTATTTTGAGGCCTTTATTGGATTCCTTGACCCAGAAAACATAGGATTAGCATATTTAATTAAGTTTCTAGGTTGAGTAGAAGCCGAGATAGCACAAAATATGTATTTTATGGCGGCCATTTTGAAAATCCAAAATGGCGGCCATGCAGGTGTCTCTGCAAATGCCAACATTGATTTTCGGATTCTCCATGCTCTGCTGATTCCAAAAATGTACACGTTTTGTAATCTCCCAAATTTTTGAACGAAATTATATTTGTTAACATGGTGAACCTGACCATATCGAGGTGTTACGTTTTTCCGTTTTTCCAAGATGGCGCCTGCACCACGTGACCTATTACATCACAATTATCATTCAAATATTCTACAGGAGGAGGGGCTTCTTTGGTGACAATTTCGTGTCCATCGTACCAAGAATTGCAGAGAGAAAAAACAATTCATACTGATCGAATCAATCTTTGAACTTGTCGGATTATGACGTCACAAATAAGGTACCGATGACATCATAATGAACATATCTTATTCCCCGTGGGGAGTGTGGGTTCTTTTCTCCGGAAGTGCACGTTGACGACGGAATCTGAATCACAAACGACTGACTGCCCGTTTCTTGGACATCATGCCTTTGAGAAACAGAAGACGGCGACGTCGTCACGGTCGGTCCGGGACACGTCGTCACCGTGCTCAAAGCATTCGAAGGAGAATCCGCAAACATCGAGAATTAGCAGGTAAAGCTCGCAACGATCCCCAGGGATGACGTCACAACACGATTATTGATAAAACGCGCACGAATACGAGACGGTGGGTTACAAGTTAAAATATTTTCATATCCATTCCCGATGGCGGCATTGGGTAAGTTTTAGGGGTCGCACACAAAATACGTCACTTTTTTGATACCCCTCCCCCTCCATGACACCTGATGACGCTTCACACGACCCCGACCTCCTCCGCCTCACGACCCCAAAGCAAAAAATGTCCACTTCATGAAGTTTCCAAATAAAAACTTGAGTCGAACAGATTTTAAGAACACACATTACAACAAATAAAACCCTGTGGGCTGTCTTAATTCCTTGATAGCTTGTACTCCAAAGTTTACAAGTAGATGTGGGACTTTACACAAGTTTAAGTAACTAGGGCATTGCCCGTACGTGGGTGCCCGTTCCTTGCCAAAAAAAAAAAAAAACGCTACCCGTACGCTCTACCCCGCCCGTACGCCCGTAAACAAAAAAAACAACGCTCTTCGCTTCCGCCCTTCGCTCTGACTGAATTGGGAGAAATAATGCGCATAAGAAATCGAATTACGTACCGTAATGGCGGTCAGCTCGTAACGCGCTCAGCTCCGCTCGTCTCACATCGGCCACGCCTACGCAACAAAGCGTTCTGTGATTGGCTGCCGGAAGTGAAGTCGTCACTGTCCGGAAGTTCGCAAATCGCAGTTACGATGAATCGTTTTAATTTAATCGCAGTTTGAATTCATTTTAAAACATAGTTTAACGGCAACATAGTTTTCCAACGTGAAATAAATGAATACGCTGTCAAATGTGCCGTCCGAGGCAGAGTCTGATCGCCACGTTCGGCACACGTGATAGCTCGCTGCTCTCTGATTGGTTGAAGCGTTTTTTGGACATAGCTCGGTAAGTACTTGTCCGATTAATTTAAAACCTTGAAAAGGCACATCCTCGGGTCCCCAGCAATATACCTGGCAAGTTTAAAGTATATCGGACCCGTGGTTGTCGAGAAACAGCGGTCACAGACAAACACACAGACACACAGACACACAGACACACAGACACACA